>NC_040234.1:18447215-18757862 GCF_001444195.1 Xiphophorus couchianus | reverse complement strand
GGCTTTATAAAAACCCATGGGTGCAGCAGCTATAAGTGATAATTCTCTGCAAAAAGTGACCCATTTAAAGAGCAGCTTTATCAACAGCTGATATTAAGCAGACATGCCACTGTGAAACTAATCCCTTTCAAATCAGCAAAGTCAGTTCATAAGTGGAGTCAGAAGTGGAGACTGTTTCTCTCCCTGTAGGTTTATAATAAAGTTACTCTTTCTTGCTAAAACTCAGTATTTTTATAACTGCTTTTCTCCAAAAGACGCATTTCCCACTCCAGGTAAGTGTGTTACTTAACATCCTACTTCAACAAAGCATTTGTCAAATTATGCAGGAAGCTCCAAAAGCACTGAGTCACTGTGAATTTCAGGCGCCTGGAGTGAGAGCTAAATGCCCCTTTTCTTAGATTACTGAACTTTTTACAATCACGGAGAGTGCCAGTCGAGTGTTTTCAAACTGATTGCCTGATTATTAATGGACTTCATCTAACAATAAGAGCTTGTCCTCCTTGAGCCGAACATATTCTCTTGCCTGCCCCTCTCCCCCTTTTCCTCTTCTCCTCCTTTCCAGCCACTGCAGCCGCCCCCAACACTCTGAACTCGGCACTGCCGCGAGATCAAGGGGGGAAAAAATCAGTGACCATCAATCATTTATGCAAATGAGAGGAACAACTTTCTCTCAAGCTGCTCGGCCTGTTAAACATCAGACGACACAATTAAAACGGCTGAATGCAAATCATCTTCAGAGGGGCACTGAAAGAAAAGAGCCTTTCCTTTCAAGAGCGTGTCCACGGCAGCAGGCCTCGCAGAGCCTCTGGCCCATGAGGGCAGTTTAATGAGGAAAGTCAGGCTTGAGGCTGTGGCAGTGGGAGACTGCATCCTGCTTGGCAAGGTTGTTACCACGACAATTTGCAAAAACATCAAACTCATGACGATGTTCTAACATTGCATTTTAATTAGTTTCTGGTGCCGTGGAGGATTAGGTCGTCATTCCCTTTTGGATCTTCATGCACGACGTCGCTGCTTTGGATTTCCTAACTGAGGCACTGCAGGTAAAACATGACTAATTAGGATAAGTGCCTATTGGGCTCTTGGTGTTTTATGTCTGGTAATTCTGAGTTTGACCTTTCTGCTTTTGCAGTAGTTTGGGAATAAGATAAAATGCTTCTTGTAGGACTCTGGCTGTAACTAAGTAATTAAAAATGGCTCCACTTGGCTTTAACCTTATTATTCCAGCCTTTGAGGAATACCTTCAGAAGTTCCTAAGCACTCCTCAAAGCCTGTGGCAAAAGGGATATTTTTTTCACAGCAAGGTGTATGAAAAAATTCTACAAACCCAGTGACATTTTGAAGCCTAAAAGTCATTCCTATTAGGATCAATGCTCCATTGCACACAGCCTTGTTCCGCCTTGAGAACAGCCTGTTTTCTTGCTGACTTGCACTCAGTGAGAGTAACATGATGCACATGACAACGCGTGGAAAACATGTTGGCTTTGCATAGACAAAGTTCCTGTGTTGTATTATTAATACATCACACAGACAACAGAAAATATTTCAGGCCCACATTTCTCACAGTAGGAAGTGTTGCTGTCTTAAACAAAGGCAACCTCAAACTTTTTCATTCACAAAGATGTTTCATGAATCTACTTCAATGTTAGTCCAATTTTACACAATCTATTTTTACTTTTGACTAAAACCTTAGCTATTTTTATTTCTTTTATGAGCTGTTACTTTGACTTTAGCTGTAGTATTTTTGCCTACAGTCTGACTTTCAATCCGACTGAACAATGTTTTTAATTTTTGATGTCAACGCTCTAATACAATAATAAGTTGTATCTATATTTGCCTCCTCTAAACACGTTGAACGGCTTAATTTCTGACTATGTGGCGTCGCACAACATGAGAAGTAGTTTCATTTAGTATCTGGTGTTTCAAAGATGAACTGAATATACAGATGACGACAATTTAACTATCTAAAATAATTCAGAAAACAAAATGGAAAACAAATAGATAATACAACTGTTGTCTTTTCTCCTCTTCAGGTCAGGGAGGGATCTTTGAATTTAAATTTGAGGACTGAGATATCTATAAAAGACGATTGTTTCTGAGTTTGATAAACCATTGGGTTTTGACCACATGATATAGATCATTATGCAGCAGAAAGTTTTTTGATTAACGATCAAGGTCTCAGAATTTCCATTCAAATTTTGCACAACTTAATCAAGCCATGTTCCCTGAGAAGGTTCCCTTTGGAAAACAAAGAGGCCCACATTATCTGAGATCCTCCATCTTATTTAGAGCAACCATGAGGTGTTTTTCATAAATTCACCTTAATTTCATCTGATTAATCCACAGGGTACCAGGCGAAGCTCCTGTGGCATTCAGCAAACTCTACTTGTATATACTCTATTTTCGATGGTAGGAACAGAACAGAGAAGCAGTTATATTTCAGTGCTCATTTTCTGACCTATTGCATCAGCATGTCCTTTTGTCTTTCGCATTTTGAAAAGTGGCAGATGGAAACAGAGGAAGAAGAAACATTACTGAATAATGTTTCAGCTTGATGAACTTTAAAAAGGACAATAGAATTCGCAACAATGTTTCAGCTGTTTTTAAAACAGTAATTTTTAAAGAATCATTCAATTGCGGAACCATTAATGTACTTAAACTAAAGGTTCTTTTTTTTTTTTATTGTCAATGTGACATTTTGCTTTAAGGTGTTTTAAACCCCGTTAGCAGGGGTACCAATAGACGAGGAAGCCGCTATAGTAATGAGGCCACCCAGTGAATTATGAATTTTAATGAAGGTAAAGCACAGAGTGTCTGACACAGCTCAGGACAGCTGGAGACTGATCACCTGTAGCTTTAGTCGCTCCTGCAGAGAAGACTCCTGGCTTCTCCTTCCATCAGGAAGTACAATGTTACTAATTGGTGCTTGTTGTTTTCTTTGGGTGTGCATGTCATTATCGCTGACATTAATTAAAATTATTTACTGGCTCTCAGGTAACCAGCATTACGTGTTCAGCAAGCCGTGTGGCATCTTTATGGGTATATTAAAGTCACAGGCAGGAAGCAAAAAGGTCACTTTATGTGTGAGAAATGTTCATCTTTTGAAAACAACATACAGTACCATGAAGAAAATTGTTCTTTGTTTTAATCATGGATTTATTTTAACAGTACATTTTCTTTTATCAAAGCAGGTGTGTTGAATATAAAGATAAAAATAGGAGGAAATTTACAGCATGATTGTATCATTCACTCTTTCAGTAGGTTTCTCATAGTGTTTATTTATAGAAGTTGAGGACCATTCCTGATGTAGTTTTAAAAGTAAAATAAATTCTTGTTGGACTCTAAATTTCTGGTGAACTATGGTTCACTGACTTCTCCGTATTCTCAGTGGGGGTAATTTCAGAACTGCAGTCAGACAAGTTTCTGACTTTCCCACAATGAGGTCTTTTTTAATGGAAAGAAAAAAAAGTGCATGCAGTGGTTTGGTTTTCTTTCATTTTTTTTACTTTTTAAGTTCACATCATCTGTATAAGTGTAAAATATTTTGTCAAAACTGCAAATATAATTTTTTTAGCTTTGAAGTTATTGCACAGAGCAATGATGTAAACTGCTGTCATCAGAACAGGTTTTTGATTGGTGGCCCCTCCCAGCTGGAAACACTCAAGATTTCCAATGGGAGCCATACATTTTAAAATAAACTAGAGATCAGTTTCATATTTTGCATCAGCTACTCTTTGATAAATGTTTGTTCAAAGAAAGCAGACACATTTATTGACATTTATCTAGGTCATAAATGTTTTTTTTTCTTTTTTTTTTAGAAATTTGGTGGGTGAAGTAGCAGCTTGTGTTTCTGAACCCATGCTGAGGTTACACTCTGTAACTCTTTCTTATTTCTCTCCTTGTGCATTTCCATCCATCTTTTATATCAGCTGAATGCTTGCAGGGTTGTGCTTCTACTAGTTATTGGATGGGAGGCGTGGGGCTCCCTGGACAGGCAGCCAGTCCACTACTGGGTAACCCAGAGCCACACAGGACAAATAACCATGGATCCACACACTCGGGTTTATACTAATACCTAAGAGCAGTTTAGAGTGGAGGGACAGTCAACGTAATACATTTTTGAAAAGTGTAGAAAAGATGGAGTACCCAGAGAAACACATGCATGCTAGGAGAAAACATATTTGAATGCAGCAAAACCAGCAAATGAATTGAACCACCATGTAGTGTAAAAATGCTAACTAGATTATTAATCCTGATAATGTAAATTATTATTAACATAATTTGTTTTTCTATTTAAAGACTCAGAATGATGCTTTTAGATTTTACATTCCACTCAACTCCTTTTACAGCCTCTCTGGTACGCTCCTTTAAATCCAGTCATCATCCTGACCTTTTATCAGAAACATTAATTAGTTTTGAGATGCTCAGTAATGCTTTTTGAGTCTTAAATGTTTTTCCCCATGGATGAAGAACCAAATTAAAAGTGAGCCTAATTTTCATGCAGATTGCTGAAGGGGTGACTCAGTGTCTCTGTTTAGGTTTACTGCATCCTTTGCCTCTTCTAGTGTGGAGGTGAACATATGTAAAGATGCCATCAGAGTTGAGCCCTGCAGAGGAGGTGACCTTCATCTATTTCGGCCGACGTTTATGAAATTCACAGTGCAAAGAGAGACAGGAGATTGATTATTTGTTGTTCTTTTTTAAGCCTCGAGCCAGCCTTTCTTTTCCTGTTGTTGCTCTTCCTTTGATGTTCTTCGGCTCATGCTCACCAATTGACCACTAACTCTATGTCTTATGGTATCCTTGATACATGTGAAAACTACAACACTCAGTGTAAAGATAAAACAAGCAGAACTGGAAACTGGATATCTAAATGGTCCTTCAAAACCTGCCAAATAACCTCTATAAATCCCATTCTCAGTCTTTGGACACTTCATTCACATAAGAGTGAAGAACAGTGCACCCGTGTCTGTCATGTTTTCTCTGTATTGTTGGCAGCCTTCGTGTCCTTCTGCTTCTCTGTGGATCCCTGAAGCTTTCTGTTTTTCTTCCTGTGCTCTCTTACTTCCATCTAGGCAACAGTGATTCTGTTCTTTGTGTGAACTGATGATGGATGAGACACTCAAACTCTACAGGGACACAACACAATTCAAACAGGAACAACGATGTTGCTGCTCACCTATTTATTACCTCTGGGCAAAGGGCCAGGCTCACCCTGAAAGCAGGTAGATGTTATATTATGACACTGAGAATTAATTATGAAAATCTGGACCTTTTCAGCATAATTAAAACAAATTTGAGAAAATATCCCATTGCCTTCAACATTGTGGTAGTAAATGTAATTGCTGTAGCTCATCCACATTGTCCTTTTCTTGTATCCAGAAGAACTAAAACTAAACACCTTTAAGTTGTCTTGTCTGTAAAGTTAAAGGTATATATATAACCTAGTAACAAATATGCCTTAAACAGTATAAACGTTTTGGTATTTTGCCATGTTATAACCACAAACTACAATGTATTTTAGTAAGACTTCTTGGTATAGATGAACACAAAGTGGTGAATAAATGTAAATTAGAAGTGAAAAATTAATATGTAGTTTTTGATATCTCTTTACAAATTGATGACTGAATAGAGTGTCAGGTCTTACTGTTTAAAATCTTTTACTCTAGTACACCTAAATGAAATCCATTGTAATTACTGCAAAGTAATTACTAAACAGAGCCCACCTATGAGTAATTGTAATAGTTGTTTCAATGCAGCTGGTTTGTGAAGCTCTCAGTGGTTTGTTAAAAAACATTAGTGAAGAAATGGCATCAGGAAGACAAAGGACAAAAAGGACAGGGATAAAGTTGTAGACAAGTTGTGTGTGAAGCAGGGGTAGACCATGGAGAACAGTTCAATCCATGTTGCACTGTGTGCCGGGCTCTAAAATAGCTGAGCCAAAGTTCAGACATAGGACCAATTGAGAATATATCCAGTGACTTGAAAAATGCATCCAATTAGATTGAACTTGAGCTTTTGTGTTAAAAAAAAATTGGGAAAATCTCTGTCTCTGACTGAGAAAAGATGCACCACTATAACTTAAGCATAAGTATCGACTGCCATTTAGCTCTTTGTCTTGGTCTATCAAGTAAAATACATTCAAATACATTGTTATTGTTTGTGGTTGTGACATGACAAAATGTGGAAAGATTCATGTGATATAAACACGTTGCAAGGCACTGTACGAGTATTGAAGAATAAACAGTAAAAGCTTTGAAAGAAGGGTCAGTTTGGGAAGGAGATCTTTGTAAGGGGTTTGTTTATGAGATTAGCAGGAGCCTGACGTGAGAAGCGGGATTTGGGATTAGTGACGAACCTTAACATTTTACCATTTTGGAAATGGATTACATTTTGCTGGAACATGGGGAAGCAAATCAAAGTGTGTAAAAGCACTTCCTACTTACTAATCGATTCTCTTGGACAATTGCATTCAACGAGCTTGCTGTGCTCCTAAGTGCATCTCAGAGAGTGGAGAGTATGCCTCCATAAGAAATATCACATCCCAGTCGAAAGAACTACTAAGCTAAAACAAGGCCTGATTAAAGCATTAAAGCTTTGTAGCTTGTTGATCTTATGTCATTAGTAAGAAAGACTAATTAAAGTTTTAAGTTATGTTTGAATAAGATCTATATTTACTAAAAGATTCACAAAGCAGAAGTTGACGTCAGAAAAACTGGTCTAAATTTCTCTTAGGAGTTTAACAGAAACTTTATTATAACGTATCAATACAGAGACAAAACAAATGACTAGATAATTTTATTAGCTTTTTCACACAAGATAGCCTGAAGATCACATCACTTTTGGCAATTTGAAGTAATTTCCTATTTTTTTCAGGATATAATGTAAGTATAACAATTAGATACACATGTTTGAATATGTCTGATATTTATACTACTAATATTTTTCAGCTTAATGGTTCTCTGTAAACTGTGCATTGACCACATTGTTTCTTTATCACTGATCTTAACTGGGGCAAATGAGGCCTGCAGAGTTTTTGGCAGGCCATCCACTTTCAGGGATGGCCTAGAGTTTCCCACTGCTCCATGTTTTCTCTTTTTGTGGATAACGATTCTTCCTGTGTTTTATTGGAGCCTCAATGCCTTATGGTGCTGTAACCTTTTCCAGACTGAAGGTTGTCAATGAATATGCTTCTGTTCTGATCTGTTCTTAAATTGCTTAGATGATTGCGACATGATGGTACAAGGTTGGTACAGTGGATTCCCACCTATTTGGGGTTCAGTATTTGTAGATTTTTCTGTGAAAAGTGACTCAAAAATATTTTAAATATTTTTTAAATACTGGTTTGGGTTTACTTTTTCTTCAAAAAAAATGTTTTAATGGGTTATCTTTTTCTGCTGTATTTTAATGAATAAATATTTTGTATCGCGGGGATGCTAAAGCAGAAGAAAACTGTAAGAGGGAAAAACCTGTTTGGGATGTCATCCCACTTTTTATTGTATTTTACGTGAGAGTGTTTTCTTCTTTCAAACGTGCAAGATTTATAAATATTGAGGATTCTAAACTTATCTTAATAAACTATCTTTATAAGCATTAAGTTAATGATAGTATCTTAAAATGAAAGTTGTATCTTCTACCTACGATTTATGATTTAGTATTTTGTGGAAATTATTTGCTTGCTCTTCTCTGTGAAGTAGTAATCTTTGATTCTCCAGTTTTAATATTAAGGTTTATAAATTTATGTGGAATAAATTAAATTTTCACAATGTCCTCCTGTGTTTTGCTACATAAAGAGTAATGCACAAGTTTCCTACTGATTTCCGGTTTCATAATGATATGATAATGACTCCACCTGGAGTACAGAAGCTTAATGATTTCACTTATTTTTTGAAAAATTTTCATATTTTTTTTTTAGTTTGACAAATAACTCTCCACTGTACCTGCCTAAAATGTAGAATAAAAGTAAACTGAAGCACCAAACCTCATAGAAAAATCTGGGCCACTAATTCTCTGCCATTAGGCTCACTTTGTCCCTGTTATGTGTTTTCTTTCCTTTGTCTTGCCTGGTTCTTGCATACATATTCAAGGCTGATGTGCTCATTAAAAAAAAAAAAAGCTGTAAAATGCAGCCATTTAACAGCAACCCAGCCTCTGTGACTGAGCTCAATTTAGAAAGGCATGAAGTGAAAATGGGAGGCAGTGAGCTTACACCACCTTTAAACATTTAGTTTCTCTTGCAGAGCACAAATATTCACGCTGGAAAAACGAGATTCCCTCCCACCCAAGATATCTTGATCTTCGTGAGGAAAATAAACACACTGGTTACTCCCACGCAGTTAAATGTGCTGCCACCCAGGACATTAAGCTGTCCTCTTCTGATCCCTCTGAAGGATGCTATAGATCGTGTTTCCTTAAACAAATATAAAGACACGGAGAATAGAGCCTTATGTTAGATATTTTTGCAGTCCTACTGTCCTCGCCTGTGAGCCAGAAAAACAACACCTACCCTTACAATGCTTGTTACACAACACCATTATAGTGGCAGTGCTTGAAGATAATTTTCTCCCTGCTTGCAAAGATGAAGTGCCGCTCATTGTGCACAGTAATGGCCCTCATTCAAAAAGATAGAATGGTACTGTTGTGGCAACAACAATTGAAACTTTAAAATGTTTCATTTTCTACACATATTCTTCTATCACAGGGCTGATGATAGTAAAAAACAGTGTTTTCAGCTCATTTCTGCATAGGAAAACGGAGCTTTTTCCGCTTTCCAGCTTTTCGTACAGCAGATGATCACACTGTGAAACAGCTGATGAAACGGTGCAGAGTCCATCCTCGTCGTCTGAGCACCGCAGCACTGAAATGTTTAGGGTCACGTCAGGAATGATGGCAGAACAGATGGTCCAGATGGTCCTCTACTGTTGTTTTGGCCACATCTGTCATATATTCCTGGTTGTTTAGGCCTCTCAAGCAATTGTTCACCAGTGCACAAACAGCAATCACAGGTGTTTTTCACACTTGGTTTGAGCCCTGAGTGCACAGACTTCTAAAAACAACAACAACAATGTTTCCAGCTGATAAGTGATGAGTGAGGATAGAAGTATGACAGAATGATTGGTGATGCTATGGGCATAAGCAGAAGGCAACATGACTGTTCCAACTTATTCAAGACCTTTTTACATTTTATCTGAAAAAGTTTTTCATGACAGATAGGATGTTTAAAAGACATTTATCTTCATTTATTTTCAGTATTGTTAAAAAAAAAAAGAAGAAAAATCCTGAAATAGACACCAAAAAGACACAACAGAGGAAAAAAATAAGTAAAGAAAAATCTGTTGGGGAGTAAATCCTTTTTCAAGCCACTCCAGTGCTGGTCTCATTTTGTGTAAGTGGACAGTTTCCTCAGTTTGTTGGCATTACTTGTTGTTTTAATGTCTCTTCAACACTCAGGTATTACAGATTGAATTACATTTTACAGAACGTCTAAGTGCAAATCTGATTAACTGCGTAGGCTACAAACCAGTGAACAGTGTTTCTTGAAAATTGTTTAAAATCTAATAAATATATGAAATAAATCATCTTCAGAAATTATTTGCTCAAAATCGTAATATAGAAAAAAAATTCAATTTTACAAGATTACTTTGGTGCAATGTTCTGACCATAGAGTTCATCAATACTACTAAACCACAGTGCCTTTCTGTTTCCCCCCCGTTTAAACTTATTTACTTTCTGGAAGTATTAGACAATATCCGTGACTTCTCATCTGTTGTGACAATTTTATGTGAAGCTCCCAGTCATTTATCTTGTGAGCAGGTGGGAAAAGGTCACATAGGTTGTGCTGGCAGCTCTGTTTGTGTCAGGGTGAGGACTCTGATCTGATAATGTCCTCATTAGCCAGCCCCAGCTTGTCGGAAAACTCAGCCCGGAGCAGGAGGTCCAGTCGGCTGGTGACGGCTGGCGCCTCAGGGCCATCACAGCCCAGATGAGCCCCGGATGGCAACTCACGCATCCTGGGGGGCTCCACCAAACTCAGCTCTAAGAGAGAGCAAAGTCAAGACAGGAGCTGCTGTTTTTAAGTTTGTTGTTCCTGCTAATCAGTGTCAATTTAGATGCATCACATGAATTGACGTTCAGTCTTGGATTAGCTGCTTCCTCGTATATAAAAACCTTCCATGAATATCAAAATTCCAAGCCGCTTTGCGCTCTTTTTCTCCTTCCAATTAAGTATTTGAACAGGAAATGACACCAGCACATCTGGTGCTTCATCTTGGAGTAGAAATAGAAAATATGTAAATAGAGAGTAGTGCTGTGGTAATAACCCCTGCTTCTGTATGCTGCAGCTGCATCTGTTCTGTCTGCTTAAGGCTGCTTTGTTCTCACTGCAACAGAGATCAGTTCACAGCCACTGTGTCAAACTGGGGAGGAAGAAGGTCCTCTCATTTCCTGATGGATGGGCATGAGTATGATTCAAATGTGAGGCTTTAAGAAGTGAACAAAGATATTTGATGCTGCAGAGAAATCTCAGAGAAGGTGGATAACAATGCAAAACGGAAGACTGTGCAGCTCATAGAGAAAATATTTTTCTATTATCTATCAATTATCATTCTTACCATCATTTCATTTATATATAGAGGAATAATGCAAAAACAAAATATATTTAGGTTTTTATACATCACAGTTTATCACAGGGTAAATTAAATTACCTGCAAATTCATCATTTATTATTATGTCATAAGCAAAACCATAAAAAGATATTACATCACTTAACTGTTGTATTAAGCAGCGTGCACAGGAAATTTGAGGTACCCACTATTAATTTGGTTTCATAATTGCAGGAGTTATCACTTTTTTAAACATACGGTCTCTATTTGCTGGACCATTTTTGACCATTCCTATTCAGCATAATATGAACTAAATCAAGTTGACAAAACTCTGCATTTGGTGGAAGGAGATGGTGATCTTCTGTGTTACTTATTTCATAGTTTAATTAAATAATTAGGTCAAGTCCAATAAAAGTATTCAAGCCCCTTGAAATTGTCCACATTATGTCACATTGAATATTTTTGCAAGGCGTATCACCTACAAGTCATTCAGAACAGCTAGATGATGAGAAAACATGTCTTAATTTGGAATAGAGTGGACCCCCAATGTTAGCTGGAGCTGGGGAACACAAAATCCACTCATACTTCCACACAAATCCACACAAAAGCAATATGGACAGTTATACATAGTGTTTCTACAAAGCATACAATAAAATCTGGTATTGCAACACACTTTTTAAAAGAAAATATTGAAATTTATGATCGGAATGAAATAGCAAACGAATTCAATCATTATTACGTAAATGTTGGTCCAAGACTTGCTGCTCAGATACCAAAAGATGATAGCGACGTTACCCAAAAAATTGGGAGTTGTCCAAACAGCATCTTTCTTGGAGAAACGGATGAGAAAGAAATACTGAGTATCGTAAACAAAATGGCGAATAAAAAATCAAAGGATTGGGTAAATATGGATATGAAATTTGTAAAGGAAATTATGTCTTATGTAATTAAACCATTCACCTATATCTGTAATTTGTCATTCTCATCAGGAAAATTTCCAGATGCCATGAAAATAGCAAAGGTAATTCCCATTTACAAAAATGGTGAGAAATGTATGTTTAGTAATTACAGACCGATATCTTTGTTGCCACAGTTCTCAAAAATTTTGGAGAAACTATTTGTAAATAGATTAGATACATTTATAGATAAAAATAATATATTAAGTAGTAGTCAATACGGATTTAGAGCCAAAAATTCGACATCAATGGCCCTTATGGAACTGACAGAACATATAACAAATGCTATTGATCAAAAACAATATAGTGCCAGCATTTATGTCGATCTAAAGAAAGCATTCGACACGATTGACCATAGCATTTTACTCAAAAAACTTATTAAATATGGGATTAGAGGGCCGGCATTACAGTGGATTTCGAGCTACCTGGAGAATAGAAAACAGTTTGTACAAGTACATGATACTAGATCCGAATTTTGTGAAATTACATGTGGAGTTCCACAGGGCTCAGTACTTGGACCAAAGTTGTTCATCTTATATGTAAATGATTTGGTAAATGTATCAGGGTTTTTCAAATGTATTCTATTTGCGGATGATACCACTTTTTTTTGTCAGGGCAATGATATAAAAGGGATGTTAAAAGAAATGAAAATAGAATTTATGCAAATACATAAATGGTTCAAACTTAATAAATTATCTTTAAATTTGGACAAAACAAATTATATGTTATTTACAAGGAGACAAAGAACTGTAAACACTCCATTTAAAGTTGATGGTGTAGAGATTTGTAGAGTTAGTGAGGTGAAATTTTTGGGTGTGATCATTGACGAAAAATTATCATGGAAATCCCATTTGAATTATTTAAGAACAAAATTAGCAAAATCAATTGCAGTGCTTTATAAAGTACGGGATTTTCTGAATGATCATGCACTATTTATGTTGTATAATGCACTAATTGTTCCACACTTGGTTTATTGTGTTGAGGTATGGGGAAAGGCATGTTATACTAGTACAAAATCTGTTTTTGTTTTGCAAAAAAGGGCAATAAGAGTTATTGCTCGAAAACATGGTAAATATCCAACAAATACATTATTTTGTAATTTGAGGTTTTTGAAATTCAATGATTTAGTTGATTATAATATTTTGTTGGTTATGTATAAGGCACACCTAAAAACATTACCCTTAAACATCCAAAAAAATTTTGAAAAGAGAGAGAGTGGTTATAACCTTAAGGGGACACAGATTTTTAAGAAACCTAAATTCAGAACTTGTTTGAAAGAACGATGTACTTCGATACAAGGAGTCAAACTGTGGAACTGTGGATGTTAAAAATGTTAAATCATTACACATGTTTAAAAGAATGTTAAAGATTGTTTTTTTGAAGAAGTATGAAATAGTATAAAGTCAAAGTATAGTATTGGTCAGTTGAGATTGATGATTGACCTTGTTTCTTTGTTCTTCCTTTGTTTTCTTTTTTTTGTCACATAAGACAAATCAAAAAAATTTTAGTTTTTTTTTTGTTTTGTTTTGTTTTGTTTGTTTGTTTTTTGTTGTTTTGATCCATAGTTGAGAAAAAGGGGCAGATATTATAAGATTATTTTCTTCTTTCTGCTACCTTTCATTTCATTTTTAAATTATTTTATTTTTTTTCTTTGTATTAAATTTTTTTTTTATTTGTATTGAATGAAATGAATAAAGATTTAATAATAATAATAATAATACTTCAGCCCCGCTCTAAAAACACTTATAATTGCCTAGTATTTTAACAGTTTGAACACTAAATCTACTTTAATATTCACCAATACCCACTGAGGAAACTGTCTTAGCACTACAGCAGAGGGTAACATCAACAGTGTTTCTCCTTTCTGCTCCCTGTGGTACAGACAATTATTGCCAAGGAAAATGAATGGTACCCTGGATTGGCTGTTTTGCAAATGCCAGCCAATGGCGTGCCAAGTATCACTGCACCAGGGAACTTCACCTTTCCAAACTGCTTTTCCTGTTAATACTTTAGGTAATCTCTGGAAAATCTGTGAAAAAAGCACATTTTTGCTAATATTTTGGTGTCATTTTTCACAGAAAAATCTGCAAATAGGTGAATTTGCAAATGAACCACAAATAGGTGGGGGTCCACAATCTGCATATTTTTTATATCTGTCAAATCCTAAAGTTTAAGTCAGAAATGTGTTTTCCATAGACTTTTTGGTAAATAATATGTGAAATAAACAGTTTTAAAAGAAAACATTGGATAACAAGCCACCTGTGTCAATATTACATGCAAGCCTTAAAGGTCATGTGGTCCTTTGACTTGCTTATTATAGTAAAATGTCATAGTTATAAATTTTGAGTTTTTTCACATATGACAATGATTTATCTTCTGAAGGTTTTTGCTACATTTATAAAAGCTAAGTGAGGCTGACTATGGGTGAGATATTAAAGTTAAGGTTAATGAGACTTTTTTCCGTCTCCAGCAGCACATTTGTCTAGTCTCTAAAAATTCTCTTCTCAAGCTTTGTTTTATTTTAATCAAAGACAATCTCATGATGCAACTAAGATGCTGCTGCTAATGAACTTTTCATTTGTGTCCCGACACCATATAATTTCAGCATGATATATGCCACCTACTTACTGTACGTACATATATTTCCGTCACTTTAAATGCAGGTCTTCGTTTGGAGCTGGCAGTGGAGCCTATCTGTCCAGGTTTATCATGGAATTAAATCTATTTTTGGAGTTGAACAACAGTGATTTAAGTTTTAATACTTTCAATTGTTATTTAATAGTTTACACACTGGGACTTGGGCCAAATGTTTTGGTCATCCTCCTTCAAGCTTCTCACAACAGTTGAATAGATTTTTGGCTCTTTTCTCCTGAAATCATTGATTCAACTAAATCAGGTTTGGGTAACACTTTATTTGGAGGGGTGTGCATAAGCCTGACATGACACTATCATAAAAATGACATAACACCTGTCATGAAGATGAAAGAGTTTTTATGACTGTTTATTGAATTGTGGGTTAGGGTAATGTTAATGTTAATGGCTTTTTTGCCATTTCCGAAGAGGCGGTTAGCTTTACCGCATTGACAGATGGGTAAAGCTAACAGTCTGGTGCTGACTGTCGGCTTCTATCTAACACTTCTGATAATGCTGACACTAAAGTAGGAGCACTAACATTGATTTTTAAAATATTCATTAACTCAATGAGTCGCTTCCTCTCAGCCATTTTTCTGTCAGTGAAAACCCCCTTCTCCTGCTTGGGGTCCAATCAGAAACTGAGGTTTTAAATTAACTTCCGTTGCAATCAAGCTCTGTAAGAGATGTTGGTTAGTACATGTGAGAGGGTTTGATAGTACATTTACATTTTTACAGCTATAATCACGATGTAGTTGTATTTTTTTTTTGCAGTTTTTATATTTTTCTCCTACACATTGTGTAGACAGTTTTTTATGTATCTTATATTATTTAGTATATCAATGAGTTACTGTGTTATGTTGCCTTACTTTAGCTCCACTGGTAAACTTCTTTTAACTAAATGCAACTAAACATGGAAAGTTTAGGCACGTACATTTATAGTTTTACGTGAAAAAAACCATTGGGAGAGTACTCTCTTCTCCGCTTCCTATTTGACGAAAGCGTACCCTGTAGTTACATGTAAACCCGGACATTTTCCTTTTGTTGACTGTTTAATTTCCCGAAACATACAAACATTAAAACTACCGGATCACCATTAATTATACATACCACGGTCTCTGTTTCTGTTACATGTTTTAAAATAATGTTAAAGTTTGTGAACCGTGAATCAAGTTGAGTTTGGCCTAAAACACATAGTTTCCTCCCCAGTTTTATGGTATCACTTCTCTGCCTTTTGGCTAAGATCAAGTGTAAATATCTGTTCTTATCAGTTTAATATCTGATAGTTCCTTTCAAGGGAATCATGTATTAAGTTGATTTGAGCTTGCTCTGTCCACTCTGCACATCATCCTGGTATTGACTGGACAGTATCTCAAGATGTTGCTGCAATAACATGCTCATGATCTTGAGCATTTGTGAACTGTAATCCCTCTTTAGTGTTGTTTTTTTCTTTTTTTTAATAAAGGCTTCTTCCTCTAAGATTGATGTTTGTCTCTGGAACACAGAAACTGTTGCCTTCTTGAATGGTATTGTGGCTAAATATTCCTACAATGTTTATTATTGTGTTTAACTGGTTGGACCGATGAATGTGGCACTTTTGTGCCTGTTGCATAGAATATGCTCACAGGAGTGTCTCCAATCGACTCAAATGTTGGGAAGTAACAAGAGCTTACAAATCTATGACATCATCTTCTGCCACAGTAAATAATGTACAGGCAAATTATCTAAACACATTGTAAATTTAGTAAACCTGTGTAATATTTGAACTCTAAAGAAAGTAATAGAAATATTCCGTACAATTGTATCTAAATATTCACTTTTGTAGAAAGCAACAATTTCGACTATTCACTAAAACAGCTTTAATGTCTAAACACAATTAGGAAGAAAAGGAAAACAAAATTGCATGTCTGGTTGTTTCAGGTAAGTCCTTACAAACTCCTTACAAAGGACTAAAATGACTTTGCCAAATGGTTTCTTTGCTGAGAAAAAAAAAAATGTAATTGGACAAACACACTATCCAAGGAATTTAACTCTGCATGCATGTTAATCCAGCAGTTTGTTTAGTGGCAGGAAAGAGCTCAGATGTTTCTTTTTTCTGCTTTGCATCAAAACCATATGAATTAATTATTAATAATAATATTTTTATTTAATTGAAAACACTAATTGTTTTCAATTACATTTATATTTTCAGAACCTCAAGTCCAAACGGAGAGATTTCCATCACTTATTCAGACTGGGTGATTTTTCTAAGGTGATCAATACATGACTGTTATTTTCCGCTGGGTGAAACAGTTCAAAGACTATTTTTCATTTGTAAAAGGTGCAGCGTGTATACAGAAAATTAATCACTGGCTGAAAGGCAGAACTAAGAGGTAAATACGATTTTCTGCAGTTCAAGCTTTTCTTTATAGCCCCCAGCTGATCTATTTTGGCAATCCTTTACTCTTTGTCAATTTTTGTGACTATCTGGCGATGCGAACATATGGGCTCGATTAGTAACATCTAGCTTATGCATTTACTGATCGACCACGTAGATCCTTCCCCGATACTCTGACCCTTTTGATTCTTTCTTAGTGCAAAGCCAAGCAAGAAGACGGATAGTCAGTTCCTTTTCAGCCATCTGTCATGGCCACTAAAATATCTGAGCGCACTGTAAATATAGAAGCTATGCAAAATTCAGACACTGGCTGTCACAATGTTTTCAGGAAAACTTGTGAAAAGGCCAAACAACTTTTTTCTCTTGTGTTTTCTGTCATCTTTCTTTCTCCCAGGTGTGATTGTCATGAGGAAAGCAGCACTGCTGAGAGGAAAACCGTGTAGTGAGTCATCTAGTAGGTGCTGGAGCTCCCGGAGGAACTGGCTCCCCACGTTTCGGAGGCAGGTGTTTCCATAAATCTCTGACTCTTTAGACTTTGCCTTATTTGCTTTTATACATTGTTTTTTTTGTTTCCAAGCCAACAGAAGGAAGGGGATTGCTAATTTGATCCCAGCTGAAAGATGAAATATTATGTGTCAGTGAGTCAGTATGTCACTCATGCAGCCTTCAAAGTATAAGGAAGGCATGGTAATGCTTTCACCTCATACACTCATGTATAGATTACACCTTCCATCTTTGGCTATTTCTTTCTAACCTGTAATTGAAAGCAAAAAGAAGATGAAGGTGCTGGACTTCAGCTTGAAAAGCTTAATCTATTTTTAAAACCATAAATGTCAGTGATTTTAAAAGCCATGCTGATTTATTCATCTGAGTTGAATCTGCACCAAGTGCTGTACAAACCAAAATTGCACTACTGATGGAACAGATAATAGGGGCTTCACAACACTAAGTTTAGAAAATTAGCAGAAAGCCATATTGGCTTGTTTTTAAGTAAAAATAAGGATGATTTTGCATGTAGGTCAGAAAGTTCATTTTTTGGCATCAGCTGGTCAAAGGAGCATCTTTTACATGTTGTGTGAGTCCTCAGTACAGCTTGAGGGTTTCTTCTTGTGACTATTCCACAAAAGGCCAGAGTTGAGTTCCTGCCTTAATTGTTATCCGTGAACAGATTCTCCCACCTGATTTATAGATCTGAAGCTCCTTGGTAGATATCATGTGCTGTGTGATTGTTTGTATGATGAATGTTTAACAGTCATTATACTGCTTGGCTCCTAGAGATGAGTAGGTATCACCACAAGAGGGCGCCTATTCCCCTTTTCCTTTGTTGTGCTATTGTACAGAGTAAGAACTCGTCTTCCACGTTGTTGCAGAGAGGAGAAACGTCGTTGATGATGAGGTGCAGAGCGGTAAACTACCATTACTTTTCTCATGTATGAGACTATAATGTTTAATACCGTGGAGATCTGGCTTTACGTGGACGAAGTGAAATAAAGTGAAAGTGTGGAATACTTGTGCGTCCTGCTGTTTCGCGTTAGAGTAGCACCTGCTAACCACCGCTGCTAGCTCCTACTTCAACCTCTCACCGCACCGTCACAATGTCCAGCCTGTTAGTTTGGATGAACAGGCATGTCGTGGTACGTCTGTAATTATGGCTCTTTTGAAGGCAATTAATTGACTTTAAACTTATTTGGAAGTATTAGCACAGTCTAAAAACGTTTTTAAAAAAAGTTTGTTTCCTTCCATGTTCTTCTTGCAACCTCTTCATCAGGAAGGTGTTGTTCCGCCATGTACGGTAATAAAATTGCAGGCACATAGAATATAATAGAACCTATGAGCAGTTTTTATTGCTATCACATCCTCATTTTCATGGTATATTTTAAACATTTTGCAATTAAAATGATCTAATTAGAAAATATTTAGAATACATTTTTCACATCAGAACAATGCTCAAGCATTAATCTGCACTTTGATATGTTGCTGTCTGATTTTAAAAAATGTAGCAAATACAGGTAATCACTTGGTGTTTTTAAAATTTGTGAGACATTTTCAATGTTTTGCGCATTCTGCAATTGTGGCAGAATGTGCATAGAAGAGCTCATTCTCTTTCTCCTGGCCCAATAATACCTCCTGTTTTGTACTTTGTTTCTACTTGTCTGTCTTGGTTGCCTCTCTTTCATTGCACATGTTGAAGTTGATGTGAATATTGACAGAAAAACAAACATTATTTAAGTATTCAGCCTCATTCACCCATCTAGGTGTGCTGTAAACAAAACACTCCAATTCCCGCAGAGCACATTTTGCATCCTGTGTTGCCTCCTGTGGGCTCTACCCATGTGTCACTATGGGGAGTTTACAGAGTTAGGTTGTATTTTATATGAATAATCCTCCATTCTGCGATGCATATAGGAAGAGGCTGTTTGCTGATGTTTAAGACATGATAGCAGACGTATATAAAAAATTGGGTTTTTTGCAGCTGGACATTAACTACATTTCCTTTCAGACAATGATCATGGTATTTATTTTGACAAATGTCTGCTGTCTTTTGAAAAAAAAAATATTGCCGTCATCAACCAGGAAGGGAGAACAATTCAGTTTAAAATGACTTTGGCTTTGTATTATTGTAGTGCCTTACAATTAATGCATTAGCAGTTGGAAGACCTGTTTCTCGTCAAAAATACCTTTTATAGTATTAAATTTATGTGATTTAGATGAACACCTGATGAAATGGAAATTAGAACTTTATTGAAAAAAAACAAATTTTCAGAGATGTTAAGTAAACTCAGACTGTTGTTATAATTGTTGAACGTTTCTAGTACTGATACTTTGATGTTCTGTCTTTGTTGATGAAGTTGGAAGGTCTCCTTGCCCTCACAGTAGTCTTTTCCTCTTCATACCAGCAGTCAAACATGATGGTGGTACCAAAAACCAAATTTTTTCTTACTCAAAAATGTGGTTCAATTAAATTAATTACATTTATTTATTAGGCCACAGATGTCCTTTCCAAACAAAGGATGGTTTGCAAAGTGTCTGTGTTGATCAGATTGTGATATAGGCTGTCTGAAATTATGTTCTTTCTGAATTCCTTGTGGTAAAAACAACTGAGAATAAACATCAATGCTCCAAACAATAAATCTGTAATTATTTTTCATATTGGTGTGCAAAAGCCTTTTCTCACTTTAATACCAAGACTGGAAGAGAAAATTGTCCGGCTTCTATTTTTAGATGTTCTCGCCGCCTTGCTGCTCAGTATCCTGTGCGGTTTTCTTTCATATTCTGCTTATTTTCTCTGAGATGAAACCAATAAATGAACATGATATGAAAGAGAAGTGAGAAAATCTGACTTCGTCGGCCGACAATTGCTCTTCTTATTCAGTAACTCTGAAGATACTTTTCCCAACCAGACACTGTGGTATACATGTTTGTTCTTGTCTTTTCATAGTAAACATTCTCATCCGAGTGGAGGGTCTTTGCCAGAGGAGCTGCAGCACTCTGATCCCTTTGGGAAAACTGCCACAGCGCTGACATAGCTCATAGTTATTCCTGCTCACTCATTCATGCAAACTTCCCTCTCCTTGGTCTTCTGCCTCATGCATCTCCCAAATATTTTGCTCCTTTTTCCTGCTCGCCATCCGTCTTCCTGCAGACGCAGCCATCCGTGGCTGCAACATCGGTGGCAAGCCAGCGTCCTGCCCCTGATGCTGATGGGCTGTTTTCAGATCTCTGTCTCACCCCAAAGCAACTGCACAGATTAAATGCTTAACTTTATAGATTTTTTCCCCCTTTCTCTATTCCTCTCGCTCTCTCACTCTCTGTCTGTCTCTCTCCATCCAGGCATTAAAAATTCATCCATTCTGTGTTGTGGTAAAAGTACATTATGCAAGAATCTAAATATACCCCTGGACAGGCAGGTTTTGTTTGTCCCTTTCTGTCTTTACATCTGTGCACTTGTATGCATGCTTTGTTTGGAGAAAAACACAGACCTGAGGGGCTTTTTCTTTGCTCTAAGGCTTCATCTGCTGTGTCTGTTAAATCCCAGTGGGAGGGAAAGCCAAAGAAAACCTCTCAGGTAGCAACAGGGTGACAAACATGTTAGATTAGCAACCCCTTAAATCTACAAACGCCTTTAAACTGATTAGGTTTTTTTTTTATGATGGATCAGAGGTTGAGCCTTTACTTGGTATTTGAAGTATTCCTACCTCAGACATTTGCCAGAGGTTCTGATTTGAATGAAGTTAAGCTGATCCCCGTGAACGCGTTTTATCATCCAAAGGCGAACATCGGGTAAGGAAGAAGAAAGTAAACAACAGCTTCTCCACACTGCCCGCCCGCCTCCAGCAACAAAGGCTGACAGTCACGCCGTTTGATGCTGCCTCTTGGATGAAAGGCCAAAGTAATTGGTTGCCATTACAAACTGTATACCATCCTCTACAATGGTAGCGGGCAAAGAGATAAGAAACGGGTTTTCACCATCTTTTGAACTCCAGCGAATGGCAAAGAGCAAAATAACAAAGTCCTTTGTTTAAATGAGGAGCATGGATGTTTTTTAATGTGTTAATTTTGCACTCTGTTTGCACTGTCTAATTACTTTTATCTGTGTGGTACAGCCGTTTTTATTTGCACTCAAGAATTTTTCTGCTGTTGTGTTCAAAAAGCCTTGCCTCCCTTTTCAAGGACCTGCTTTTATGTCGATGATTTATGTACTTTCAGGTTACTACACAATAACACATTCACCAGTTGATGTATTAAATAAGCTTACTCCCTTCCTCGTCATAATATACAATGTGTAACTAATAAGTGTGGACAATCCAGTTTGTGCCCTGACATGCTGAATTGCACCTCTCCACTCTGATACACAACTCTCCTTCTGGTGCCCCATTTTGCTGTGCTTTTTGGGGATCACCACTCGTCTTGCAGAAAAGTAAGAGTTTGTGTTCCTCCAGTCAAATGTGACGCCTCCTGCTCGCCAGAGCGTCTCCACAAAGACAACAGCTGGCAGCTCATCCTGCCCGTCTGCACTGATGTGTGGCGTTCCTAACTCGATCACGGTTGTGAACGCAGCACCTGCGATCTGAAAAGTTGTGGAAGCTGCCACGGTCCTGTCGATTCGGGACATGCTCCTTTCTGCCTCCTCTTCTCTCTCCTCGGCTCCTGTCACCTTCGTGTCCCAGATGTGTGTGTGTGTGCGCGTGCAAACGATGAGAGCGGCTTAGCCTGCAGGCGTTTGAAAAAAGTTTTACTCCCCTTTGAACTTTTCACATTTCTTAAAGATAAAGATATTGAAGTTTGCGGTTGAAATGTGAAGTGAATAAGTTAAAGGAGGATGAATTCATTTGCAAGCCATTTGTACATATCTCACACACTTCCACACATTTTTCTCCGCAGTCGATGACAATACCTTTGTCTGAAGTTTATTGAGAAGCAAACAAACACAAGTGTGGGTGCTATACAGCAGCACAGTGCCAGGAGCATTTATTAGCGCAAGAGGCATCACAGCAGAGGAACATCTGCTCCCTCGTGACCAATTCCTCTGCTGGTGCACCTTGCATACGTGGCGGTGTCCCCTCTGTCTTCAGCAGAAGCCGACCTGAGTGACAGTTGTTTGCAGTGCATTGGTCTGTTTTTACTCCCCGTGGGCCTAATTTGTGCAAGCTGCTTTTGAATTGTTGTAAAGAAGATGCAGGAACGGAGCTCTTGGTGGCTGGGGCATCCAGGATGTACCATTCCTCTGTGACTGCTGTTGGTTTTGCTATCAGTTGTTCTGTAAATCCACATATTTCTACCTATTTCAGCCCAGATTTTAAATATTTTGGCTGAGGCACTTAAGGTCACAGGCTGAAGAGTTTGAAGAAATTAATTCCATGCCTGACCTGGTGAGCTGCTAAAATCAGATAATACGCAGTCACAGAGAGCAAATTATATTTGCAATAACATTCACATTTCCCACAGTATATAATACATAACACCTCCTATGCCTTATATTTATAATGCCACTTTTCGTTTATAGTGCAGTGGCATTTGCTACAGCAGCTAATGATCTCCTACAAAGGCTGATGCTAAGCCACAAGTCAAAGATGCTGTTCTTTGAGGCAGAGCTCTGCTTTGCAAGTACAAGACTCTGACTGGAGCTATTTTCTCTGCAGGGGACAGGATGAATCAGCAACATCTAAACTCTGTGGGGAAAAAGTCAGAGGAAGGAGCCGAGACCTTTAAAGTGTCAGTTCTGGAAGGGGATCAAAAAAATTTAAAAAGACAACCTGCCAGTTTGACAAGTGAAGATTATGCACCTGTAACTTTAAAGGAAGACAGAATACAGAGGTTCTGCATAAAAATGTGTCGTCCTCTGCCCAAGGTGAGCTCTCTGAGCCTTTATGTGGAGCCTTTTTTTTTTTTTTTATACATCGGAACCCCCACGGCGAAAAAGGAAAACTTCTTTCCTTACACCTAAGCCATAACCACATGCCAATTTACAAGTCCCCAAGAGAGGAATTAGAAAAGTTACAGCATGCACACTGTAATCCTTCAACTGGAATTTGGGCTGATCAAATGCATCATCAGAGCAAAATCTCCCTGTTTTTAATCCCAGCTGAGTTTTAGTGTCTTTAGTTTCAGTGCCTGCTGATATTATCAGTAATGTATGTTTTCTTGACGGTTGTTCACTCTGCTAAATATTGTGCCAAGATTTCCCCTAGAAAGGTCTGTTCAGGACTTTAAATTCCTCAATTCTTAGCCAGACCTTGGTGGATTTACAGGAATGTTTTGGATCGCCATCCTGCTGTAGGGTCGAGTTCTTTTCAAGCATTAAAACATTTACAGATGGGCTCACATTTTCAAGCACCCTCTGTTACATCCTACTGTTCATGGTGGATTATAGGATGGTGAGCTGACCAGGTCCTACTGCAGCATAGCTACAGTCAAGACACTTTCTGAATTGGAAAAATCAATTCACATGAAACATTCACAACATAAATCTTTTTGTCATGAAAGCGGTCAGATGCAGGGCAAAACTGTGGTTAAACAGAGAAATGTGATAAATCGCTTATAGACTGAGCAGGTAGGACATGGACCATGGATTCATATGTGGATTCTAGCATAACAGGATTTTAATATTATGATTTATGAAACTTTGTGTGGGTATTTGTGAGAAAGAGAAAGATAAATTCAAATTTGCTTTATTCTAAAAATGATTTCTGTTGTTAAAGTACCTAAACCTTTGTTGCTAGAGATACAGCTTAAATAGGTTTATCCTCCGGCGGGACTTAAAAGGCATTTATCAGGAGGTGTGATTCAATGATATAGTTATTACTGTTTCAGAATTTTAAAAGGTCAAACTGTCAGCAGATACAAATATATCTCTTGGATGAAAGATATTGTATTTTTTTTTTTTTATCTTTCTATGCTTCCTATCTCAGTCTATTGTACAGTTCTCCAGTTGATATGTTAATACAGCAAAGCAATATGTTACCTTAAATAAATGCTTACTTTCATTTTATTAGTAGTACAAGAGTTTAGCATGTCTTAACAATAAATAAAAACACAAAAAAGTATCTGTTTTGTCCTTTTGAGTTCAGTGATTTTGACCAATTTTATTATAAATCTTTAATATTTTATTGCTGGAACTATGATTAGTTGTAGCAAAGAACGTAGAACTCAGTATTCATCTGGTGAGAGGTCCATCCCTGGGACACAACATTGCTATGCTTTTAGACTATGAGAGAAAGCTGGAGCAACAAAGAGAATGGAGAAACATTGAAAAAATGCACATAATCACAAATGTTTTTAATTTTTTGACAAACTAACAAGGTAAAGTGTATGGAACATGATTTGTAGATGTCAATGTTTTTGGGGTTTTTTTTGCAAATAATCTGAAGAGCATAGTGTGGTTACAGCATCCTATACAGAAAAGCACAGCAGTGACAGCATCATGCTGGGGGAGGTTTTCTTAAGGGATTCTGGTCAGAGTTAATGGGAAGTTAGATGGAACTAAATACAGAGTTGAAATTGTGCAGGGTATTAAACTGAAATGGTTAAATTCATAATTCTGTAGAGTTAAATCAACACTATGCCAAGTCTGTTTAGTCCTTATCAGAATTGGTGTTAATTTAAATCTCTTCAGAGTTATTTCAACAAGAAATTGAGTACCGGTAGTCTTAACACTCGAAAAAGTTATAACTACTCAAACTATTGTTGAAATAACTGTAAGAGTTAAATCAATGCCAATTCTTAAAGGAACCAAATAGACTTGGCATAGTGTTGATTAACTCTGCAGAATTTGCTGTGTAGTTGTTATCACACAGATCTTCTTGATGCTCTTACCCAAAGCATGGTAGGTCCATTAAATGAATATCAGGATATAAACTTCAATTACTCTTCTGATGATACCTTTTTCTGACAAATGGAAAAACACTTATAGATAATTATACTCATGTCTTCATGACTATAGTTGGGCAGTAATTTTGCTCTTACTGCCCTCCAGAGCAATCTTTGAGTCTATTTTTAGACAGCATATGTCATTTAACTGCTGCACAGCTGTCAGGAGCTGATGCTCTCAATTTATGTTTCTGGATATAAATTAGACTGCTCAGTCAAGTGCCTGCTGCCTCTGGAACCATGTGACTATTTAAATGATGGATTGTGAGAAAAATTCATATTATAACCCCAGTATTTAACATCACATTGTGCAAGTTACGCAAACTGTATCTCATTTGGAAAGTTTTTTTTTCAGCTTGATTATAGTTTATTGCAGGGTGAAACAATTAACTTGGCTGAGAATTTGGTTTCTGCTCTGTCTAGTGTGATGCTCATTGCATATCATTTCCACTACAATTTAAATTGCTTGAATGTAGAGCAAATTCATCATTAAGCTTAGAAACTCAGAAGTGAGAAGTGCATCCAAGCTGCAGCTTTCAAAATAGCACAGAGGAAAGCTTCAGCTATTGTTCCATAAATCAGCAGTGACATCATACCAGTTTCTGCCACGTGGCATATTTACGTTTCCTTTAGGCTTTAGAAAGTAATCACTGTCAAACAGAGAGTTTTAATGTTTTTCTGTGATTACGGCTTTGTTTTCCCAATCATTTCTCCATCTCTTGATTAATCTCATAATTAATTCTCCAGCCCACTTGATCTCAAGCTGAGCCCGGTCTGTCTCCCACTCATTGACAAAGGTATAAAAGGCTGAGTGCAAATGTTTTACAATTTCTGTGGTACAGGTTTTAATTAGAAGATTTCACCAACTATGATTTAACCTCAGCAGAGTAACAGATTAGAGAAGTCCCAAAGGGTTGGGAGAGTAGGCTGGTACTCTTTTAAATAACGTTCTCGTCATAATCCAGAACTGTTTTACAAGTTAAAATGTTTAAACACAGGAGACGAGGGGGCATTACTCAAAAGAGACTTTTTGAGCTTTATATCACGTTGTAATGTGATTTCCCCATTAAAGCCTTCCCTGGAGTGTTGCTTTGATTCTTTCAGGCATTTTTAGCGCTGCTGTGATGACGTGCTGAAGGCAGAGTGTCGGAAAGAGCGTGAGCTTCTTAAAGAGACAGAGGCCAATTTCAAGATGTTAAATTACAAAGTCAAATTTCTTTTAACTTCTGTTTAATATGTACAACATTTTTATAACAGCTGAAGGACATTCATAGAACATTGATTGTTCTATGAAATGTTAATATGTGCCTGGAAAATGCATAATACTGCTCCTTGAAATATCACTTCTAAGTAGGAGTGTAACTAGGTAACAAAACGAGACAACATGAAGCAAGGATTAAGAAAATTAGACAGTAAAAGAAAATCTGCAACTAATGTATAATAATTCAGTCCATTTGATTTGTCCATGTATTATTGTTGTAATGTTTGTCGAATACCGGAAAGGTTGAAAATGTCCCCTTTTGCTTTTACAAGAATAAAGTCTTCTTTCTGTTCATTATCTAATAAATCAGTCCTGGTTTGGTCATAATATTTTAGATTTTGAATTAGACAGAATCAAATGAAGTTCTAGCTTAAATAAAAAACATGAAATATCTCTTGAATGTAGTGCCATTGAGCTCCAATACTTATAGCTAAGAGTATGCTAACTGGGATATTTGGATTGCTTTGTATATTGTTTGCCCAAAGTACTCCCAGAACACAGTTTAGATATTGGGGCTTCTTCAGTTTTTTTGTGGTTTGTTAATATGACACAACACAACTGAAAATATGCCCTCTATCTTCAGAATAAGGTTAAAAAAAGAATACAACACAATTTCGACATAAAGTTACTCTTCTTATATCCCAGATTCCTAATAATCACAGTTATTTCACCTGACAAAGTCGACAAGGTTCTGAATCATCACCTCTGAATCTCAAGAGTCTCTAGAATGAAACTAAACACAAATACTAGCAATAAAGGATGTCTTTGTGTAACAGTTTGACATTCAGACAGTTTTATTCAGACTTGCAGTGACTCATTTCAAGATGAACTTTTATCATGGGGGTTAATAATCACTCCAGCATTAGGTCAGCTTTCTCAACAACTCGAGTGTTGATTACTACTGAACGACCAAACTGCTTTAATTAATTTCTTCAATTATCTTCGCAAGTGCAAAGAGGCAAAGGTCCGTGAATGGATTCCAGACAGTCATGCAGCGTTTGAAGTAATGGCCAGAGGAAGTTTTTTACTGATGCTTTTCTAACTTCCAGTAGCAGCTTGCTGTAGTGCTAATGTTTACATTTGCATAAAAAAGAACGGAAAGCACACTGAGCTTCAAGCTGTGTTATTTTTCTTTCTTGCCTCCTCATCTCCAACAATATTTTGGCAGAAATGAGGAGTGGGTCTGAGCTGCATGGGAGTAAAAAAAAAAACGCCTCAGCTATTGTTCCAAAATGAGCAGTTTGACATCATGGCTTTCAGATGAAAGGCATGTTTCCGTTAAGGCTTTTTGCATTTTACTTGAAATATGGCATCCAGAAGAGTGTCTCTTCCTGGAACAGTTACATTTTGATACAGTTGGATGCTACTGTGACAAACTGCAAACTGCAGAAGGCATTCTTTCAACAGCTGTTTGTCTTGCTGCTCCTCTGTAAAGGTCATATTTGTAGAAAGCATGACTAAAATTTCCCCTGTTGACAAATTGTTCAAACTGAGCTGCAAATCTTTGTAGAACCTCCAGAGGTTAATACTTTTCATCTGAGATGTCCAAAAGTTGAAACTTGCCGTATTGCTTTATAAACTAATGCTGCTTTAAAAGCTTTCTCAGCTTTTAAATAGATTATAATAGAATAGATGATCACTGATCTATTGTTTTCCATGATATTCAAACACCAGAGACCTTCAAAGAGCAGCTGAATTAATACTGAGATTAAATTGCTCTCTGTTTATTGATTTCTTTATTTATTGCACTAGATTTTATTTAAGAGCATCAAAGTAAGAGGTAATGAATATAGAGCAACAAAAAAAATTAAAACCTTTTTAATTTTTCTTTCACTTTACAGTTGTGCACCACTTTGTGTTGGTCTGTCACATAAAATACATTTAAATTTGTGCTAGGAAAAAGGCCAAAGGTGAAAATTTTAAAGTCTGAATACTTTTGCGAGGCACCAAATCATACCACTGGTGTTCCTCTTTAGGCTGTTTTAATCATTCCTGTTTTATGATTTGTTTTCAGACTAATTTCTTATTGTCTTGCTCCTAAAATAAGTCATATTTTGCCAAAAGTGTTTTTTCTTTTTTGCCTAAATCATTTTTTGGCTAAACAGTGGTGGTAATTTTGCTCTCTTTTTTCTTTTTTTTTTTTTTGGCCCAAATCAATTTTAGCAACAAATGACTTAGACCATTATTTTAGGTAGGTGATATTATGCTCTCTGGTAGATGATTTTTTTATTTCTAGGCTGCTAGCAAATATTACTCTCTCACTCATTTGTTTGCCTGGGGTTATTCTAAGAGAAACCATCACACATTTCATTTCCTATCAGTCAAAGAGCAGATCTATTACAATAATCAAATACTGTAGCTCCATTTTTTTTTCTGGTGTTACTGCTAGGAGACAGAAACATTCATTCATTCTCTAATTTCCACTGCGCTCAATTTTAACATACACAGAGGTCATTTGAATACACCCACAGATACATCTGTCAGGATTATTTCATTTAAACACGCATCAGCAAAGATTCCTCCTTCCTCTCCCACATTTTCTATATGTTGGACTGTTCCTTTCCTGAGCGTAAATCTGAAATAGCTGTGGGTGGCCGAGGAAAGTAAACAGCTGGGGTCTAATCATGTTTCTTAAGTAATCAAGGTTGCCAAAAATGTCTGCAGCACATCATAAACAGCTCACCTATGTTTACATGGCACAGCTGAGAGAGTAAATGAAAGCTAGAGACAAGCTGGGAGGAATATTACAGCACCTATAATGACTGTTGATGGAGCAGAATGTAGCATAAATCAAAGGACACACTCATCTTGAGATGTTTGGAAATTAAATTGGCTAATGGAGTGTGAGAAGAAAAGGCTGGAAACTTGCATCGATTTTTGTTTTTTAAACTAGACAATCTGAGCTACAAACCAACAAAGAAAATTGTGCTGCCAGGCATGAATGTGTCAGTTTCCTGCCTTATATGTGGATTCATTTGAATTTTCAAAAACAAGGGAGGAAAGTCCTAAGTTAAAATGTATTTTAACTATATACAGTGAAGGTGGAACATGGTGAAAATTATATTTTGCATTAAATATCTTCACTGCTCAAGGAAATTTCATTAAGAACATAAACCCTCCATCTCCAGACACTAATGAATACAATTTTAAATATAATTTGCAAAATTAAACATTGTAAACTGAATTAGAGACAAACAGCAACATGGTTATTTGACTGCTTTGAAAATTTGTCTCGTTATATCTAAGAGCAAAAGGAAAAGTTCTGTTTTTGATTTGTAATTTTTCCTTATGAAGGCTGCATTTACCCAGAGAAAGCTTGGAGTCAACATCTCCAGCTTCACAGACTGTCATCGTTTTAACAAGATGGAATCAAACTATTGGAAGATTAATGGGTGATGATCAGATTGAGTGACAGAAGTTCAGGAAGGTTGCTGGACTGGATTTGGTAGAGCAAGTGCTACCCAGTAGTTTCTGCAACTAAAGCCTCGTGTTAAACATTTGATTACCTAAATGTTGTTGAAGTTACAATCATCTTGCAAATGTGTCCATCAACACTACATTCACAAAGGATTAAAAGATGCTCTCTTCAAATCTGACCTTTGTGGAGAGTTGATTTCACATAGAGCAAATCATGAAGTTTTGTCAGGTATCGGCCCACATTGCTCAGGTGATTCCACCCTGAGTCCCAAACTCTTGACTCTGGTTTGTTTCATAAACCTCTCAAAGTTACAGTCATCCCTGTTACTTTTGCACCTTTCTCTTCCACATGTCTTCCTTCCACCGAGCTTTCCATTAATGGTGCAGTGATCTGCTTCTTTAGCAATGGTGTTTTGTGACTTACCCCATTGTGAATATCAGTGACTGCCTGCTGAACAGTTTTCTAGTCAGCAGACTTCATTGTCATTGTTTAACCAAAACATGTCATTTCTCTTTAAGAAAAAAAAAAGAAATTTCATAAATGCTGGGTAATATTCACATTTTCAGAGAAGCTGCATTTTGGGTTTTTGTTATCTGTGAGCCATAGTCATCAAAATTAACAGAAGAAAATGCTCAGAGTATCTTTCACTGTGTATGTATTAGTTTCACTTTTTAAATTGAATTACTAAAATAAATAATGTTTTTCCATGATCCTCTAATTTACTGGGATGCACCAAGCAGGCCTACCAAGCTTGAACATTCTCTGGGTCTCTTGACCAGTGTGTAAAGGTTACATTTGCTTTAGTACCGGAAAGTGTTTTTCCTCCGGCAGCTGCAGGTTTGATTCTGCAAACGTGTTTTTTCAGGTTGACGAGTTGATAACAAAGGAGTGAACTAGTCAGGTGCTGAGTGCAGAAGTGGCAGGAGTCAGTGATCATCCATCACTCCTCTCAGAGTTGGCCGGTCATGCCTACAGAGGGAGAAAGATCAACTGTCACTTTCCTCGCAGCAGAGATGTCTCTGTAGAGCAAAGGGGGGGAGGTGCTGGCAGAGTGACAGAAGGCAGCGGAGGTTAAAACAGGGACTGATAGTCAGCAACATCCATCATCAAAATACTCTTTAGACAGAAGCCTTTGTTGCATGTTGCATCAGCACATCTGCTTGCAGACCTTTTACCCTTCTCGGCTGCTAACACATGCTCCATTCGCAGCTGTCTCTGAACCAGGTACAAGCTCTATATGCTGAAGTCACAACACTCAAACGTCTCTGCTGTTATTTCTAGCAGCGGTGCCCCGACTCCCCGTCTGCTTCTTCCTGGGCTTAGTGCAAAGTCTGCTCAGTTTCCTCTGGGATGACTGCTGTCTTTTGAATAATTTAGTGCCGCCACAGCAAGCTCAGAGCAGTTAAGGACAGAGAGACGCTCTGAGTAAAACCTTCGGCGCTCTGTCATCCAGCTACCTGAAACTACCGACCTCTCATCTTTCTTCACAGGTCTGGGGGAAGAACACTGTTATGAACGTTTGTGTGTGTTCTCGTCGTTTGACAATTTCTAACGCAGAGCTACAGCTCACAACAGAAGCACTTTGCTCCGAGCAAACTGGGGCAATCCATCTTTTAGCTTCAATGATTCGATGATTAAGAGATTCAGCCTAACAAGTGCAGAACAGCTAACTGATGGGAGGGCGCTGTGTGGACGCAGTCAGTGTCCTCCAGCTGTCAGAGAAAACCAGAGGAGGCATGAATAAAGTTTAAAAATAACTTTAAAAGTCAACATTTTAGTAATCTGTGTGTATCCAATGTGTGTACATACTTGTGTACACACTTATGTGTGTACATAAGTATATATTGTAAACCTACAAGATTTTCCTACATTCCAGAAACAACTTCAAAGTATTGATGATTCTGTGGAAGAGATCAATACAAAGCTTTCTTTACATGTCTGTAGACGGACATTGTTGCTTATTCCTCTTTGCAAAATTGCTGAGTCTTGGATTCATATCTGGAATTTGAATGGATCTTTCTCCTACCACAATGTCCTTTGGTATTTGGTATTTATTGTCACTAAGGCTGTATGTTAAGGGTTGTGGTCCTTCTTAAAAGGGAACCTCCACTACAATGTAAAGCCTTTTACCCAGACAAAAAGGTTTACTCCGAGAATGGACTTGTAATGAGCTCCACCTTAAGTAGAGACGCCTCTGTCCAAAAATGTTCAATTTTGGTCTCATTTGAGGTGAGTCCCTTGGCAAACTACTTACACTTATGTTTTTCTTTTAACAGATTCTTCCTCTTGAGTACCTTGGCCGTGTCTCTGATTAATTCTCTCCTTCCCAGCTGTGTCTTGCTAGGAATGCAGTTGCATCCGATTCTTTCTATTTTGGGGCAATCCATCTTTTACCATATTTCACTATAACTTGAAATTTGGTTAGAAAATGAGACATAGCTTGCAATTACGTATGTTCATTTGCTTTAATATATCACTCAGAACAAAACTTAGGAGTGAACACGCAGAAACGAGGCCAATAAATGAAGCGGGAAATAACAAGAGGTACTGAGACTAAAATAAATTAGTGGAATGCAGAGCAACCTGCTAATGTTGCAAATTAGAATGTATGACTGCAAACAAAAACAAAACAAGGCATTTACTGTTTAGGCTTGAAAGTTTGCAAACATCATTTGCATGAAATAAATACTGCTTAAAAATTATTTGTACTTGGGTTTTAAAAAAAGAACTCTTTTTGCATGTGTTAGATAAGAAGGCTGCTCTGACTCTAATGCTGGTAAATCTGGAACTGCAAACAGCAATTTATTAATTTTGTATGAAGTCTAAATTAGAACCAGCTCAAGACAACCTTAAGGAAATTAAAAGGCCAGTTACGAAACCACTAAGAAAGATCTACATTTGGGTCAGTGAGGTCTTTAAAGGTACATTTCAATAACTTTGGACATAATAGAACCTTTTTATTAGTGTACACCTTCTCAAACTTTTGGGTTCTTGTCATTTATAACCCATCCAGGTTAAATTATATATTCAAAAAGTTTGAGTTTGTCATAGGAGAATAGATACCTCTGGTTGATTAAGGAAAAATGCTGCCATCTCATTCGGATAAGAGTCACTCTTTCTCCTGCACCCATGTGTTTAGGTTTCTACTCAATGTACGCATAATACCCCAATACTCTCAAAGCTGCAGAATAGCAGCATCTCTCTCTGGCTCAATGCAAGCATGAAATAACTTAATCAATTACAATTGTCAAGACGTTTTTCCAATATAATTTCTCATGTTTGTACAATATTTTATATCTCTACAACAAAATTCTTATACCATTATAATGCAAAAACAATATTAAAAGTACCTTTTAGAAAAGGTACCTTAGCTGCTACCCAGCACTCTAAATATTGTGATTTTGTGTTATATTTATATGTGAAAAGTATTTTGAAATATCTTGTATTTTTCTTTTGATTGTGTGGCATCTCTACACTTCTGTCATTTTCTCTGTGCATTGTTGAACTGTAAAGAGATGCAGCACAAAGTCTTAACAAGAATCATGCCACCACTAAAACCTGACTTTGGAGGGGGAAAAAAAAGTAAAAACAGTTGCTGAATCTCATGCGCTTAAGGGATCAGCTCCTCTTCTTTCTTTCTTCCTCATTATAAGATAGACGTTGCATTAATTTTTACAACCTTTAACCGTCACATAGGACACCAGCCAGCCTCACCTCTCTGCGACCTGCACCCTCCCTCTCCATAATCCCACAACAATGCAGAAAATCACATTAATGCACCAGAAGGATGGAGGTACAATGCAATCTATGACAGCTGAGGCCAAAGAGGCGTAGCTATCATTTCCATACTAATGCCGCTGGTGAAGATGATGAGGAAGAGGCCAAAACAGGGGCTTGCACTGTGTTGCTTGTTACAGAGAAGCTTTGTTGTTGGTAGAAGACCCTGCTGCGAGGAAAATCATGTGCTGGTCCTCATCTGGTGCAGCTAGAGTCCGACACACACACACACAGAACACCAAAACTCTTTTCATATTTAAATGTGTCTTCTCATCTCCTGCACAGCTCATTTTACGTTGTGATTTTAACTGATATAATTGTGTATTCTAGGTTTACTAGAACATTTGTAGATTTTCTTTCACTTTATGTGAAAGGTTTTTATTTACATGTGAGGAAACGATTCACGGCCAAAACATGAGCAACCTTTAGTTCTTTTTCACACTCTGGCTGTGCGGACAGTGTAGCTGTAATGTCTCCTATTTAGATGCGATTCAAGGACAGGCGTGGGTGCACTGCAACTTAGCTGCCCGCAGAAAAAGAAGGAAAAGGCTAAAGAGAAGCATGAGCGAGCCACAGCTGCAGAAAACTGGTAACACCAATCACCTGTGAGGCAACCAGTCATCATTTGTGGTTGGGAGGAACACTAAAATCAGAGGCACTTTATTAACTCAGAGGAAAATGCAAACATGTAGTGGAAAGTAGCAAACTTTTATTGTTGCTTTATGGCTTTATTTGAAGGATTACGACCCGCTGAAGACCAGTTGTTCCTTCAAGATCTCAGTTTACATTAACAGATCCACCAAGCTCATCCTGGGGCAGTTTAATATAGCATCTTATACAGCACTGGTTCCCACTGAAACCAATGTTTATTTAATAGTACATTAACTCTCTAACCCTATTTTTCTCCTATCTGGATTCAAATAGCTTGAGATCTGCTTGAAGCTATCTATTCCATATGTAGTGTTGTGATAGATTTGCCCCACCGTAATATTGTAGAAAATCACTAACAGAACAAAAACAGAAAACATACATGTGTTTTTGAACTGCAGCTTTATAAAACATCCATGTATGAAAGCCACATCTGTCTAAAGTGCTGCTAAAGAGGCCTTCAGCCACAGTGCTGGATCACGCGCATAGGAATTAAAGGGCTTTATGACATTAACGGATCATGTTACAGTCACAGTTCACGCTATATAAATATATAATGTTTACTGTGCTATATCTCTATCTACATAGAGGTATAAATATAGCATTTTGAATGAAGGTTGCTCTGTTTAAACCCCTGACATTTAGTTTGGTGTGCTGCTCTTCACTGTCGAAGTGAGAGTGAACATGATGGTAAGATAAAGAGAGATAACTGAGGCCTTCAGAAAAGAGACATCATCTCGCTGTCTGGAAAAAAAGTCTACAAGTGGAGGACATTTGAAACAACTCCTGACACATCCACGCCTGGGCCTCCAAGCAAGTTTAATCTAAAAGCAGACCACAAGCTGCTAAAAGACGTCTGCAAAAGCCCGAAAATGTCAAGACAAAGCCACAAAAGGTTCTTAATGCTGGTAGTTCAATACTATGCTTGTACAATCAAAACGAGACTACACAAGTTTAACTACTGCGGAAGGTGTCCAAGAAGGAAATATTTGCTGCGTAAGAAAAACACAAGTTTGACATAAACTTTTGCCAGAGAGAACTTTGACAAAGATCCGAACTTCTGAAATAATGTTTGTCTAAATTTCAATATATTCACCAGGATAGAGCATTCCTGTCCTGGAATCATGTATTGGACATTAACCAAATACATGAGTCCTGCAAAAGAACCACTTAAAAATAAAGGAGGTATGGCGGTCTCTCTTAATATTTCAACTGTGTAAAAATTTTTATAGACGTAAACCAAGTGCACAGTTTTTGGCAAATAGACATTTCAGCTATCTTATAAATGTACTGGAAGTAAAATTTAAATTTTTCTACATTTTTAAGAATAAAACTATGCAACTGCAGTAAAATAACCAATGCTAGTGTGGTGGGTGCTGTTAGAACTAAAGTAGAACTGCAGATTGATAAATCTATCCTAACTTTGATGGCTTCAGATGAAGTTAACTACATATTCAGTGGTATTTTAGTTTCTCCACAGCGTTTACACTTCTGTATTAATTATATTATTGTACTGAATTTCTCAACACTTAACTAAGGACATGAAATGTGTATTTGACATCAGTTTGAACTTAAGTGTTCCTTTTAAAATAAATCACATTCAGTGCTCTCCCTTATTCGAACAAGAAATAGCAACTATAATCATGTTTTACTGAAACGTTTCAAAGCAAAAATATCTCCCTCTTTCCGATAGCTGTAATGTTCCACTCGTCCTGCTTTTATGATCATTGGGGAAAAGATTCAAGGCATCAATTTAGACTCCATTTGCTTTCATGTGGGGCTTCTCCAATATCCTGGCTCTTTGATGTGATTAAGATGGATTCAAACTTTCACTCAGCAAACCAGAAAATTCTCTCTATCATGGGAGAAAAGAATAAAGCAAAACTTTTCTTTGGTGTAAAGGTAAACTAATGAATCCATTTATCACTGTCAGTGAACGGGCTTTTTATACTAAACCAATGCTAAAACTTTTTAAACCGTTTTGCAAATTTTAAGTAAAACTTCTCGTCCAATGCTTCCTCAGCCACACGATGATTGATGAATGCAAGCCAGCAAGAAAGATCACATTAAGCTTCACCACTGTGACTCATTTTGACATTATAAAAAATAACACTCTCCAGCTATCCAACAGAAGTGCTGAGAGAATGAATCACCAAGCAGCTTTCGGCAACAAAAAGGGAATACTTTCAAACGGAGACACTGAAGCTCGGAGCTGCCGTCTTCTTTTCACAAGGAGAGTGTCACATTCTGCGTATAAAAAGAAGGGAAAAAAATGTATTTCAAAGATGAGGGGCAGACACTGACTGAAAAGTAATGAATATTTTACAGGTGAAAGAGAGCAAAGCTGCGCTTTGTAGGACACTCTGCCGATTTTAGAGCTTATCAGAAAGTCATCACCCACAGAGCATGGCCGAAGCAGACCATGTGTCTGATAGTTTATCGGCAGAGCGCTCCGAGGTCCCCACTGTCCCTCCTGGCACCAGCATGGTGCTTGCATTGGTCCAATCACAGTGACAGCATGAAGAAACATAAATGGCCATTTTGAAATGAAAGGATTGCTGCTGTTGAGGTTCAGCCTCTAAAAAGCCAGGCATAGGGAAGAAGTTTTATGCTTTAAATGCAAATCTGGATCTTTGTGTTTAGCTGATATTTTAACATGAACAGCAAATGAAACAGCTGCTGTACCCTAGCAGAAAAAACACAAAAAAATTCAACTTTGACCCACCGTCACACATTAAATCTGTGCATTGAAGCCATTTGATGTTTTATTAAAATGAAAAAGTCAACGTTTCTTATAGCTCAAACCAAGCCCTGCAGCTTTATTGAAAAGCTGCACTGTAAAGCATTGACCTACCACAGGGACACTGACTGAACACACTTTTTCCACCTCCACCTTTATTACTTCTCTAAAAATCTCATCATTTGTCATTCTAAGCCACTGATACTCTTTACATCTTACTCTGAAAGTCGCTGCAGAGGTTTTTCTAGATAGCTTTAAAATGGAGAGGAAGAACAGGGGCCTGAAGAAAAGTAAAGACTGTAAGAGTTTTTCAATTTAGCCAAACAAATAATTCTCCTAACCTTTTGCCTCTGTGAGACTGGAACTTGTAATCCTGGGTTTTTATGGTCTTTAGGTTGAAGGACTAAATAACTTCCTTCATCTGGAGAGAGTAAACCATCCTCGATTTGAAATGGTTGAATTTTCAAAGTTACTACTTAACAAAAATAACAAAACAGCAAAAATTGGATTTGCAACTTGGAAAGTAGGACGTTCTTGATAAGTTTAAAGTAGGCTATAAAACAACACCCTAATGTTGGAATATCTCAAGGAAAATTGCCCTTTCTATTAAGTAAAATAGAAATAGTGTGGCACAACTTACCAAAACACTGCTATCCATTTAAACCAGGGATCAGCAACCTTTACAATCTCACTAAACAAAATTTGTTGACACAAAGCTACATGAAACAAATGACCTTATTTTTAAAATATGTACTGTTAGAAATTAGTTTTGATTTTTAAATTAAAGAATGATTGTACTTTGTTTTGAGGTTGTAAATAAAGAAAATTATCAAAACTTCACATCAAGGGAGTTAGTACATCAATCTTCTATGGAATATATTGGGCTAAAAAACATGCAATTTGCACCCAAAAGAAACACAAAACATTTAGTAAACTGGAATATGAATTACATTATTTAGCATCATTTGTGGATATGCTGCACACACGTTACATGAACACACCAAAGAAGCTATTTTTCCAAAACTATATTTATATTTTAAAACATTTTTTGAATTATTTGCCATTTTTTGATAGTTATTAGAAACACATTGGAGGATCTGAGGTTCTGGAGTCACAGACCACTGACTTGAATACATTTGGCTTGTATTGTTTTCATAGTCTGTTAGATGTTGACTGGAATACAGCATCTGTTAGCAGAATATTTTTAATTCTGCAACTTAAACAAGGTCTTTACTCTTACCTCTACATTTTGACACTAAGAGCTAAGAAATCTGCTGAGAATCCTTTGATATCTTTCAAAAACCTTCAATTTCTTTGCCAACAAAAAAGCTGCTTCTTACAAGTGTGAATTCTTCCTGTTCAGACAATTTCTGACATATTAAATGATTTCATATGATCTTTAATTTTGTATTACATTTCTGTTCCTAATGATGTCCCTGAACCATAACTCTGACTAGGCAATGAAGATGTGAGAACCCGGCAAAGAAAATGTGTTATTGGAAAGGTTCTCCTCCCCTTTTCAGATTTAAAATGGCTGAAATTATAAATTATTTTCAAATCTTACTTCAAAAAAGTCTTTCAACTTTGCATACATTTCTAAAATCAGGTCATTGTGCAACTAAACTTTTCATACTTACAAAACAAACGTCTGGGTGCAAAACCACATTACGCTTTAAATTTCATGCACCTTTAAACCGCGAGACACCTATGAGACTGAAGAATTGCCGTGAGATATTATTTATGCATTTTTAAGAGAAAAATAACCTACCTCGGAGCAAACTTAAATTGTGAAAACTGAGCCCTTCTGAGGTGCTAGCATTTCACAATTTTTTTTATTTTTTATTATTTTCTAACTTCTAAGTAATTGGGTTCTTCCTGTGTTTTCCCCTGGAGAGAAATAGAAATTGCATGAAATGAAGAGCAACATATTTTTGCAAACACCTTGAAATGAAGAAAAGTGGAACTGACAACACATCCCTATAGCCTGTGTGGCCATCGTGCCAGCAAAGCAGTCCTTTAACAGGGGTATTTCTTGAAATGGCATGTGTCTTCCATCCTGTGGGTATTTGTGTGCTCAAGGTGCCTGCCAACTGAACGACTTTGCTGGGAGGGATTAGCAGTACAGTGATCTCTTCAAGTGTATCTGAAGCCTTGAAAAAAGAAATATTCAACTTCACACAGATTTGGATAGAGTGCGCAAGACATCCAGAGCCTTTGCATGTTCTTGCATCATCATGCTTTTAATTGAGCTTCCTGTTCCTGTCCCATTTCTCTCCTCTCAGCCCAAAAGTGGGGAAAATAGGTACTGAGCGCATCAATATTTTTCCCAGCAAATATATTTTGTAATGAGCTTATTGATGTTAAATTCACATCAGCTGTCAGCAACAACCCCAATGATCCACGCATACAAAGAAATCATTACAAACATGTCAAGCGGTAATGAGTAATGAGGGGGGGAAGTATTGAGCTTGCTTTCTAATATAAAAGAAAACTGTAATGAGCTCAAACTGAACTTGAGGTTTATGGATAAGAAGCACAGATGAGCTACACAGCTCCAATTAATGATTAGATGCTACTTGCAGGTGAAACCAGAGGTTTGCATACACCAAAGTAAGAGACACATACACATGAAGTTAAATTAAACCAAATTACTCTTTTTTAGAACAGTTCAAATTACCAAAGTTATTTATATTTGTAAATGAAAGAAAACTTTGCAAAAACGCATACTTTTTTTTCAACTTTCTTCAAATTCTGAAATTTGAAGACATTAGCTTAGTATAAGGGATAATTGTTTTTTGAAGGTGTAATTCTTGGGTAAGATGTTTGAGTTTCCTTCTACAAGTTTGAACAAAGCATGTTTTGTACCTTGAAGTTTGCTAACAAATCTAAAATAAATTTAACAATAAGTAAGAAACAAAATCATTAATATCAATCACTTTCAAAAAGGTTATAAAGCATTATCCACAAGTGGATAATGGTGAACTTTACCAGGAGCGGATGACCTACCAAGAGGAAATCAGTGAGTTAGCAAGGAGGTCAGAAAAGAACAGAGGACAATGTCCAGAGTAGTGCAGACTCTGACTGCTTCAGATGCTATGTTCATGATCTGACAATAAAAAAGAGACTGGGCAACTTGGCATCCATAAAAGAGTTCAAATACCAAAGCAACAGCTGCACAAAGTGCACAAAGGGCAGTTACAAAGATAACAATGAAACCTTTTGGAAGTTAAGCATCCTGGTATATTTACCTTGAGACTATACGTATTTTACATAAAGGACATCATACTGACAGTCAAACATGGTGATGGTAGAGTGATGCTCTGGGGACTCTTTTCTGCCTCAGGAAGTAGAAGACTTGCCTTATTTCCTAGAGCAGCAAACACTGGAGTAATACACTCATACGCAATTATTACATATGCTTTATGTTGTTGCTGAGTGGCAGAACCAGGTTTTAAGTGGTAATTACTTTATTACATCGAGCCAGGTTAGTATGAATATATTTTCAGCATTTTAAAAATACATTTCCCATTTATTCATCTTTTCTTTAACGTTAAAAATATGTTGATGATCCGACACATTTAAGAATGATAAAATAGCAAAAGTAAAAGAAATCACAACACTGTCTTTCCAATGATCCATTTGCAACTCCCTCCTCTTCCTCATTTTGCAGGAAAGCGAATGTACAGTCACATAAACTCATTAGCATTTCATCCATGCCTTTGTTTTCTCTCTGCTCTGGCAAAAAGAATCAATAGGCATAATGCAAGTTGAAAAGAGAAGCATAAAGAAATCAATCTTGGCTTGCAGTGAGGATGAGAAACTCTCTCGCATGTGCTCTCATAATATCAGCTCCTACACAGAGAGTACGAAGGAGACGGTCTACGGGGGAGGCCCAGAGGACATGGCAGGACTTCACCTGCACTGCTGATCAGTAAAGGGGGAGGCTTAGCTGTCGCAGCTGGAGAGACTTCACTCTGATCGATATTTCATGTCTTACATAAAGCTGTTGCACAGGTCATATTTTAACCATCCCCGGGCTTAGCTCCTTTTCTTAGTGAAATATTCCTCATGCACGGTTAGAAAAAAAGGTTTCAAAAGAGTGAATGAGAAAAATCAAAGACATTCCTCAAGAGGAGACGTCTGCAGCTAAACTCGTTTTAAACAGATTCCTCTCTTTCGTTTGCAGTTTTTCTGATACTCTGCAAAGCATTAGTCATCCGTGTTGTCATGTCGATGACATTCTCATCAAATAAGTAAGTGCTGCTGCACCGCACAAAAGAGAGGGAAAAAAACACTCAGTTTCATAAGATTTATTCATATGAAAATAATATAACAATAATAAGAACATAACATACATTTTGAACTGCATTAATAAGGATTCTGTTCCAGATGTCACCCTGATTTAGGAGTCGTTTTATCTTTTTCACACAGAATCACAAAATTTGTTAAACTATATATACTGTAGATATATTATATATTTGCTAGAACAAATGCAGTCATGCAAAATGACTTCTGCTTTCTGTGCTTAAGGAAATTCAGCAACACTTGTGAAGATTTTGGTAATTTTTGCTGATAGCTTTTGACAAATGACCTGTAAAAACAAAAGAACAAAAGGAAAAGGAAGAGAGAAATGGAAAAAAAAAATCCAGCCCGCTTAATGTAACCAACTAATAAAAGGGCTGGCTCACGTCTTGTTATATCAACCACATCACAACACCTATGCAACATCCCATCTCACATTGTAATTTCCCTCTAAAGGTGCAATAAGTGATTATTTCTGTCCAATAGTACAAACTAACTGTGACAAACTATTCTAATCTACTTCTTTCCCTGCCTACTCCTTCGATTCATCATAAAAGATGCATTAATAGCACCAAAAGCCAATGAATATGCAGTCATGTTATAATATTGATTTAAAATAATACATTAGACAAATTGAGCCAATATCATGTATCTTAATAGTCTTTAGCATTCTCCTATGTTTGCTGTGCCAGAGATATGTGGAAGCAATTTCAATATCTGGCTCTTTATAAAGATCTGTATATGATTCTATTTTAATAGGATGGTTCAAATTATTTGAACTGGGGTTCTGTGGAGTTGTTATGAGCAGTCAGTATTCTGCTTGCAGTAGATGGCTACCTTAGCTAGCACAGTTTGCAGGAACAGAAATTGGTTCTCTGCAGACATGGTACAATACCCTTGAGCAAAAACGGTATTTAGATTAAATAAAGCAGATAAAAATATATAGACTTACCTAAATACCATTATTTGCCTTTATTTAGATCATGACTGCTGGAGAAAGACACCAACCTCCCAAAAAATCCTAAAAGGATAAGTGGGTATAGATAATGGATGGATGAATGGATAGATTATTTCAGTTAAAATATTGTGATTGTGATTTATAAATCTAAGCAAAAGCAAAGAAATGTGTCTTTTTCTAATGAGTTTTGCATGTTATACCAAAACACAAGAATAGAAGTCTTATATTACTTGGTTTATTAGCCAGAATTAACATACATACTGCTAAAAGCTTGTGTGAGAGAAAAAAAGGCAGCCAGCTGAATAGCAGTGCACAGCAATGGTTGGGAGGGTGGTATTAATCCACTACTCTATACTTAATTTATTAAAAGAAGACTACGGTCATTCTGGTACTATTTCTCATATAAAAAATATATTAAATTGCATAAGAGATGGAAAACAGTACAAGTTTTTAAAAACTACATACTTAGATATTGCTAATTGGCTTTCCACACATCAGAACCAATGTGAGGTTCTGGCATCTAAAAACAGAAATCTACCTCTGTTAGGCAGTGGTGTAATAAGACCTTCTGGTGCCAGATCTCAAGATAATAAAATGTCACAAATCCAAGCCTGTGTTGTAAACCGCTAACCAGCTGCTGCTAGCATATGAGTATCTGTCAAAATAAATGTAAGCTAATATTCTGAGCACTGGATGAAATGGTGAGCATTTAATCTTAGCACCCTGTTGCATTTATATACTTAAGACTTATTTTGAAGTATAAGAGGAAGTAGTTATTGAGTTGTTACCTTGTTCTATTGACAAAGTTAGCTAGTGCAGAAGCTGTCTGGTTGGTAAACCACACTCACTGACAAAAGCACTGAAAAGCCTCCACCACTTTTAAATCTCTTAACTAGCAGGTTTATTTTTGTACTCAGAAGAAACGTTGAAAACGTGACAGATAAATTAAGAACAGTTTGTAAGCATTATGGGAATATACGTATAGCTAACAGTTAATAGCGATGCAAAGATTACTGTCCGCTTTGCAGCTTCCTGTGGATGCTAAAGGAAAACATTATCTTTTTTAAATGATTCTGGATTCTTTCATAATTTCTGTTCCTATATTTTATTATATATATTTTATGTATCCTATTCTGTACTGCTGCATGTTAATTCAAAAATGTAAAATGCATAGATTGATCAAGCTTGAAATTAATAGTTTTACACTGTAGAGAGATTCTGAAATGCGCAGTCTGAAACATAGAAAATCTTAACTCTGCTTGTGTGCAATATATCGCATTTTAAATGTTTCTATGTAAAATAGGACCCCTTTAGATTTAGACATGTATGGAAACCATAATATATTAACCAGAATAACCTGGAGTAGAATATTCCATACTGATAAGATTCATTTTGGTTTGTAAAACCTTTACATTACATGTGAAATCAGAAATATAGGTCATTCTTTGTTTCACCAAAATCCAGTTAAGATCTCTTCTTGTCTTGTTCTCATGAACCTATAATCATATTGTTTTCTTCAGTGAGCTGTACCCACCTGCTGGTAAGTGTAGCCCACCGACTACTCAAACACTCCCCACAGAACCCCACTTCTAAAAATCTGACCTGTCATCTACAGTTTAGATACGTTTGTTCAAACAAAGGTGGTCAGAAGAACATAGTAACGTGTGGTAATTAGTCATAGAAGTGGTCTTTAGTGGCAGCTACCGTGTAGCAATGTGCTTCTGTGTAATTCTTGATTGTCAGATACCGACCTACCTGCCGCCTGAGATGGCGTCGGTAAAGTGCGGATGAATTGTGGCCTCTGAAAGCTTTTTTTTCCTAATGCGACAGAAGCAGGCAGCGTCTGGTCAGCTCGGAGGTGAGTCTTTAACGAGTTAAAAGGCTGATGTGCTTGAGGCCCATGAGAGGTAGCCGGCCTCGCAATCATTACGCTCAAGTGTCAGAATTAGCAATGTATGTGTGGGTGGAGTTGCTTACCAGTGAATAAGAGATGACATGGAGGTTGAATGACACTGAAGACTGACAATTGGAGAACACCAAGAGTTACCTCACTGTTCATTGTCGTCAGAGAACAAATTTGTTCCTACATAATGTAGCTCCCGTAACTTACCTACACAAGAAAATCCCAAAAAAAAGCCTATCGTTTATATCTTTCGTGTCTGTTTTGACGTGTTTCTACTCTACTCTTGAATTTCTGTCTACTGTTCACATCCTTGAGATTTTTGTGCTTCCTTCTTGATTCCAATAAGTCTCAGAAATGAACTCCATGCAGGGGAATTGGGCAGAAAAGAGGCTCTGTGAAATTTGTGGCTGTATAATCTTCAGCCACATGCAGGAGAAGAAATTCAGACTGAAGCAACCTTGCAAATACCCTACAGAACCACTAGATTGAGGTTTGCTCCCTGTGAGTCCATGGAAAATGAAATCCTGGAGTGCTGTTCTCTGTTGGACACTGCTCCGTTGGTCCTCCTCATAAGTGGTTTCTGTATGTCAGTTAGACAGTTGTTTCAATCTTTTCGATGATCTCTATCATTGATTTGGAGGGGGAGAGAAGAGAACAGTCGTCCTGGTCCCAGAGGCTTCCAGGGCTTGAGTTTCCATCTGTGCTCAACTCGTCCTCCTCATCCTCACTTCCCTCCTCGCAGGACTCCAGGTAGTGGAGGCCCAGTGCGTTGATACCGGAGTCCTCTGAGCTGGACGGGGACGAGCAGTGGTCCATTTTAGGGCCTTTTAGTTTCTCGACAGTGGAGAGGTGTTTCTGTTCGCTGTACGGCTGTGGGACCGGCGGAGCAGGAGCCTGCCGCTTCGGGCTCACCGGCTGCTCTGGCGGACTGGGATTAGGAGGCAATTGAGGTGTAGCTGGAGCGGGCGGCTGAGGGGAGGGAGGTTGAGGCGGTTCCGGTAAGGGAGGCAGGGGCCGCTGCACGTAGCACATCTTCCCATTGATCCTTTTGACAATGTAGTCGTCCACAAACAGATCCGCGATGACACAGTACTTGGGAGACTCCAGGTGAGGCGGAGACTGGAAGCTGGGTGCCAGCTTCAGGAAGCGCTCGGCCAGAGAGACGGAGAGGTCCATGGTGTCGCTGCACTCTGATCCGACGGACGGCACAGCTGTGCTGGGCAGCTGGCACACATTGGTCATGGGCTGGTACACGTACTTACCTAAAAGTAGAGAGAAATAAATGACAACGTTACTGCAAAAAGATAATAATAATAACAGTAATAATATTGAAGATATTTCAGTCAACCTAAATCGGGAAAAAATTATTTTAGAATGAATGACCTTTCAAAATGTGTAACATACTAAAAATGCAACTGGTGAGGAATACGTTAAAATATTCACACAATTATTGAATTTTTTTTCCATTTATTGTCTTTCAACATAATTACTTCACACACACAGAGTATCACATCATGAAAATCTGTTACTCAGCCTTCACAAAGCTTTGCCCTGTTTAACCCTCACACGTTTAGTTTGGTGTAAGTATTGAAGAGTAAACATTATGGTGAGCCCCCAAGACCTTGCTGATGCCTTCAGAAGGAAGATATTGTATCATGCTACGCATTTAGGAAGGGACTTAAAAAAGGAATCAAAATAATTTGAATCAGCAATTCAATAAACACTCAACAAGTGGAACAACTTCCCATGTGTGGTTGTACAAAAACATTTAATAAAACAGTTTGTAAGAGCAAAAACCTACTATGGGTTCTTGCTATTGTTGATTTGAAAATGACATTTATACAAGAACCATCACTGGTTTCCATGCTATAAGAAATGTGACTGAAAGTCTGCCAAACAGGGAAGAAAAATCTCTGGTCACCAGTAATTTTTAAAAAGGATTTTACACTGTAAAAACAAAACACCAAAGATCAGTCGGAGATAAACTATGAGTGACATGTTTGTCAAGCAGCTAACTGCGGGCTCCATCTGAGCAGACAGCCCAACTAACTAAGAAGATAATATGACCTTGTTATTGTTATGCTATTAGTGATACTTCTTAAAGCAAAACTGCAACACTTTCAGTTCAATACCAGTCCTAAATTTACCAATTGTTTACTCGTATCAACGATGTATTGAAATAACGTGAAATCACAACAAATACATGTTACAAATAACATTATTATATCTGTAATATGTTAAATTGTTTTATCGTTCCAGTAATACAGTGAAAGCCTTGTATTTTTATTAAAAGATTATTATCGTTAGAATATTTCCCCAGCTCATGCTCAGGAGAATGTCAAAATGATGATATAAATCCATAATGTCCTCCACAATGTGGAGTGAAATGCCCTCAAAAGTATACTTTAAAACTACATATAAATTTCGACATATCATTCAGACACTTCATTTAACCATGAATAACATTTTAGAAAAACATTAAGGTTAAAGTGAATAATTTTCTTACCTTGAAGTTATCAGATATGATTTAACAAAAGCAACTAAATTTACTTTTCAAGAAACATTAAAGATATAGCTTGTAACTTTTACAAAAAATATAGATTTTTTTACATATTTGTTGAAACTGTCACTATGTCATGACAGTATGGGGTAAGACAGAATAGGAAATTATTCAGTTTAATCGTAATGTTTTTCTAAAGCGGTGCATTTCTCCAGATAGCAGCTCAGGGACAATGTGGAGGAGATTGATCTTTAGATAGGATTAGCTGTCACACGGTCATGACCTTATTTAACAAATGTAAAAAAATAAATTAAATAAAATAGTCTTTATAATATAATCTTTATAATATTATTTACATATTGCACCTGTAGCAGTGACTTTCTCCTTTAATTTTCAGTTCAGGAAAAAATGAAGAATTAACAGAAGGAGTAAAACATTTATATGTTGTTTTTAATATATCGACAAACCATTTCTATATCGAGGGAAAGTTCTGTGAAGTTTTGAGAAACCCTCAAGGGATTCGAGGCAAATTTCAAACCTTTCTAAAAGCTGCCTCAGGCCTAAATCTATTTGAAACCCACAACACTGCCTACCAGTAAACACAACAACAGAGTCGGTGACTGGAAGAACAGGGCATGTGGCAGCTAATGGGCCCAGCATTTTCCACAGAAGCTGTTGAAAACCAACACAGGGTTAGAGGCAGAGAGCAAATATGAGCATCTCTGTGGCTTCGAGGTTAGCACTGTCACATCACATCAAGAGGACCCTGAAGCAACCAGAGCTTATGTGGACTTCCTCCGGGAGCTTTGGTTTCTCCCAGCATCAAAAACACGCTCAGTTAATTCGCCTGCCTTTGACAAAGTGCCCTTGACCATGACAGCTACTCAGAGCTAGAGACTGTCGGTGACTGCTGTACTGTAGCTGCTCGCTGATCAAAATACTTTAGATAGAGTGCTACTAACTCCAGCAGTATTACAGAGGAAAATAGCAGCTTCAAGTAAATCACAACAACAAGCTGTCTTTAGCATTACAGTAGAGCTGGTAGCTAAAAGTTAGCTTAGCAAAGAAGCATGCCAACACTCCTTCTCTTTAAAAGTTATGGGGTTTTCCATAATTGTTTCTTTTTTACCAATTAGCATTTAGGCAAATATTTACAGGCAATTATTGAGGCAACTGTGTTTAGAATTTGTATATACTGTATATGCCTGAAGATGTTTTTTAATATCAGTTATAGCTTCCTGCAATTATTCACAGATGCGAAATGCTAAAGAAATTCAAAATGTTTTATTTCTTGTGTCAAACCTTGGAGGAGAGATGTCAACTGCCACAAACTTAGAAAAGCTGCATTTTCAGTGTGCTTCATTTGCATTACAATCAACTATGAAGCATTGAACATGTTGCTAGTGCACCTGGCAAGCCACAAAACAGCAACAGCACAAATAAAAACACACAAAAAAATGCTTTAAGTCGATCTAGGCCAAGGATGCCCCTTTTGAATCATACATCTGTGGTAACAATCTGTTCATCCTTAGGGTTAATATTAATTTTCATATCACAAAGCAGTCTCTGCTGCCGAAGGTTAAAAAAAATATTTTCTTACTACCAACATCCGAGGCCAAACTAGAGCAGGGCAACCAAGCCATTTATTTGATGCCTGAAAATAAAATGTGTGGCCCACCTCAGGGGTGTATAAAAGACAATGTTCACAACTAGTGTAAAGTGAGAAAGTATTTACTTCATTAATAAAAAAAAAATACAATTTTAAAATTATTTTTCTTATTTATTTGAGTACATAATGTTATATAAGAAGTTTCAAATCATTGTGGCTCAGTATTAAAAGACAGTTGACTCCATTGTTAAAATATGAAATAAATCTAATTAATCCAATTTTTTGAAAAAGCTCAGTTCAGTTTCACTAGTCACTCCAAGGCCTTATTACTGGGAATAAGGAATCAACATAAATAAATCTGTTTGAACAAAAAATAGGCCAAAAGATAAAAAAAAAAAAAAAACACAACACATCCCTCTCCAGTCTACAGAAATTGAAGAACAAATGGGAAACAATTGACACTGATTAATCTTAAAAACCTTGAAATGCAATTTCTAAAGCCATAGTACTCCTGCAAACCACAGTGAGAGTCATCCCACATGAAGAAAACACAGAGCAGTAGTGAACTTTCCCAGGAGTGACCAACCCACCATTTTTAAAGAAGTTCACAAAAGACAATAGAAGCATTCATAGCACTGCTGGCTTCGTCTCATTTGACCTAAGTGTCAATTATTATAACCCCCAAACTTCAGAGAAACGTCCTGTGGAATAACAAGACAAAACTGGAACATTTTTGGAGGGCATGTGTTTTGTCATCTGGCATAGAACGAACAAAAAGAACATTAAACTGACAGTCAAACATGACGGTGGTGGTATGAAGGTTTGATGTTGATTTGCTGCTTTGGGATGGAACTATGAATTCTGAGGGAAAATGGAGAATGTTCAGCCATCAGTTTGTGGCCTTAATCTTAAGCACATTTTAGTTGTGCGGTGAAGCAAAATTGTGAGAACAAGCAATCAAATTGGCAAGCTGGGATATTACCTTCAACAGGAAGTTGAATTACTTGCTTCAAAGTTTTCCCATACAGCCAGACTGATTGAAACTGGTTTTTTTAGTTTGTTTGTTTTTTTTACTCAGATTATCTTTGTCTGAAATGAACATCAGTTTGATAATCTGAAACATGAAACTATGACAACAAACAGCAATGCATATTACAGATTCAAATGACTAATTAGTGTTAGGTTACACCAGATTGCTCACAATGTATTATAAATTAGCCTGGTCATTTACAAGTTTCTAATGCCTCCAAGATTTTGCTTGTTGTTTGCAGCTCATTGATTCCAGTGTTGCATGAATACTGTAGCTGTCTGTCTAACAGGCCCCCAGGAGAGCCAGAGAAACTACAGAAGATGACAAGCTTACACATCACTTTCAACTGCTTTGTGTCCTCGTCTTTTGTTTCCACTGGCATGAAGATCCATTGAATCAGAATAATTTTTTTTTATTCCCCAGGTTACAGTGAAAATATAAAGTACGGAAGTGGCTCGGCTTTGTGTTGTCAGTGATTTACAAATTGGCTTCTGTCACAGAATAGTTTCCATTCTTCCAACCAAATCGTTATTTAATGATGCAAGTCTCCATCAGGCACCAGTGTGGGGGGGATTAAAGAGGCTGAAGCTTTACAGTGTAAACGCCGCTAACAGAAAACACTGGAGCTCATGTCGATGCAGACAAAAGAGGGAAAGCAGCAGCCGGGGTCGGTTAAATGAGGGAAACTCAGTGGTCCATGTTCAGAATGAGATGAGCCCATTCAGCCAGACAAGAGAGCGCCCACAAATGAGAGCTAACGCTGTAAAAAGGCGATGTGTTGACATTTAGGTTTTAGCATATTACATCTAATTGCATTCATCCATCTGGAGTTTCAAATACCAAGAGCCCTAGTGAGGGACGGACAGATGCCTGCTCGGACACACGGCACACACACACACAGACATATGGAGCCAACGCTACAGCAACTCTAGCCGATTTTGGCAGAAAAAACAGGAAGATGGATACAATAGAGGCTTAACAGCGCAAGGTGGAAAATATGAGTTTATATTTGGTGAAACTGAACATAATTTGTTATAAATAAAATGAAAATGTACTGTAGCAGTTCATGGAGTAATTGAGACTAATTTTATCAAGTAAAGGGAATTACAAAGTTAGCAAACATGAACTATTTTGGTGGGAAAGTCAGCAGTTTTTAATCAAATATGTTTTATTGTGACTTCTCATTAAAAAAATCAACTCTTTACCAAATAGTACCCCAATCTTATCCCCGCCTACTTTCATTTCATACCAGGAAATAAATCAATTCACATTCATGTTTCTAAACCATTGAAATCAGTTTATTTTTCAGTGAAGTTAAATGTTATCATGAGCTGATGGAAATAAATTGTCAGAAAAATATGCAAATCCTACATAGAATTTAATTTAGTTGTACGTTATTGTCTGAAAACCTTGTATTTTAATATATTCAGGTTCTGGTCAACATTTGGGCCAGTTTTTTCTTATAAGATAAAAGAGTTTATAAATCCTAATCAAACTAAATGAAATCTGGGCAGGTTCCTGCAGGTAGGTATTATTTATTAAAGTTAAATAACTACTTTCAGCTACAGCAGACTAGGGGTATAATAAAGAAAATTACTTTTAACTCAATGGATGTCAAGGTAGGTTATAAAATGGGCCCCTGGCTTTGCTGATACTCACAGACAAATGGTTGGCATGAAATATCTTATGGTATATGGCACTATTTCATAAGCATACAAAGTTTTTAATTTTAGGCTAACTTAAAAACAAATCAATATAAACTGTTGCTTTATCTAAACTCTAACATCAATAACAGGTTGGAAACATCTGTTTTTTAACAGCTTAAACAGATGTAGACAAAGAAACATCAGGTTTGACTGAAATAATGGCAATTACCAAACATACAGCGTATGCCCATCCAAATGAATAAACTAGATTTCATTTTCTGATCACATAGCACCTTTTTAAATGTGTTAAGAACAGGATACCTGATGCTTGTGTTAAAACAGTGTTTTATTTCTTGTAAAAATAGGCACAGCTCAACATGAGGCGCATTCATTGATACACTGAAGCCTCAGCAAAGCCAGACAGATGAACAAATGTGTGCCAAGTTTGAATATCATGTAGCTACATGTCTCAGACTAAGACTGAAGGATAAATCTGGCACAAACCTATAAAAAGTACAGAGATATATTGATGCAAGTTCTCATCTTTCTCAATCCTTCTTATCAGACAAGACATTTTTAGATATTAAGTGGCGTCTGGATTTGTGTGTTATTATTCTCACCTTAAAGCCATGTTAGGGCGAGAAGTCAAGTCAATACATACAACTCTGTTCTTTCATAACTAAGCTTTATTTGTAAATGTACAATGGAAATGCTTTCAGTAGATTTATAAAGCTGTGTGGGTGTGATTCTCATTTCTGAATTTTAATAATAAATAAATTGCATACATATGCACAGGCCTGATTTCTATTCATTTTCATTCATGAATGGGTGCAGACACTCCCCTAATTAATCATTTGCATATCGCTCCATTTGTCTGCACCACCACCAGACAATAGACATGACAAAGAAAGAGACAACGGAAAAAAAATATGCACATCTTCCCCAGATGTGACACAGAGACACATTCATCAGTGAAGTAGAAAGGCAAGCCTGTTTTATCATGGATCTGCTCTTACATTAATAACTAAAGTTGCTGAATGGAAAAAGTAACACAACTAATCAGCTCTGTAGGTTTACAGAAACAACTCTGCAAAGGTGAAAGTAGAAAGTGAAGCTCATATGAAGAAAGTGTCAACATGCATGCTGGACACTGTTCTTGCCATTTGTTGGCCAAAGTGGGTAAGTTCAGGGCTGTGATGGAAATGGATTTTAATTGGTTGTAAACATAGAAAGGGCTAACAGCTGTTCTTTTTTCTTTCTCGCAGCAGGACATCCACCACAATGCCACATCATTTTCTCACTTTAAACTTCCAGCACGTTTGAACCTCCTTTTCTTTATAGTCAAGGAACACAACACAGAAAGTTTGCTACAGTATCTCATTGAAGATGAAGCTAGTGGTTTTTTTCCTTCACTGTTATTAAATCTGATTCTTATCAAAACCAGAAATAACAGACTTTTATATATGTGGGTCTCAAAGGATTGAGACCCACATATATAAAAGTTACTTGGGCTGGTCTTTATAGTATAAACATTGCATCCAACTACCCAGAATAAAACCTATTTTTATCATTAGTACCAACTTTTGCAAAAGTTGGTATTACTGCAGCACTGCTTTTCATGTCACCCAGCAACACTGAAACTACTTTGGTAAAAATACAACACCCTAGCAATCCCCCCCCCCAAAAATAATCTACCTTAAACCAAAGCTACACAAAAAATAAAGTATCTGAATATTCTTAATATTATTTTTTTTTTTATCTGGCAAGGCAATCACAGATTTCTGTCATTCAAAAAATGTAAATATGTAAATATCTCAATGGGATCAGGATCACAACATAGACTTGTAATATAAGTGCCAGTGCTTCAAAATTGATAGAACTACAAAATCTTTGCAGCACTGACTAAATATTAACAGCACTTCATGTCATGCCGCCATACGCAGACACTTTATCTACGCTGATGAAGATTCACTCACCTCAGCATCCAGAATGCTTGAGGTAGTCATAGTTGGCCATTCTTTATTAATTAATAATTAAGCTACTGAACAATAAAACAATAATTGTCTGACAAGTAGGGAGCTCTCAAAAACGGTGCAGTTTTCGACCAAGATGGTCAGAAAGTCACACAGTATAAAAAAAGAAAAAAAAAGACAGATCACCACAAAAGAAACATATTCTGCTCTTATGCAGTAACAGACTGAGCCATTCACTTCCTTCACTCCACCAGTTTAAGCCCATACAAGACTTCTTTTTTTTTAAGTGCTAGCACATAGAAAGACAAGAAACCATGTGATGGCAGCATTGGCTAAATTTGCAGAATGTAATTAAGTTATGTCCCAAACCTTTTAGTAATCCAAAGGGAGGGTGAACCAATCTGACCAATCAATTGTACAGTGTACATTTTAGGACATCTTCAGGTCTCAGGTAAACATCCTCATACATTAGAAAAAACTACCTCAGATGTCAGACTGTAGAGAAAAACCCATCAGACCTCTGGCTAAATGGCCTCAGAATAAAGTCTTGGCAAAAAACGGCCTCCGACGAAAGGTCTCAGAAAAAATGGCATCAGAATAAAAGCTGACATTGTTTTATTTGAGACCTTTTCATCTGAAACTGTTTTTGGCATTTTTTTAAAGACTTTTTATTCTGCTCAGGGGTCTATGGTCTGACATCTGAGGCTGTTTTTTCTAATACGTGAGGAAGTTTTCCTGAGACCTGAGGATGTCCTAAAATGTACACCATAGATATTTATTTATATATCATTTTTAAGTGTCTTAAATTTATCCTTTGCCTCTTAATATTTCCAGTCAAATTATTGTACATTGGGTGGACTCACCACTATTGATGCCCACAGCTGCTGAAACTTTTAGTGACCAAGAAGCTGAAACTTAAGGAAAGTGGTGGGAACCTTGTGGTTCTGAAAGAAATAAAGAGATAAATGTCTTGCAGCACCATTATGCAATGCTTAAATACCAACCTAATTAAAGCCAGTCTCCAAAGAGGTCCCTCTATTATGAATTACAGTTTCTACTGGATAAGCCATCCTGGTGCATCGTTGCCTCATAGTTTGTAAATCTAAAGTTTCTGTAAAAATTTGATGATAAAAATATTTTCCATATTTCTTCCTTTCTGTTTATAAATACTGTGGAAAAAAACAGAAGCAAAAATTAAACAGCATTGTGTGTGATCATTTCAATGAATAATAATGTTACAGTGGGCAATGTTGTACTTCATTACTAGTTATTAGGCAACAGTACAGTAATGCCAAATCCAATAATAGTGTATAGCAAGTTTACTTTAAACTGGAAATTGTTTCCAGCGTAAGACTCATTCAGTATTGTTTTAAATGAAGCTTCTGGCAAAAAAAATAGATGTTTAATGTATAAATTAATTAGATAAAAGTCTATCTTGCTTTTTTGTGTCTTTTCCTGTGTGGAAACACCAACAAATGTGATGCTGCAGGATATTTCTGGTTCTGCTTTAAAGTAAATACAGATTTAAAAAAAAAAAAAAAATTTGCCATTTACAGTAAATGCATTAACAGTAAATGTCAAACATTTTAGTCAATTCTTTGACTTGCACATTACTGAGCTTTCCACAGCAAACACAGACACAATGTTTTCCTCTGCCAGGGGTCTCATTCAACCAGCTGCTGAACATCCTACACTTTCAGCAAGGACTGAAAGAACCTTTCATCACATCACAATTAAGTACAGCTAAAAGCATTGATCAAATGAAGAGCTAATAAAGGCCATAAAATGTAGTCACAATGAAAAGCCTGTATGTTTTTCCAGCACATCTGGACATACGGATTTTTAGCAACAGATCTGACAGTAAAGTACAATTCAGAACACACTCATATTTATTCATTTTACCAAATAAAATGGGTAAAATTACTCACATGTACATGAATGACACATATGTGTGCATTTCCTTTTGAAAGGTCAACTTTTAATGGAGAGTCTCAATCTTTTCACGACTGCACATGAGAGAATATCGGAAATGAAAGAATTTCTAACTGCACTTATACAGGATAAAAATTACTTTTTTCTATTTCATCTTTATGGTCCATGTGAAAAAATAAAATCCACAGAAAACATCAAGGACATTTAAAGCTGCCTCCTTACAGTATTGAATCAAGCAGAAAAGCAAAAAGAGAATGTTGTAAATAGCCACAAGTTATTTTTTAGAGATATTTACAATTGAAGTAAGAGTAAGGAGGTTAATGGTGAAGTGGGAGGGCAAGCAGTTCATCCCCAGAGGAGGCAGTGGATTATTCTTTTGATAACACACATCTCCAGCTTGCATGTCGCTTCTCCTCCTCTTCCTGCTCGTGGCAGGCTGCAAGCTGCTTTCTCTGCTTTAATGGACAAGGTAGAGTCTCTGGAAAATATTACAGAACACTCATTTGTCTCTCTCACTCTCCATTACGGAGCTCCACATTACTCTGTCCACTTTTCAGTCCGCCTGACTGCCTGCAGGCTGAAGCTGGGACTGTAAACAAGCTCAGCGTGAAAGAAAAAAACAAAAAGAAACACAACAAGCAGTTTCACAAGTTTTGATTGTCTGACCAATCTTTATGTGCAAACCATAATTATGCATACACTTCATAGTAGTGTATGCATAATTATGACATGTCTTGTTGGATTTAGTGCAGATCACTAAATCTCCCCTATTGGCTGGGTTTTTGTGTTCAGATCTTTCCTGCGAAGAGCAGCAACACAAGCTTCAGGTTTCAGCCAAGATGACGCTCTGATTCAGGATCTTGTGAAACTCCCTTCCTCTTTCCTGTTTCAAGCACACTGGGTCAAAAACTGCTCCACATGCAGCCACTGGGAATTTTACTGAGTTCTGTAAACCAAGTTCTCTCTGTGCAAAATATGCTATTCTTAAGTTTTTCTTTCCATAAATGTTGCTTCTATGTGAAAATGTTTTTCTTTTAACAATGTCCTTTAGCTGAATAGTAGAACAGTGCTATAACAATCTTGAGCTCATCACAAATTCAAAAGTTGCCATTAGACCGTTTTCCTGCCAAACTTTCCCACCAAACATGCATGATTTCCAGTGGAATATAATGAGAATAAATTATGTGGCGGTACTGATGCAATTTGGCATTTCAAAAGGAAATTTGTTATGGTCCAAGCAGAACTTGTTGTGCTGGGCACATAACTCCTTCACTCAAACTGGAGACAATGAAGACCGGCAAAAAGGGCGAGAAACAGGCGACAGAAAGAACGAGCTAAACTTCCACTAATAAAAAACTCAAAAGCTGCATTTAAATTTTTTTTTAATACTCATATTCATGAGTAGGAATTAGGCAAGATGGTTGCTGCATCTTAAAACTGAGATTGGATAGGAAATTATCTAGACTAAATATATTACAAAATTACGAGGTTTTACTGCAAAAAGTCTGAGCCAAACAAAACCAAATACTGCTCTAAAAGTAAAATCCAACATCAAAACATAAAAAATAGTATATAGTTAGATGATTTTCATTTAAGTGGGTATATGACATCTATTTTGAAGCACAAATATGCCATTTATTGATTATATTATGAAACCAAAACAAAAACATGTTCCAGCAGTAACATTTCCAACCATACAGTCTGTTTTTGATGCAAAACAAGCATTACTTTGGTGGATGACACATTTTTCAAACAATGACATTTGGTCAACAATACAAATTTTCTCACTGAATGATATAGTAGCTTTTAAGGCTCTTAAATATAATATAAATGCAAGCAAATAAAATTAGGGCAAGTTTTGCCGTTATTTGTCAACTGAGGTTTTTAAATTTAAAATGCATCTAATCAGTTTGGGTTTTGCTGCTATAAATTCATTAATGAGAACAAGTATTTTATCAAACGGTTACATTAGAGACATTACCGCTGTGTACGTGCTGTCAGACAAAGATTGCATCAATGTTTTTATTGCCTTTTGTTAAGTGTCATTGCAGACAACATATTTCAAAGTACTCCAAGCCAAAGTAATGCAATTAGATATCTTTATCAAGATAGCTGATAAAGAGGCTGAACACTCACCTCCTCATTAGGTTTGCATTAATACATCATTAGCCAATCAGAGCTAGCAGCATTCCTATAACAATTTCCTGCCTTTTATTATGTAATTTCATATATGATATATTGCTTAGTTCTGTGCTGGCTTTTATTTCATTTGATTTTTCTCTATTTTTTATAATACCAATCAGTTCTGATTTTTTTCTTTTTCTTTTTGATACATCAAAATTGGTGACTTTTTAAAAAAAAAAACATTTTTCATTTTAAAATAAAATTACCAATATACAAACTCTGCTTTGGAGAATATTACCCTAACCTTAGCGCCTGCTCGCTAGCAGGGTTGGTTTATTTTTTCTGTTCCCGCTTATGTAAAAGTAAAATGAAAGCAAAAGAAGTAAACAGATGTGATGTTGTTGCATCATATCTGCTCCAAATCATGGCCTGAAACCTGAGATTTGGGACCCAAATGTACCCTTTCAAGTCCTACTATTTTGGTATTTGATTATATATAATATCCTTGTTTTATTGGAGGCTAGCTGTGTTTGTTTCTTCTCTACCTCAAGCAAGATTGGGTAGCAAAACAGAGGCAGCAGTGGACCCAGAATTAAACTGGCAGGCAAGATCTGAGAGGTTTTAGCCAGGAAAAAAAAAACAAAAAAACTCCTTTATATTCTCAAAGCAGAGTCTATTTACTGGCAAGCTCTACTCCTCTACGAGAGGAACTAAGCACTTGATCTTCACACGGCCCCTTTTGTGGAAGCGTGGGGTATTTTTAATGTTGTTTGTTGTCCCCGTGTGTTCATGATTACTATAAAGACAGAACACATGCAAGCAAATATGTGTGCAGCTATATATAGAAACTACTACCCAGAAAGCGATGGCGAGTAGCTGAGGAGGCAGTTACAGTAACAGCATAATTTGATGTTGCTGAAAGGTTGTGGAGCACACCAATGGGATACCTGTTCTCTCTTACTCTGCAAACATTTTGCAACCATGCAGAGAAAATGAATAACACAAATGGTTTCAAGACTTCCCAGATGGATGTCTATCTAGCTTTCCTCGACCATTAACGATGACAGGTGCACACCACTACACACTCTTCCCCGACTGTCTGACAATGCGGGTACACATTGAAAACTCCATGGAGCTTTTCTCCTCCCTGCTGTGTTGAAACAAGTGGAAAAAGTTTCATTTGAAATTTTGAAGTCACAGCAGCTTATGAGATGATAAGCAGAGAACAGAAATCCAATTAACCTCACCTTTCTTTCTACAGTCTTATATGATGCAACTCAGCTGACACTACAGCACACAATATACTGCACCCTTCACACCACAGTAAAGATTTTGAAGCGTAATCTCACGGTGAAGAATGTTGAGAAATCCAACATTTAAGTTTAATGCATTTATTTAGCAGGAGGGGGGAAATTCACCTCAACAAGTTATTGTTTTTCTCTAAATTTTAGGAGCCACACTTATCTGAATTTCTAATCATTCCTGTTGAACAAATGTAACTGCAGCATTTCTTATTTATCCTTTTCTTTTTTAGTTGAATGTTTCTGGCCTACTGTCTCCCTGAGGTTGAAACAAGGCAAAACAGAGGTGTAGTTCTCTTTTCAACAAAATGAGAAGGAGAGCATAACATGCTATTCAAATAAAGCAAACGTGTGTTAATCTTTATATAAATCACCAAATCACTTCAAGAAAATACAGCCTGGCCCAAACAATGTTTTTTCTGAAGTCAGAGCAAATTTCAATCAACTAGAACTGTGACAAAAAAGTCTGGGTGGTGACTTCAGTTTATCATGCCATCAAAGTTAGGAAGATGGTAATAAAGATAAATCTCCAAAGATCAGTGTGGAGAATCTGCAGGGGTTTTCATAACAATCATCAAATGCAATCTATATGTCCATTGTCTGTTTGGGTTTTGATGCCTAAAAAGGCTTTTCTGTCTTTCCACCACAAATACTCCTGGTGTTTTCTTAATTTTACTGGAACTTAATGTGGAATTGTGTTTTCATGAAATGAGACTAAAAGACTTATTAGTACTCAACAATAAGTTCCTTTTCCTCTCTCTCACAGCTCTGCAAGAACAAAAATGACACAAGTCTTTTCTTGGAGTCCTAGTTTGGGAATACCTGCAGCTATTTATGGCCACATCATCACACAATGTGCTTAAAGGTTCAAATGTTCAATATCTTATACTGTGAGATTATAATTCTGTAATAACAGCATAAATTAAGGAATTTTAAATGCTTTTTGGATGCAGCAATAAGTTGGAGGGTAACCAACTTATCAAATAACCTAGGAGCCATTTTAATTATTTTTCACATTTGTCTCAAAAACTCGCAGAATCGTGTTTCTGGTCAGAAATGCCCCGTAAGGGTCATCAGTGAAAGATTAATTTTTATTTTCTTCTAATTAGGCATAATTTAGCCCTCCTACTGAAAGAGAAAGAGGTCAGTGAAGTAAATCTTCCTGCCAATACTGGTTGGTAATGAGTCTTTAACACACTATATGGTGATCTTCCAGATCATTCTCCGTTCTCCAGCTGTGAGTTATGGACCATCTATTGGCAGACTAAGTGGACCACCATTGTGAGACAGTTAGCCACTATGAACTACTGACCTATACACTGAACAGGAAGACAGCAGGTTGGTGGAAAACCTTTTTAGATTTTGTCATGTTATAAGCACAAACCTCAGCTTATTTTATTGGGATTCCATGTGATTTTAAGTGATTATCTGCTTGAAAATAGAAATCTGAAAGTCTGGCATGCATTGATATTCAGTCCCCCAGACTTAATACTTTCCAATCCCTGGTTTTAAATCTTGAAAAGCTTTTTATTTGTGATGCTCAGTTTAAAACAGTGAAAGTTTACTGTCACACGTAGAACAGAGGCAATAAAAACAACAACAAAAAAAACAACAACACATTTTCTTCCTGTTGTAAAGTTTAAACATAAGTTCACATTAACCTCAGCTAAATCCAGAGAGCATAAAACCAAGCTCTTTTTCTCTTTTCTTATTAGCTAAGCTGCAGTGGGAGGATAGTAGATCAAAAAAGGGAAGGTGGTGTAATATCTAGACGGACTTCTTTCCTGGTTCTGCTCTGCTTCCATCACCAACAGAGCAGCAGTTAAAATGATCGAAGGAGCTGTGGTCTGCAAACACGAACAATCAGTCAAGAACCTCGCCTCAGGCCCCATTACTGATCCGTTAGAAAAAGGTGAAACGGTTTATAATTCAGCACTGCGCTTAATTCAGAATCAGTCAGCAAATCAATCTGCACAGGACAGGAGTAACCCTAGAAAACCTCCATGTTTCACTTTTGGATAGTTGCAACTTGCAAGCAGTGTGCTTTGACAAATGAGACAGATGAGATAATCTGACAGAGAGATCCCACTTTCCTGTACCAACACAACAAAATGTATCCCAGAAACAGAAATTGGTGCTGACAGGAAACAAGCAGATTGACAAGACTGTTCAGTGCTCATTATGGCCTCTGATAGACTTTGTTAATGAGTAATTCATCACTCTCTTTGGCAAGTGTAATCAGTTAAAGAAGGATTAAGTGAGAGGAAGAAAAAAAAAAGAATTCAGGCCAGGTGGTTCTAGTGATGCTTCAAGCAAAGGCAGTCATCAGATGTGACATATTGGCGGTGACACTAAACACAGCTAATTACTGCTAATGAGAGGCTTGGACTGATGTTGTTGTCACCAGCTGGGAACACTGCCTCCACCTACATCAAATTCTGTTTCTTTCCTCTCCATTTTCTCTGCCAGAAAAGCTACAACAGGAAAAACACTCAAAGCCGCAACGGCGGGATGTTGCTCGGTTTTCGGCTGGAAATAAAAGAAGGAATTAAGACACAGGTAATCATCGCCCCATGCTGTTCCCAGATAATGGAAATCATTTGTGTTTGAGGACATAAATGCTGAGCAAAGTGACCTTTTTTGTTTGTTTTCCTGAAAACCTATTAAAAATGTAATTAAAAAGGCAGCTCAGCAAGGCTCCCCCGTGGTGGACGAACAATTATCAGCTTCTGAACAAGTTTGTGCTAACAGGCAGCAGCTGCTGGCGCATTCGAAATGAAAACGCGACGAGATATGGGGCCGCCGCAGAGTTCTGCTCTTTTGCATTCAGCATTACTTCGCTTTGCTGGAGAGAAGTGAGCCAAGCTGAGGCAAGCATAGAAAGCAGCCGCATACAGTTTTCTCAGTGGGCGCCCTGGTTCTGTCTGATTCAGCAGCCAAAGATGGTTTATTTTCACTGCTGGTGCATGACTGTCCTGCACAGGGAAGCTGAGAGTGGAAGCAGAGAGTGATGTGAAGGTGAGAAACTATATCATGATTATTTTTTCCTACAGTTGAATGAAGAATGTCTTGCAAAAAAAAGGAAAAAAATACAATCACAACCCTTGAAAAGTTCCACATTCCCTGATGACTCAACCACAAACCTTAATATATTTAATTGGGAGGTTATGTGACAGACCAATACAATATCTGTGCTTTTAAAAAATTTGACTTTTTTTTTACTAACCACCTTTAAATAAATGCATTCAATAGTATTTAATACTTTAAAGTCAGATATGGTTATAAAACAAAATTCTGAGCTTCAAACATTTTAAAAAGTGCTGTTTAATAAACTGTTTAAAAATGGGAAGGCTATGCCAGAACTGCAAATCTACCAAGGAACCAACAGGCTGACTTTAACTCTAGAGGTCCACAGCTCCATTGGGAAAATTTGTATATCAAATACAAATATTTTATGTCAAAATTCTGGCCATTGCTGAAAGAAAGCCCAAAAAAAAGTTAGTTTAAAAAGTTTATCACAAGCCAGAGACACCAGAAAAGTGCAAGAAGGTGTTTTTGATTTGATGAGAACACATTGTAACTTTTGTGTCCCTAATTCAAAACACACTAGATATTAGATAAGGCTACAAGTAAGGATGGCAGCATCATGCTGTGGGAATTATTTTCTTCAGCAGGGACAGGTCAGCAGGTAGATCTACTGACAGACAGGGCAATACTGGAAGAAAACCTGCTAAAATCTGCAAACGGCATGAGACTGATGAAGGATGGAGGTTCATCTTCCAGCAGGAAAATGACCCCTAAACAATCAGAGTTACAATGAAATGACTGACATCAAATCATAGTGTGTTACTTCAGATTTGGATTCAATTGAGAATGCATGAAAAAATATGAAACTTTACAGACATTCCCATTCCAACCTGACACAAAGAAGGCTTTACTAAGTGAGGTGTTTTGTCAAAGAAAAGGTACACACTTCTATCCCTGGATTTAATTTTGAAAATCACGCATCGCTGTTTATGTCATTTATTTTTTGCTTCACAATTACAGCAGCCTATGCATTAGTTTCTATTGATCTATGACAAAAAAATATATATTGAAGTTTCTATTTTTAGTGTGACAAAATGTGGAAATGTTCAAGAGGTATGAATATCTTTGGACGGCAGTGTAGTTGGATAAAATAAATCTGCACTCTGCAATTGTTTTACTGCTAGAGGGGAGGATGAAGTCTAAATGTTCACAGACAGATAAACACTGGATTGGCTTTGCAGAGCCTCCTGAATGCTTTCTGCAGATTGCAATAAACACTGGAAGGGATTCATCACATTTCTGTCACATCTAATATTTCAAAATCGCGTGGCTCATTCTGAAGAGAAGGTGGGGGCATCTGAAATCCCACGATTACACAGCAAAAAGATTACAATGTGACTTGTGCGGTTGCATGCTGTAAGCCCCTGCGTGGCTGCTGCAAAGGAGATGGTGATTGTGTTTTACACTGATCTGAGGATTTTCAGGGCAGCTGGAGTGAGATGGGGATAAATTGGGGACAGCACAAAGAGACGGACACGCTGTCAGGGGTCGGGTTTATGCTATGGGGGACTGGTTCAGAAGCTTCAGGCTGAGAAAGGTTCAAACTGAGAGACAGGTGTTGGCGGTAGAAGAATGCTGCAAAATTTCACCAACACCTCTCAAAGTCACATGTTAAATTTTGAGCTGCATGTTTCCAACATCGACAGTAAAAAGGAAATTAATGAGTACAGCAGGGTCTCTGCTGTAACCCTTTTTTACAATTAAAATGTACTTTTTAGTCAGTGATTACTACCAACATCTAAAGTACCACTATAGCTCTCCATTTCTCCTTTCTCTGGAAAAGAAACATGCTTAATAAGGAGCCCAAATTAATAACAGTGTGCAACAATTTCTTATAATTGCTCAAGATTATTTTACCGCTTGCTGCCTGAATTTATTCTCAAATATAAAAATTTACTGATTTTATTTTTGATGTCATTATAGCACATACAATAAATATAAATTTAAATGTAGGTTTGATGCCAATTAGCAACATTCAGGAAAAAATGTTCATGATAACAGATTTTTCAGTCTGCATGGTACCGTTTCTGTGCAATACATTCTAGTCCTAACCAGCTTAAGTCTAGGATGTTGTTTACTGAGTGACTAAGAAATTACAGCCAAGTAGTTCCACTACAGTTCCAGGTACTGGAACTGGAACTGTACTGGTACAATGTGCATTAGCAGGCAATTTGGATGCATTAACACATGAAATTGTTTGAGTCGATTCCAGATAAATAAATGTTATCACTCAATTCTGTTACTTTCACATTTATCAGACAGGCACAGGACAGTATGAGAGACTTCATTCAGCCAGCTGACCATCCGTGTGGAGAATTAGGTAGGAAAGGCAGAGTACTGAACTACTATATGCTTTACACAGCAGCGCAAACTCTGTTCACTCCTGCACAGTCTCTAGCATTTCCTTCAAAGTACGTTTAACCAAGATAACCAGAATATACTGTACCTCAGTGTTGAAAAAAATAAACTAAACCCACCAGATGAATCACAATAAAAAAAAAAAACATTAGTATAATTGTGCGACAGTACATGACCCATGCCTTTTATCAACTTCAGAACAAGTTCTACAGAAGTGCTATTTTTAGCCATGAAATTAACACTGGCTGGTCTGCTGAGTGTTCAAAGCATTATGTTGGGTCAAAATACATGTTACTAGCAACTGTGTTGCTGTAATAACTGAGATTTAATCAGCTTTTAAATGTTTGTATATTACCTAAATCCAATCAGTTATTCATCATGCATCACAAAATCTAAATGAAAGTTTTGAAATACTTAATGTGTCACAGGCTTTAAGAGGAAATCAGCAGACATGGCCTTTAAAAGCAGAAATGAAAGTGATGATTCAGATGTGTGACAGAGTCATCAGACTGCATCCAGAAAATAGATGAGACAGAAACAGAAAAACAGAATCAGAATCTGGAACATAAAAATCCCTGTTTGCTAATGAGTCTGAGTTCACACAGCAGACTCTGTTTTCAAGAGTTTTTTATTGAAGGGTTTGAATCTGTTGAAGCGTAAATTAGGTTCTATATCATGAATAATACAGAGAGTATTTATAATAGATGTAGAAATGTTGTTAAATATAAAATACAAGTTGCTCTGAGGATATGCTCTTAGTACAAAGATAAACTTTCACAAAAAACTTTATTGCAGCATTATTTAATCATGTAATTTGCCTTAGGTACACTAAACATCCAGGAATATTTTGCAACCACAGATGCTAAAATTTATTTGATTATCCTGATTGGTTACTAATTTAATAATACATAGTGGTCATTACAGTAAAAAAACACCCATGAAAACACAATTTTCGTGTACATTTGAGGGTGTTGAAAAATATAAGTGCTTATAAATAACTTAATTGGACTCTATAGTTTTGTTCCATGAACTCCAACCTGGGAAACCAGTGCAAAGTCACAAAAGTAACGTACCTGGCAGGGTACGTTACTGAGGACTAAATTAGCTATATAATTTCCAGCTAAATAACTGCACTGACTTTGGACCTAATAAAGCACAGCAGACCAACACCAGCCGATGAAAGGACTCCTCAATTCATCACTGACTGTAGAAACTTCACACCTTTTTTCAGGATGTTGATTTCTAAATTAAATGCAAAGGTTACTCTAATCTGTAAAGACTTCCAACTGTCTATAACTTTCTTTTTAACCCAGATTTGACACTTGCAATGTTGCTACTGGTTCAGTTGCGACTTAACTCAACCAATGCAATAGTTATAGCCCATGTCAGCAATAAATGTGAGTGATGTTGCTCTTGAAGCACTGCCACAGTCTAGAGTAGACCAAATAAATCTCTCCAAAACCTTTAAGATCCTCTCAAAACTGCAGCTGTCAATGTTGCTTGTAGATGACCTTCTACACTCAGCTTTCCATTAAAGACTTGTTTTTTTATCAATGACATTTTGTGGCTTATGATTCTCCAGGGAGGTGTCAACTCATCGTTTTGTTTCATGGATGTTCTTTTAACTTCAATATGTAACCACAGATGGTTTGCTGGGAGGCGGAGAGGATTTGATTATTTTTTACTGCAGAGAAAAATACTATATCTTGAAATATTTCTGTAGTACCTTTACAGTCACAGTAAAGGTTAAACTTTACAGGGCAGCAAGTGATGCATGATGTTCAATGGACAGATAATTAATTCCAGTTGTCACCCAATCTAAAATCTAAAATTAAAGTCGTTGTTGGTTGACGTTACTGTGTAATCAAAAGCAGAACTAGTTCATGTTCATATTCATGCTTTTATTTTATCTTGTCTTGACAACTGCAACAGCCTTTTTAGAAATGCCTGCAGAAAAATCCCATGAATTTCACATATGAAAGATGTTGACCATCTCCAGTCAGGTCAGAGCGCTGCTGCAAGTCTTTTAACCAACACACAAAAGAGACTTTTACTCTCTTTACATTGGCTGCTGGTACATTTTAGAAATCATTTTAGAATTTCAGTATTTACTTGTAGAGCCCTTGTGGTCAAGTCTCAGCCAGTTTCAGACCTGGTAGAACCCTACAGCGCTTCTAGTCTGAAAGACTAGAAGAGGTCTTCCAGATAAAGGATTTCAATAGTTCCTCGAACACATTTTAAGAGCAGAGGGAGGTTGAAGACTCATGTATTCAGACTGGTTTTTAATTAGTTTATGCGGTATGATTGTATTCTGTTTTATTAGTTTGTTTATGCTTTTGTCTTATGTGGTTTTAATGGGGTTTTTTAAAGCACCTTGTGGTTTTCCAACCGTAAAAGGGGCTACATAAATAAAATGCACTTACTTTACTTTCTAATGCATCTGTGTAACATATTAAATAAATTGATATATGTATTTTCTCGATATTTGAATTTATTCAGATTTCCCTATATAATGATCAGCCATAGGATTGTAAGTATTGGTGCCTCATAGAGTGAATAAAACTGAAAAAGTAATAATATAAAAAACAACAAAAAAGGAACATAAAATTGATTTATAGTCTATAAACTACGTATTTTTCTCACAGTAATGGTTAAAATCATCTGATAAAACATGACGCACATTACCATTTTTATAGACAAATGAAATGTCTGTCTAGCGTAAAATCTATCAGTTGAAATTTTACCGATTTGTTAGCTGTTAAAAGGTACTGTGAGATTTATGAGCCTCACTTTTTGATTGATTAAATGTTCTAATTTACTGAGAAATACTTCTATTGCCACTTTATTTAGTTTTCAAATATATTTTTCTTTATCTTTTTAAAATGTCATCTCTTTAAAGAAAGCGTCCAGCTTCTCTGCCTTTTGAACATCGTAAACAAACCGAGCATTTTTTTTAGTCATCAGACGTTGAGTTTACATTCTTGTTGGTCATTAAAGCATGCAAATACAAACTTACAGTGACACCAGCCCAAGTGGCAGCACCAGTGCAGCTTGAAGCACTTCCCGTGGCTGTGCGTCGCGCAGATGGAGAGTCCATCACACGGCAGGAAGTCCGGTCTCCCCGCGCAGCTCTTGGCCAAAGCCTGCGCCTCGTCCAACTTCTCACTCTTCGGACACTTATGAGCTCCCGAGGCGGCCATGCCAACATTTCCCGGATCCAATTTTGCTTTAAAAACGCACACACGATCTGTTGGAGTAAAACTAAAACCGATCCGAGAGGTTTTTCACGGTCCACGCAGCCAAGGAAGCTTTGTAGAAAGGGGGGGATAGGTGCTGCTGGGTGTTCTGAATCCAGATCAGCTCGGTCAGTGCTCACACAAAGGGTGGCACCGCGTTCTGTGGAGGTACAAACGACGGACAATGTCACATTCGAAGCCTCCCGTGATCGTGATCCACGCATCTCCCCATCTCTCGTGCCGTGGCGTGGCGTCGGGGAAGCTCCTCAGCTGTGCGCGCTGCTTGGTGACGCGCATCCGAACTTCATCACAGAAACGGGAGGAGCCCCACGAACACAAAGCCAGCTGCTTTGCGCACTTCAAACACCACAACCAAAGGCTTTCATCAGCTCCTCACAACTTCAAAGATCAAGGCTTGAATATGAAATTCGTCATCTCCAACAAACCTTAAAGAACTAGACTTTAAAAGTGTCGATTTGTTCAGGATGTCTTTTAATTAGTGGTAATTGAAAGCCACAGAGCATTCCATAAAAGAAACCAGGCTACGTGGGTGGAATCGTGCAACCAATCAAATAAAGGATGCAGAAAATGGTTAATGGTGATGAAAATAGCAGCATTGTAAAGCAAATGATTCCAGCTGCTCTCCAGCCGCTAGGGGGCAACCCTAACATCTGCTCAGGACTGGACGTCAGACTGAGATTTACCTGGAATGAGCCATTGATTTATGTTAAAACAGTTTAGAGCTGCGGGTCTCCCTCTGTTCCTGCTGAAGCTGACCCAGGAGAAAGCAGGATCTTTTTATTTGATCTTTTGATCAAATAAAAACATCAAGCAAGATGGAAAGAAACACGACTATTCTGAAATATATATTCTGAGTATGCTTTTATTGAAGAATTTGGTCATAATTTACATGTCGAAAAATACATTACAAGTCATAATTAAAAAAAAAAAAGGTACAACGATGAGACTTTTCTTACATTTTGTCAGATTACAATCATAAACTTCCATGTTTTTCTGGGGAATTTTAATAGAATAAACCAACACAAAGAAATGCACAAATATAAGGTGAAATGGAAGTTACACATCAGTTTCTTTTTACCAGAAAATTGGTAAGAGGTAAAAAAAAAAAAAAAATAGGAAGAAGGTAATTTTATCAGATGAGACCAACATTAGCTAACTCTGCACTTCACCCTTAACACAACATCCATCAGTTAAACATGGTAGTGGCAGCATCATGTTAAGGGGTGAAATCTAGCTCAGCAGGGTCAAGGAACCACCTGGCAATAGTTGATGAGAAGTCAAACATCCTGCAACAGACTTCAAACTGAGCAGGAGGTTCAACTTCCAGAAGAATTGAGTATCCACCCCAAACTTTTCAGATGTTTAGAAAAATGTCTACTTCAACGCATTTTTATGCATGACTTCGTTTTGGTTTATTCCAATTAAATCCCTTTAAATATTGGGAAAAACAGGAGAAAACATATCAAACTTTGGGATTTTGTGGGAATTTCTCTTACTGAACAATGAATTAGTCTTGCACAGCTTCAGTCTTTTAGTGTTATAGTATATTAGTTCATTAGACTTTTTGTTTTTCACTATCAAAGTATTTTCCTATTTGTACTTTCTGCTACTATAGTCTGGTTACCTTTGTGATTAAATATTTCCTTTGGTTTATTCCTGTCATTTCTTTTTTTTCCTTTTTTTTTCTCCGAAGAGTTTTTGCGGCGCTAGTGGCTCGTATTTTTTTGACAGTAGGCAGACAGGAAGGAGGGTGAGGAGAGGGGGGAAGACATGCGGCAAAGGTCGTCACCACACCACGCCCCGTTCCTGTCATTCCTAAATGCAAATAGAAACACTTCTAACCAGAATGTGAAATCAGTCAGCTGCTGTTCTGTATAAGGTTTGACAAGACAGTAGGATTTAATGTTGTCAAATATGTCATTCATGTGTCACCCTGTTCAATCCATCCAGTGTAATGAATAGAGCGATTTCAACATAGTGTTTCATTGAGCCTCATTTGCAGATGTGCAACAGTCAGTATTTATAAAAACAGCAATATGTTCAATAGATTGTGGAGAATGATAAAAAAACTTTTTTTTCCATTACAACCTCTGATTTAGAGACTCATAATAACTTAAAGCTCCACCAAACCACAGAGGAGGTTCTTCTCTCCGCCAGCCGTCCACTAAAACGATTTTTCCCTATTTCTGCCGAGGCTGCAGCTATAACTTTAACAACCTCAACAATTTACTCCCATTACTGTCACCTTACATTTAAATGACTAGTGATCTGCATCTAAAAACACCCCGCTGGAAAATTTCACAAACTCAATTATGTTTTTATTTCATTTGGCTTTGCACATTTCTTATTCGCTTAATGTTTTGTTGTTGTTTTTAGAAGTGCAATCAGTTCTGCATTCAGAATCTGTCATTTTAACTCTATTTTTCCCCAAACAGTGCTTCAGGTTATTAAATTAAAGCATAGCACAGACAAAGCTCAGATTCTGGTACTTCAAGCTAGATCCACAACTGATGTAGACAAAAATATCTACAACTTGAACATTTTTATTGCTATGGTTTGTGCATATTTGAGTCTCTTAGAGGGCCCACTATGTGCATAATAAAGCAATTTCTTTCCACAGTATAAGTGGAGTGACACACACACTTTTGCAAAGACTATTTGCTTTCCTGACTATCTAAAAGGCCGGTCTCAAAATTACCAGAAAACATCTTGATGATACCAAAGACTTTTTGGAAATTATTCTGTGGTCTGACAAGGTACAAGTGCAAATTGTTTGGCAGGTGTTTGACTCATTACATCTCACATAAAAACAAATACAGCATTTCAGAAAGATTACAACTCTAATTTAATAAAACCTGAAAATCTCCTCTCTAACAAAAAATCCCTAAAGCAAATGTTCCGCCGATTTGTGCTGTTAAAATCAAGCCCATTTGGTAACATGGTGCAAGACCATGTTACAAAGCACATCTGACGGTTTTGCAGTGGTCTAGTCAAAGTCTGGATTTAATTCTGAGTGAGATGCTATGGTATGGTCTTAAACAGGCAGTTCAACACGAACTCTTTAGCAGGACATTTCTTTTTCACATAGGGCCAGGTTATTTGGAGACCTTTTTTCCCTAATAGATGACATGTTCACTGCAGCAGTTTTTACCCTGTTTTGGTATGGCTGATATTAAAATGTGATTTATGTTTTAAAGATTTAAGTGTGACAAATCTGTTATACTTCATTTCTATAGGTTCTTCAGCTTTTATTTGAATAAATTAAACCTTCTAAACGATTGTTACGTTTGCATTGATAAATACAAAGCAAATAGATGATGAGAGTGATTTAATGCATTGTATTAAAGCTACATGAAAGTGCAAAGTAAATGTACATTATTTGGTTAATTAGCAATGTAATTAGAAAAATCTGCTGTCACACTGGAGGTGAGCTGAAGTTTAAAGCTGGCTGCGGGGTTTCTGGATGACCTCCCTCCATTTGTGGATTGCTGGGTTGCTGATGGCTGCCAGCTTCCGGAGCAATCTGCAGGGCTGCAGACCTGGAACATCAGGGTGGATCTGCTGGTAGTGCTCCAGCCTCTCCACAACCTTGTCTAGACCCACCTGGCTAGCGTAGAACATGGGACCCCCGCGGTGTCTGGGCCAGCCATAGCCGAGCACATAGATGACGTCGATGTCTTCGGGTCCTGCGGCGATTCCGTCCTGGAGGATCTGGAAGCCCTCGTTGATCAGCGGGTAGAGGCAGCGCTCCAGCACCTCCTGGTGGTCGATGCGACGTGCCACCAGGCCGTGCTGGGCTCGATAGTCCTCCAGAAACCCGAACAGCCAAGGGTCGGGTTTAGCCACACGACCGCCGGGTTTGTCGTACTGATACCACCCTTTGCCTGTTTTCTGACCAAACCTTCCCTGTTCACACAGCAGGTCTCCCAGAGGACTGTACCTGCTGCCGCCTCGGATTCTAGCGGATGTTCCTGTAAAGGCGGGCAAAACTAAACCATCCGCCTTCCTGACCTTCCAGCCAATGTCCAGCCCAGAGAGGTCAGACACTTTGAACACACCCATGGGAAACCCGAACTCTTCCAGCACCTGGTCCACCTGCTCAGGTGTGGCTCCCTCTTCCAACAGGAAGAACGCTTGCTCCAAGTACAGCTTCAGCATACGGTTTCCTACAAATCCCCGACAGTTTCCAACTGCAACACTCACTTTTCCCATCTTCTTCCCCATCTGCATGGCGGTGGCCACGGCTTCGGGGCACGAGCGCGGCCCGTAGACCACCTCCAACAGCTGCATGACGTGAGCTGGCGCGAAGAAGTGCATCCCGACTACCAGTTCTGGACTCTGGGTTTGAGAAGCCAGCTCGTCTATGTCGAGCCCAGAGGTGTTTGTGCACAGGAGTGCGCCCGGTTTGCATATGGCCGACAGCTGCTGGAAGATGGTTTTCTTCAGAGCCATGTCCTCAAACACAGCTTCAATGACTAGGTCAACATCTGCCACAGCCTGGACGCTGCAGCTGTATTTGATTTTATCGTGTGCCAGGGGCACCCCTCGTCTCTTGGCCCCCCTCTCCAACATGCCAGACACCGCCTGCTTTGCCTCCAACAGCTGTTTCTCCTGGGTCTCCACGGCAACCACAGAGAACCCTGCCTGGGCCAGGGACACAGTTATACCTCGTCCCATGGTGCCAAGCCCTTAGAGGATAGAAATCATACGTTTAAACACAGTTAATATTTCATCCACAAATCAATTCTATAAAACTTTAAACAGTTTAATTAAATCAAGCAGTGTGAAGATTTCTTCTAAACAGGCTGCTGAGTCAAACATAAAAATTGTCTGGAATCCAAGCCTCCAAGCAGAGAGCAGCTACTCCACACACTAAACTGGGAATATCAGCCTAATTTCCAAGGATGGGATAGATGGAAAAATGAATAGACAAGCCTTAAAATACATGTACATCTAAAAAAAATAGATTATTGTGAATATGTTTAATAGTTTATTTCCTCTCTCATTTCAGGAAGATGAACTCATTAAATAGATTCAATAAACATAGTGTTAAATATTTCAATCATTTATTTCATGGAATTTTGATGTTTAAAAGTCAAAATTCTATGTCTTGGAAAATTAGAATATTGTATAAAAGTTATAGCGTATTAGTGGAAGGAAAAACTGTGACATAAAAATGTGCACCAGCAGCAGGAATAACTGCAGCCTTCAGAGGGTTGTCAAGAAAAATCGATTCAAGAATTTGAGGGAGCTTTATGAAGTGGACCGAGGCTGAGGTCAGAACATCCAGAGCCACTACCACAGATGAATCCCACACATGGGCAACACATGTCTTACTTGGCAAAAGGGAAAATCTACAGTGCTGTTGCTCTCTGCTTCAAAGTCCTTTTTTTAGGTCAATTTAAAGTTCACATTTAATTTGAAAATCCAGGTTATAGAGTCTGGAGAAGAGTGGAGAGACAAAATCCACATGGCTTGAAGTCCAGTGTGAAGTTTCCACCGTCAGTGATGATTTGGGTGCCATGTTATCTGCTGGTGTCAGTCCACTGTGTTTTCTGAAGTCCACAGTTAATTAAGCCATCTACCAGGAAATTCTAGAGCATTTCATGCTTTCTTCTGCTGACGAGCTGTACGGACGTGAGGATTTTATTTTCCATCAAGAATTGGTACCTGCCCACATTGCCAAAGGTACCAAAGGCTGGTTCAATGACCATAATGTTCCTGTCATTGATTGGCCAGCAAACTCCCCTGACCTAAACCTCATAGGAAATTTATGTTGTGTTGTCATGAGGAACCAACAAGGAAGATGACTGAAAGCAGCCATCAAAGCGACCTGTGCGTCCATTAGATGCAGGCCGCCTCCATGCCACGGCGCAAAATGAGCCCCAACCAAATATTTAGAGGATAGAAATTGACATTTTCTGCAGAAACCTGACAGTTTTGTTTAAAAAATGTCAAGTATATTTATTGGTCATACATATATTAATTTTCTGGGATACAAAATTTTAGGTTAGTAAGTCATATTCATCAAATTACATGAAATAAAGGCTAGGAATATTTCACTATGAGTGTAATATGCTCAGGTACCTTGTTCTCACCCACTAAATTAAAGTGACAGCATAATGCAGAGAGAAATGCACATTCTCTGATATCATCTTTCACATATTAAATGGTTTTCCAGAGCTTGCAATTTTAATGCACAAGCTGCTGAGCCGCACATATCCAAACTGGGGTGCATCCAATCCTCCCTGCAGGGAATAGCGAGTCCATTTACCAAACTCGGATGAACTGTTAATGAGGGCTTAGTTTCCATAGGCAACAGGACTTTGGAGATGCCACACAGATAGCTTGATGAGTCAGTGTGCCTGTGCTAATTGAAAGCTGAGTACAAATTAGAAGCCTAGAGCTCTTACCGATGACAGCTGCTTTATGCACAGGCCTGGGCTTGCTGGTGTCCCAGCGGGCTCCGCTGGCCGTGCTCCACCTGCTGACGGCTCTCTGGGCAAAGAAGTAGTACTGTAGAGCCCGGGCCTGACCCGAGTTGAAAAGTACGGAAAACAGCTCCCGCTCTCGCTCCATTCCCTTAGCATAGGGCAGCGTGACAGCAGCGTGAACTGCTTGGACACAGGTACCCGGTGCTATGGCTCCGCGGGCGCTCCGCCGCACCTGCTGCATTGCCCTTTCAAAGATCGTATCCAAATCGGGGGGACGTGGACACGGATAGGTGCTTATGCGGCGTGCATCCAAAGATTTATCTGGAAGAGAAGCAATGAGGAAGTCTCTTCAAGGAAATTGCAGCTAGTGGAAAGCAGGAAGCAGTGAAAACACACTTATAAAAGGTAGCTTCTGGTCAGACTATAACAACACAAAGACACGCACATTATAATAGTCATTAATCAATACTCTAACTGTAATCAAACAAAGTCAAAACAAAATCAAATAAAAATTACCTGAAACTGTTACATAGATCGATATGCTGAAGGCTGAAGTTATTCAGCTTAAATGTGCCTGCCATCGCATGTTCATTGCAAATAAACCATTTCCACTCTTCATAGTTTTAGTATAGCAAATGGTACACAAAATCAACAACTAAGTTAAGACAAGAAAAAAAAATCAGAAAAATTAAAAGGTAAGTGATGTTTGTGATGTTGTAAATCAACATCACAAAGGTTTCAATCAGACTTCAAAAATGCAAGTTCCTTCATAGCTGTCAATTACTCAGTTTTAATTCCCTTTTAAACTATTATGTTATTACTTTGATTAAAATCTTCTGGCAAACTGTTCCACAGCTTAACCCCGGCATCAGAGATACACATACCACAGTGTATTTATAGTATATATAGTATATATTGTAATATATTTATACTTTACTGTTTTAGTTAAAAACAATTTGAAACAATTCATGAATATCTTTAGGGAGTATATGATTGTATAAATTATTGCATGAATCTAGTTTATGGTCATATTCATAGGCATAATTTTAATTTCCAGCTAAAAAGTGCTTCCCCTTTTCAAGCAGTACTTCTCACTTCTCCACTCTGCTGGAATTTTCAACCAGCACTCAGGAAGTGTGGATATAATTCATTTTTCAGGCACATTCATCCACTCAGTCAGCTTCTGAGAGCAGGCTGATCTGACAGGCCGCTTCCAGATAATCGCAGGGACTCTGGCTGAACGCTGCAGCTCTGAGCGAAACAAAAAAGCAAAAGGTTCACTTCCAACAAAATTCTGTAGCTCTTGGAATTTTGAGCAAAGGCAAACTCTACAGTAGCTTCCAAAATATCCAGACACATTCACCTTGTCACCTTGGTGTAATGATGATGGTAACAAATCAGCTCAAAGTAGTGGATAATTGTGAACTGGAAGAGAAAATATTTAAGGTCTTCAATTTTTTGCAAGTAAAAGTTTTGAAAGTGTGACATGCACTTGAATTCACCCCTTATGATTCAATGACTTTGCAAGGCATTGTATAAGAGAATGTTTACAAGAGAAGATTTAATGTTTAATCCAACAACCTCACAACACAAGCCTTCCTGCATGCTGTGATTTTAAAGAACGAGAAAGAAAAAGATGGCCGCTCTGCCAAAACCTTGTTAGAGGCATCTTAATTCCCAATCCTAACTCCTCTGATGTGATTACAAGAGACAGCAGTCAGAAACCTTCACAGCTCTACTGAATTACTCTCACATAAGGGTCTGGGTCGGAAACTGGGTCACTGAGGTGAAGCTTAAAGCGACAGCAAGAATATCTGACTTATCTTAACCACTTTCTCCGATAGGAAACACATTTCTCAGAAGAAGGATATTAAAAATAGAGAAATGGGGATGAAGGTTATCCATGATAAAGAATTTATTCTCGGTAAACAATCACACATCGGTGAGGTGGTATGTGGAAGTGTGATGCCGTTTCAGTGTGATTTACAAGGCATTATTGCAGCAGTTAATCTGTAAATGGTTGAGCTGTGGATTTGCAGTGGATGGGAAACCTGGCTGCCCCCTCGACAGATGTAGCGGGCAGATGTTGCAACCGCTGGGTAAAAAAAAGAAAAAGTTAATCTCATCACCAGTGAGAGACTCAGATCTGTTCCTGGCCACGCCTGCATTAAATTAAATGCACAAAATGATTTTTTTTAAGCAAATGTGGACTTGTGTGGTGTTTATGTGGAGAGGCGTGACCTTAATATATTTTGTATCCTCTGCTCAAAGTTTTCATGCTTTTTTTAAACAAAAATGCATCCACAAGCTAAGGTTACTGTCCTAATACTACATGTCTGTTACTTGATTTTATTCAGGCATTTGAGCTTTACAAACACAAATCCCTTTGTCACAGGGTATCTGCACAAACACCACTTTTTCAGACTTTAATCTCCAGAGTTCTCAGTCCTTTTCAGCTCACAGTTATACTAAAGAAGTTTATTGAGAATTCATTGCAAATACTTCTGCAGATGTCAGGATTAAATTATGGTACTTGAAAAAAATTGGGTGAGTCAGGAAAAGAGAAAGAAAATAGACAAATGGGCGGATATTTTTCCATACTTATCCAGACCTGTTGAATAGTTTTCCAGACTGGCAGCAACCCTGTTCTCATGGTAACAAAGTACAGAGAGGAGACAATGGCTCTTCCTGACATTATCTTTTATTATATTATGATGTATTAAATGTATTTTTCAATCCCAAAAGTTGGCATTTTCTACAGACAAAAGAACATAGCTGTAGGCCCAATACTGACACCCAAACAGACTTCCTGCTGATTTGAACGCCTCCAAAAAAAGATGTCAGGGTTCAGAAACCTACAAACATCAGCTGCAGATGACATATTTGACACAAAGTGACGTGAAGCCTCCAGTGGAGTCATACAAACATCAATTCATGTTTGTTTCACACAGAAAAACAAAAGCTGCTCCATAAAGCAAGACCCTGCTGGGGCTAAATATGCCTCCCTCCTGTGTGTACTCCCAACACACACAACCAGCAGAGTGACGGTGTGTGTTCAGTTCACTTTATGTGAAAGAACGCAAGCTCAAACAGAAGCAGTAGACATGATACTTTGCTCCTTTCTTACTTCTTCATGTTAAATACGAATCCAAAGGTCATTCTTTTTTTAATTAACAGAAAGATATCAAGCAGAAACTGTTAGCCAAGACCCCCACAGTTTAAAACAACATTGTCTGCAGCAGATGTGGAGACATAAAGCGTTTTCATTTTTCATTTGAGAGGAGAACACTGGCTTTTCTTTTCACTTTTATCCCCATTCAGCCAAAGAGAATGACCTATTCTTCAGTCAGACTGGGAGATCGCTCCTCCGGCTCTCCAGGGATGTGGCACACTTCAGGAATCCACTCAGTGTGTAAAATGAGTCAGATTCACGTGCGTGCGGGAAATCCTCGTACCACTAATCGACTGGAGAGGGCCTCGATATTAATATTCTAAGAAAGTTTGTCCCTTTTCGCCTTCCTGAATAATACAGCAAAAGCAGTGAAGACATCAGAGCCCATCTGACAGAGCCATGAAACATTTATGGACCGTGTTGGTGGAGGATCTGGCTGTCGTGTCTTCTGCTTGCTTTGCCTTCCAAAGGCTTCACATCGACACGTCTTGATGTCGGCCTGGCCTAAAATAACCACTCTAATAGAAGTTTCTCCTCCTTCCACCGGGTTAATATTTAATGCCGGGAAGAAAGTTTCTATCACTCCATTAAATACCTCCAGAAGCATTTATCTTGCGGCTTACCTGCCACACTTTGGGCAAACTTGACAGCTGCATCCACAGCGTTGAGATCCGTCACCTCATCAACAATTCCAAGCTGCCGAGCCTCAGCTGCAGTCACTTGGCGGCCTGTGGCACACACAGAAGTCCTCTATACATTATGTAGAACATAACATATTAAAGTCAGTGGGCGTCAAATTTATATGTAAAGGGCACCTTGTTACTGGGTAGCTTATAATACTGTATATATGGCAATGCACCACTGCTAAAGTGACTTTTATCATATAAAAAATGAGAATGAGAAATGATTTCACAACTTTCCTATATTTAAATGTAATTTATTATCTCAGCAGTAGTATTAACACCCTTAACAGTCTGCCAGCCTCCCACACTTTGGCAATATACTGTATGTCCACTCTGCTTTGCCAAAAGCCTCTAAATCTACTTGAAGATGAAGACATCTCTTGTCCAAAGCTCTTTTCAGATCTCAAGGCAGACTTTCTGACACATTTAGTTCTGGACTCTGGTTAGACCAGCTGGAGAACTTCAAATTCATCCATTTTGATGATTTTAAATGCCTGCTTTGCTGAGAAATAATAATAATAATAATAATAATAATAATAATAATAATAATAATAATAATAATAATAATAACTACATCTGAAGCTTTAGGGCCGAAACTTGAAGATTTTGGTTCACAACGTCACCCAGTTTTGACAAAATCTCTAGTTCCATTTGAAAAAGCCAGAGCATGATACTGCCACCACCATGTTTCACTAGTGTTATTTTGCATTGTTTCTGTGCCAACCAAACTAATGCTAATTATAAACACATTCTTCCAGAACGTTTGATTTGTAGTGAAAGGATGCAAATGTCATGAAAATCTTAGCTGGAGAGCTAAACTTTATTGTAAATTAGTTACATTCACACGTAATGTTAGAACAAGAACAAGAAATTTTGAAATCAGATTAAAAGTTGTGTAAAACAGGGTGTTTTTCTATTAATGTTCACACAGTGCAACCAAGTTACCGCAGCTTAATTTCCCCATCTCACAGAATTGTTTGCACTTAAATATTTTAAAATCACATTAATGGTGGGAAAAGTTTTGAAATATATTTATCTTGATTTTTTATAAATCTCAAAAACTGATATTTTAGCCAAGTGTCAAACTCATTGAGATAATTCTTTATAAGTAGAAAGGCGGACACAAGCTGTACAACCTACCATGTGCTGACACCTGCTGGCCAACGGAGTAAGATGCATATAGCAACTTAAATGACTTTCTGCATTAATAAAATGCTGTCCGATAATCTGAAAAATCAAACCACACTAGAGTCTTTACTCTTACTGCAGAAGAAAGTAACCTGCTGAAGCCTGTTGAGCAACAAAAACTTCCAGAAACATCTGTTTAGAGGAAAACTTTACTTCCAGCACAAATACTTTACAAATACATCTGTGACTGGTTAACTTAGTAGAGCACTTTAAGTTGGGCCAAGGTTGGACTTTTTTCGTTTTATTAAGAATTCTGCTCTTTAAAACATTCTGTATTTAATTGGCTTCATCTGATCTTTCACTTAAAGGCTTCTGCTCTGATGTGTTGACATATAAAAGTTAGCCTAGGCCTGAGGTATCCAGTCTGATTTACTGAAGGTTACATTCCTCACAGCGCCTTGGAAAAGTAATCTACTTATCCAGAACTGGAAAATCCTTAAGTCAAATTTTATAATTTTCTTTACCAGATTTTGCATGAACCCTGGTCATTAAATTAAGCAAATTAACAGAGTCCCTGTTTTGTTTTGTTTTTCTTTTAGAGAAAACTTTGTTTTCTAATGAAGACACAGAACTTTAGAAATCCTTTGCAGCTTTTTACAGCATAGAGACTTGTCAAGTTCATAATGATGGCTACTTCTCCTTGAGGAAAACAGACTTTTGTCCAAACTTTACAACCCAGATTTTTCTAAGAATTTCTCTAGACATTTAGCTGTTTGATATGGTTAGTTATTTTGTTCTATACTTTCATAGAAACAATCAATTGAGCTGCTGGAAAATAAGACACTAAATCATTTTCATAGCAACAGGAGCATCTATATGATACGTTTTTTATGAAAGTACCTGTGGTGATGAGGTCCAAGCTAGCTGGGACTCCAATGAGCCTTGGCAGACGCTGAGTTCCTCCTGCACCTGGCAGCAGACCCAAAGCCACCTCTGGAAATCCCAGTCTGGCCTGAATCAAATTATTCATGAAGTACAATGTGTTGGTGAGCCTAGTCTCACAATGCAGACATTTGACAAAAGCGGGATTTTCTTCATATTCATTAAAATGGATCAAAATGAAAACCAACTTTTTTCACCCTGCTAATTGCTTCATCAACAACAAAATGGAAGTCCGTCCATGCATTTTGTGATGAGGTTTGTAAAAAGGAGATACAGAACAGGATTACATGGTGCAAAAATGTGGATCATCTTGGTTTTTTTTTAGTTCAATAAATACTGCATTTTAAAGCTAATTGTAGCACTTTTATGTGGTCCATGTTTGTTACATTTAATGTTAAACTATAACCAATGACTTTGTGTTAGAGCTTCAAAAGTAAAGCACAAATATTTATCAGCTCTTAAAAGTCTGATTGATGCATCTCAAGGTTTCAAAATGTGTTTTTTAGAGGATTTCAAGTAAGAAATGAGGTAAATATTAATGTATGCCACAATTTTGGGAGTTTTTCTTTTTTAAAATAGCATGCAACATCTTAACTCACAATCATCCAGCCCTTTGTGTTGATCTACACATAAAATTAAAATAAACATTTTTTAGTTTGTGTTTGTAATGTGGCAAAATATAAAAAGTTGAAGAAGCAAAACACTATAAGTCAAAACACTGCAGCTTCTCTGAAATATGCTTATCAATTGAAATATGGACCATCTTCAAAAATATAACTAAAAAAAATCAACTGTGACATGTCTGAATGTAATATGTACTTTTTGGCATAACGCTACTTTTTATATTATTATTTATGCTGATAAAGTTTACTCCATTTTAATTTACTTTAAAAGCCTGGAAATTCCGGAAAGACTTATGAAAAGTCAGTTCAGTGTAAATAACGTTATCATGAAATATAAACCTGTCACTGATGCAGCTCTACACTGTCGGAATGAAGACAGTGACTAACAAAGGGACTTGAAGTGTGAACTAACCTTAGAGTGGGCGATACGATAGTGACAAGAGAGCGCCAACTCGAGGCCTCCGCCTAAAGCGATCCCCTCTATGGCTGCCACCACCGGTTTGGACGCTGCCTCGATCAGATGGACCATTGGCACCAGAGGAGGCCCGGTCATCTTGGCCCCAAACTCTCTGATGTCTGCTCCTGTTGTACAAAATCATGATGACAAACCTGTAACATGAGCTGCCAATGATTTTAGTCATAAAAAATAAACAACTGGAACAGAACATTTAAAGAACTTTTTTAACTTTATGAAACAAGGTGAATCCTGAATTTTTTAGAAGTGCATTATCACTGACATGGAGCAGAGGACTGTCTGTACCTCCACAAAATTTTCCATTCTGGCCACAGATTACCACAGACTTCACCTCTGGCTCACTGAGCGCTCTGTGCATCGTGTCAACAATGCCTTGCCTCACCGCTGCACTGCAGAAAGAAACATAAACAGCAGATTTACAACATTGTTGGCTTTAAGCTACTCCCAACTGAGGTTCCAGAACACTAGAGTGTTTTTTGCTGAAATTCTCCTGCTTACTATTGCTACAAATACTGTTCCAGGCGAAAGCGTTCATGTTACAAACACAACCTACAATTTATTCTATCAGGGTTTTATTAGACAGACCAGTAGGACATTTTGGAAACCATACAGTGGAAGGAAAAGGATAAATGGTTTTCACAGTTTTTTTGACAAATAAAATCTAATAGGTTTTGGATCCATATATCTTTATCCCCAGTTACTTTGACACCCTTAAATAAAATATTGCACAACCAATTGCCTTCAAAAACTACATAATTAAAAGGCCGCTGCCTCAATTAAGACTTTGAATAATCACCTTCAGTGAAGTGAAGAAAATCTCTAAAGCTGGGAAAAAGAATGACACAGTATGATATCATCACCCCTGATTTTTAGCATGGGGGTGTTGTACCATGTTACTTTGAATTTTGATCTCATCTGACCAGAGCAATAATTTGCCAGGTCTCCTCCATGAGATTGTAGGAAACAGCAAATGTGTATTATTACTCAGGTTATTACTCTAAACTCCTCCTGAGTTACCATGGGACCCTTGATGCTTTTATGATTCATTGCCAGGTCAGTCAGCTAAGGTGGACGGCCATGTTGTGCCATCATATTTTTTTTTTTTATTTTCACATCATAGATTAAGTTATGCAATGTGAGATGTTTAAATCTCCAGATACTGTTTTGCTTGGGAACTGGATGCACTGGACTGTAAATACAAATGTATGCTAAGTTGCATATTTTCATTAACTAAAACATTAAGGGAGGTCAGCAAAACAAAAGCATCCATTCCATAAAGAGTTGACTTCAAACTAACAGGGAAATGAAGGCCAGAACATATTCTGGACAAGTCAAAACAGAACGACTCTGATTTAAGATGTTTGTAGAATGTTAACAGAGTGTCACTGTTAAATAAAGTTTTGTTGTCATCCAGTAAATTATTAATAACGGTGATTCATTGTAAGCACTCAGTGTATCTAAGGGAGCAATCTGATGGGCAGAGTACAACATGGGTTAAAGGTGGAGTTCAACCTCTTTAATTAGATAAGGGAGCAAAACCAAAGCTAAATTCGCTGTCTTTGTATTGCAAAGGGAGTACAAGTACGTTACTTTTACTTCGTTACTTACCTAGCAGGTATTGCTGCTTTCACGTACGGAAGGAGCAAATGTATCCCACATGGCTATGTCTATTTTATTGTTTTCTTAAAGAAATGACGGTGTGTATTCTTGAGTTGCATTTAGATTCTTGTCGGAATGTGAACTTTTTATCCCGTAACAGCAAGTTTTATAATAAACGTACGTGCAAAACACTGAAATTAATCCAAATTGCCATTTTAAATTAAATCCACGCGTTACTTCAACATTTGACCAACTGAGAAAATAACGTATTACTTACTCTTCCTTGTTTATGCTCGCAAAATGTATTTGTACATAATCATATTTTCAAAGCAAATTAGGAATGTGCAATAAGTCGTGTATTTATTTTGAAGGACAGACTTGATTGTTTCTCACCTCAGTGCATTGACGGGAGGATTCTGCAGAGTGATCATGCCAACAGAGCCTGAAACTCGGCTGTAAAAAGCCATGGTGTCCAAAAAATATTTCGTGTTGTTGTTGCACTTCTTTTCCTGTTCGCCAACTGAACTTTGAAATCGTTAGCGAGACACATGGAAGAGCGAATCAGCGACGCTGAAGTTGGTGTCTGATGCGAAGTGTCTTATTAAAGGGTTGTTTCACTCATTTTCTCAATTTAAAATACTTGCGCAGCTAAAACATGCACTTAATCAGTGAACTCTTAAGATACATTCAAAATACAAATTGTTTTTTGGGGGTTTTTTTGCACCTATACAAGAAAAAAAATAGTGGAAAGAATAGAAAAAGAAGGAGGAAGTCCAAACCACCTCCTCGTTGGATTATAAGGGGGAAGGCTCATTACTACCCCTTCTACAACATATCTTTCCCTGGCTTTTTAACCATAAGGAGATTTAAGGAGGGACAGCAAAAGCAAATGAGGGGAATAAGCAGTGTTTGACAACAACTGCACTTAATGGAAATTGAGCTGTTAGCAGGCTGTCATGAGACTTTCACACGTCTTAACTCAGAGGCAGAAGAAGTCTTCACTCAGATAACAGAAAAGAATTAGAACATCTGTAATAATATTCTTTTGCCAGATTAATCTGTTCTCCAGACACCAGAAAAAAAACGACATGTTACATAAGTACAGTGTTCCAGGAACACAACCTTGTACTAACTGTGAAGTATGGAGGTGGAAGTGTCACGGTTTTGATTTACTGTAGTATGATCTAGTCATCTCCATATTCATCGTGAATGCTACCATGTATCAGAAGGTGTTTGAAGGAAATGTGTGGCATTCTGTGGAAACAGTTGAGCTGAAGATGTAGAGGAGTAGAGCAAAAATGTCCTCAGACCAGTGTCAGAGGCTGGTAGATAGCTGAAGAAGGAACCCAGATAGCACAGAATGATTGAAACAACATTGAATCAATGTCAGCCAGAAACATTGAATCAACGTTGAACGCTGACATTGAAACAACATTGAAAGTGGTCGGTGACTTGTATGTTGAATCAACGTTAGGGTTTCAACCATAACTGACATTATATCAATGTTGATTCAACCATCATCTGTATGTCAACTTGTATGCATATTTGTGTTGATAGTACATTGAATCAGTTATGAATCAATGTTGATTCTACATTATATCAATATTGAGTCAACCATCATCTGACTGTGGTTCTGCACACATATTTCCGTTGATTCTACATTGAATCAATGTTGATTCAACACTCATCTGAACGTGGATCTGCATCCGGAATTGTCTTGATTCTACATTGAATCAATGTTGCTTCGACAGTCATCTGACTGTGGTTCTGCACACATATGTCGGTTGATTCTACGTTTAATCAATGTTGATTCAACACTCATCTGAACGTGGATCTGCATCCGGAATTGTCTTGATTCTACATTGAATCAATGTTGCTTCGACAGTCATCTGACTGTGGTTCTGCACACATATGTCGGTTGATTCTACGTTTAATCAACCATCATAACCATCATCCTGAAATAAACCACATAAAAATACCATGGCAGTGCTTAAATATTTTATTTAATTTCAGTCTTCTGGCCGTCCCTTTGGTTGCCTTTCAATGCCTCCCTCCCGGTCTGGTGCATAGCGAAACCATTTCTTTACTGTTTCGCTGTAATTTTGATCAGTTAGGCCTGGTTCGAATTGACGAGCAGCAACTGAAAGACACAAAAGAACATCATTACGATAGAGGGTATCTCACATAAAATTTCTTATTATCCCATACCCTCACTTTGTTTAGATTCTGATTCACCAACAGTCTCATTTCCTACAATTAAAATTCAAAGCCCTTTTCCAGTAGAGGAAGCTCACCTAATATGCACTCTTGCAGGATTGTGTCCTTGAATGGCTTTTTACTCTGGGAATGCCTATGTTTCTTCCCAGCCCAGTTGAACTGACTTGCCAGGGCATTTCTCATACAAGTTGTCAACATTCTTCTTACCATGTTGGCTGAATTGGTGCCTCCTACTAGAGCCAGTCGAGCAATCTACATCAGAGACAAGTACATGAAGGCATAGCATTACACAGCAGCATTATATCATGTAAATTAAAAACACAGCAGAGACATAACCTTGTTTTGATACTGTATTTATGCTTATGCACTGATATTCCACTCCATAGTGTTCATTCATGGTCATGGATATTAGCGTTATTAACCATCCTGGTCCCAATTTGGGTTAGGTCAAAATTTAAATCATCTATGTGAATAATTGCAAAATGTTTCATAAATAGCACATCTACAAGCTCTGTGACATGTTCAGAACTTGTAGATTACAATTTGTGTTCAAGTAGCTAAAGAGCTAACATTTTGCCCTTAGAAAAACACTCACACTGACATAATCTACATTGATGCTGATCAGTCTTTCAAATGAATTACCATCTTTTGACGCACTGTCTCTTCAATCAGTAATGACTCTGCTTTACTGAAATCTTCTTCACTTTCAATTGGCAGCTGGAAGGGGAGTACAAGGTTTGCTGGTCCTTGTGTGCTACCTGGTGTAATGTTACTCTGAGCCAAATTGTTCTTAATGAATTGGACATCTCTGGATAGATCCTTCACAATCACAAGAGCTTCAGCAAGCATCGATGTCATCTTATGGATAGCGAGGTCTTCAGGAGAACATTAAGAATCTTTAAGTGCAACATCAAAATAACCTGAAAATGACACATTACAAATACATTATGTCCAATAGACTTGCCTCTCAAAAGCTGCCCATTATTGCTGGCCCTTTGTGTGGTTGCATCTGCAAAACACAAATATTCATGCACAGAAGTTTAAAGGTTAGGTGTCAAAATGACACCGACTTTCTTTAGGTGTGAAATGTTTCCTACAGATCTTTTATAGATAAGGACATTTCTGCATCTAATCAGGAGAGAACTCTGATGAGTGGAATACACAAGATCACAATGGCAAAAAGAAAATACTGTCAGGGCTTTGTGTTATGTTTGCCTTTAAAAAATAATGCATAAGTGTCAAAGCATTTAAAGAGTTGGTGTCATTGCTCACACAGATGTGAGCAATGACCACAGTTCAAATATAGACACAACCTCACACATTCAGATCACAAAATGTCTACAAATGTTGGATGACTGTCTTGATACCTTCGAAACCTTGATTAGGCGCTGAATCCAATACATCATTCAGGTCGGAGTTTGCTTTTAAGTGAATAAGAAATGCAAAAACTTAGCTAAAGTGAATTCATTAGTCAACACAGATCACTGTATATGTATGTAGTAAAGTGGGTTACTCTGTGATATATCCAATGGCAGCCTATTTTGTGCACATTGTGAGAGACCAGGGCGATGGTTATACTGCCTTGAGCTGCATCCAGACAACCCTGTAGATATAGTTACATTTCGCAATAGTTTACAAGTGTAAACACAAGATACATAATCTAAATGTTTGATCAAACTAACTAATTAGCCAGAATCACTAAGATACCCATCACTATTACTGAAAGAGTACAGCATCATACCAATACTTGTACTTTGTCGCTGTGGATTCTGCAACCTGTGGTACTGGACACAGTGGGCTGTAGCAAAACCTGGCATCTCAGCTTGAACACAAAGTAGGAAATACACAAAGCAGTGAGGTTATTACTGTAACCTTCCATATGAGAAAATGTGAGACTTACATTCAGCTGACTGCTCTATATTTAAAGCATTGCTTTGACATCACAGTCTTATGAGACTGCTTGACGACTCACCATTAAGAACTTCATCAGCTAGTGATTGTTGGTAGTTGCTAGCAACAAGATCTACTAAGAAAAATAGGAAATAATTAAGAGCTAAAACTATACACAATTAGTTTTAGCTCTAAGTGCTAAAACTATACACAATTTCAGCAAGAAACACAATTTCAATCAAATTAAAATGTCCTTTTATTGGTACACTGTTATATGTAATTTCTTTTTTGACTGTGTAGAAGTGAGCATAGTGTCAATATAAAGGAAACAATACCTGGACATCCAACATCAGGTGGTTTGGCAAAACGCTTTCTTTTTGCACTGCTACTCTGATGGTCTTCAGAATCAGAATGCATAAACTGCTGATTTGGCCTACAAAACATTATGATAATACACTATATGAATATTACAACTGTAGTTAAGATACTACACTTATTAGTCAAGGCTACCGTCTGAATACATGGACACTCTGGCCACTTTGAGCCATCCTTTTAGCAGTGGTTGTTATTTTCTAGTTGCAACGCCCTAGGGAAAGTTATCACTGTGATAAAGTTAGTAATGTACCTGGATATTCTTTTTTGGCGGATAGCTCCTTCATCATGAGATTCAATTTCAGATGTTGGACACATTGTGGTGTTATATTTTGTCTCTCGTTTTTTCGCCTCATCAAGGGTCTCTGTAAAGAGCAGAGGGTAAATGCCAATTTGCATGTCTGCAGTCCAGTGCAGAACTACCCTAACAGCTCCTTCCCAACTCCCAAAAAACAGAACAATCACACCTGTGTGAAGCGCTACTATCATACATCATCTCATTCTGGCCAATCACTATTTGCCTCCTCACATTTGTCTTCTCTGATTTTACATACACAAAACATCTCAGCTGGACCTCTGAGGTACCAGCGCTTTATTATAATTATATATATTGTTTACTTGGTTTAATGTAGCCTCCTAAACAAACCTTTGCATCTGTAATGTCATGTCCCAATAGATAAACATACGTGAAAAGAAGAAAATATTGAGCTGATTTATCTATAACATGACAGCACGACTGTGTAGAACAGCTGTGCATGTGTTGCACCAGTTACTCACCACACGTAATGAGGACTCGTACATCCGTATAGGTGATCCATTTGTCGTCTGGTTGCATTCCGTCTCGAAGGGCTTTCTTGAGTGTTATGTGTTTTGGGGGCCATAACAGCGTCTGTTCCTCAGCTTTAAACCAGCTCTCTAGAACTACTGCTGTCCCACCATTTGGGAACTGTACAACTGACCACAGTGCCTCTCTACTCATCTTCGAAGGGCTAGGGATGAAATGAGAACTACTCATGATATCTCCTTACAGGTCATCCCCATTTCACTCTTCAAAGCCAAAGTGCACTACAGACATTGTAGTTTTTGGCCAGTCAAACATGTTATTTGCACAGGTAAGAATTAGATAAATGTTATTTTTAGGTAATTTATGCCATGATATACATCTCAGTTACAGATACTGCACTTTGGCAGGGCAGCATGACTATGCTAAATGAAGTAGTGGTATTACAATGGCACCATCCATGTCTGGACAGAGAAGGCATTTGCGCTTGATAGAGGCCAGTCCAACTACCCCTATATTTTCTTTCAAGCCACTGACTTTGTATGTGCCAATGTATGATGATTCACAGGGATACATGTAATATGGCTGTTTGTGTCCGTACATTCTGACGATTATATATGTATCCTCTTCTGATTTAATAATATTCTCTATTAATGCAAATCCATCTCCAACTTCAACACAATTGTCTCCTTTCTTTGTGGACAAAGTAAACCGATGAGTGGAGACCTTCCTGTACTGTTGTGAAGAAATAAACTGTGTGGGGACTGGACCATCAATGTGGATGTTAAGCAACTTTGGATAATCTCTAGAACATGTGGGTCCAACATGTGAGGTTTCAGACAACCTTTTAACTACCTGTTGTAGTGTCTGATGTGGCTTGCGTAGAAGATGCTTAATTTGACCAAGACAATTCTCAAAAGGAAATCCTGATATATTATCTAGATTGCCGAACCTCCTGTATTCTTCAGCCAAATGAGTAAGCTGGTGTATATTGTACACAATTTCATCTTTTCCATATAATTCCCCAAAGTGTTCAACAAAAGCAACCATCAACTTTTGTGCAAAGGCTAACATTTCCTCAGATATACTAGGGGACAGCAACATGTACATTCCAACGGAAAACAACATAAAATTGTCATACAGCTCACTGGGGAGTGAATCCTTCAAAACAACAGGACCCCAATATAACATGAAGGATCGGAACTCAGTAGCTTTCCACCGATCTATCTCCGACAGTCCCCTTGGTTTACGGTTAAACTCAGAAGGCGTGTAGAAACGTAGCTTTAGGAGTTTATCTGAAATGCCTGCTGCAGTTTGGGAAGGAAACTTTGTTGCTAAATGTTTCCCCTTTAACCATATATGAAGCATTTTCCTTGTAACTCCGAGACAACAGACATGCATGTAATCTGGTGGAAACATAGAAACCATCTTAACTAAACCAGATAAAGGGCTCTTTCCAATGTGATGTTCCTCATCAACCATGTCAGAGAAACTGGAGTCTGTCCTAAGTTTATGCTTTGTTTCAGAAAATGTCATTTTATTCATCCATACACCCTCCTGAAAGCATTTGTCACAACCTGAATAGCCATTGAATCCTTTGACCTGCTTAATATAAGCTCTTGCCGGCGCATCACAAATAAAGGCAGAAATTTCTACATTAAATTGCTTACCATTATAAATAATGCCATTACACAATACATTCTGAAGATCTTTGACAAACTGAGCCAGGTACTCAAAAACACTCACTGGCTTGCTTAGACCACAAAAAATGCCTACAACAAATGGGGACTTTGTGTAGTCACATGTCAGACATCCAAGTATGGGCCAAAACTGAAGTTTGGAACTTTTAAATAAAGGTAAGCCATCTATATTAAACTGGATATTAATAGTAGTCATAGTTGATGGTACACACAAACATGCCAACCGTGAAAGCACCCCTTTGACTATTCCAAAATGATAATAATCTCCCCCTTGAATTGTAGTGATGGGCACATTTCTGGGTGTTCCAAGCAATGTTCTCCCATCTTTTGGTAGGGTAGGGTGAAACATTGTCAAAATAGACAGCAAAGATGACAGTGCAACCAGAGAGATTGAATAGGATGTTGCCCAATACTTTAAACTTGTCCTGAGCAAATCATTATTGTCATCACTGTCAAGCTCATCCTCCACTATACTTTCAAAATGTGCTTCTGACTCACCTGGCAAGTCAGTATTTTCATTCACAGCACTGATAGTTAGTCGTCTGTTTAGTGGCAAGTCTGAAATATCTTGAAAAGGTAGTACATCCAACCTGCACTGACAAGAGGCTGCAACATGATATTTCTCCTGTTTCTTCCTTGGATTAGCATTAACTATTAACTTATACTCGGTGAGGATTTGCTGCTCTGTCTCTTTCAATAATTTGTTAACTCTACGTCTTTTAGCCCGAGAAGAAGCCGACATCTTAAAGAGTGTGGTGGTGCTTTACTCTAATGTAGACAAACTGCACCTGTTTACCTACAATTGTCTTCTTTCTTTAAAGCTGTTATATTTAAATATAGCTGGAAAAATAAAAAAAGGAGATGAAGAGATTCAGAATAAAATGCTGCATTTTAATATGCAAGATGAAACAAGCCGAAACATATTTGTACAATTAGATCCATATCAAGAAAGGCAATTATTATAATGCGAAAGTTACTGTTCATTTTAAAATACCAGCATAAGCAAATGCCTCACTATAGCAGGACCAAGCATCCTGAGACCTCACAAAGTGTACAACCCAACTTTAGTGTTATCAAAATCTGATTTAAAGTTAGTTTTTCAACATAATTATGCCATCACTGCTTATTTCCCTACCAAGCTGCAACTTAAGCGCAACACAATGCAGTTGGTTTATAATAAATAGGTTAAGATCAAGGTAGATTGGCCACACTTACCACAAAAGTGCTGGGGGTTGAATAATTAAATTCAGAAACAGGTTGCACCAATCCTGCTGCAAAGGGGCTATGTGGTTGGGACATACCAGTCATGAAATGGGGGAGGTGGACCACCTAACTCCTTTTAGTGACTTCTATGTGTTTTTGTGTCAACATATCACACATACATAGTCAGTCATAACATTTACAGACAAGTAAGAAGATGTACAGGACAGAATTACAACCCAATGTTACCAACACATACTACTTAAATTATAATGTGAGTAACCCTCACAAAAAATAAAAGTAGTTTCACCTGGAGTCAAAGGAGGAGAGGAGGAGAGTAGAAAGGGGGAGGGAGGTTGAGGGGTAGACAAGCCAGGTGAGAGGTGAAGGGTGGAGGGAGAGGGGTTGGGGGTTAGAATGTGAGAGTGAAGTGGAGGGGTGTAATAAACACCCCTCCACTTTTAGAACATTTAGATTACTAGTTCTTCCCCAAATCTTGTCCTCAATCAAACTGACCTGCGTGTTTTCAGTTCAGCAAAACCCTGTTAATCAGATGTCAATTAATATCATGTGTGCTGAATTAGGGAAATGCCTAAAACTTGTAGTGCCTGGAGGACCAGTGCTGAAACACACTGGACTCGACGTTGGCGGCATTTCATTTATTTGATGTTAACCACAAACCATCATTGATTTAATGACACAGTTTCAACATTAGTTAATTGGCTAGAATTGAATGGTTGTTTTATAGTTGATCCACCATCAATTGTCGACCTCAAACATACATGAAACCTTTGTGATAATAATTCAACATTGAATTAACATCGTGTGCTATCTGGGTAGTTCTTTCCCAAACCTTGTCCTCAATCAAACTGACCTGCGTGTTTTCAGTTCAGCAAAACCCTGTTAATTAGATGTCAATTAAAATCATGTGTGCTGAATTAGGGAAATGCCTAAAACTTGCAGGGCAGTGTGCCTGGTGCCGGTGCTGAAAAACACTGGATTCAATTTTGGCATTTCAATCAATGGATGTTAATTGGCTAGAATTGAATGGTTGTTTTATAGTTGATCCACCATCAGTTGTCGACCTCAACCAAACATGCAACCTTTGTGCTGGTAATTCAACATTGAATTAACATATATTCCAACAAGCCAACAGCGAAGCAGCTGTGTGGTTGGGCTATCCCACTCATGTAAACGGTGGGGGTGGACCGCTCCACTCCTTTTAGTAAGTTGTAGATGTTTTTGTGTCAATATATCACACACACACAGTCAGTGAGAATTGTTATGAACAAGTAAGAAAATGTACAGAAAGGAATCAGCACCCACTATCCTCTACAGTGCTTAATTTAAATGTGATAACCCCCGCTCAGTAATAAAATGCTCTGACCCAGAGCTCTGATGAGGAGGAGAGGAGGGGAAGGGGTGAGGCAAAACAGCTGACATTGATTCAATATTGATCAGATGTTGATCAGACATCGGCATTTCAGTCATTAGATTTCAACCACAAAACAACATTGATTCAATGACACAGTTTCAACACTGGTTACTTGGCTAGAGGTGGATGGTTGTTTGATGGTTGATCCACCGTCATTTGTCGTCTTCAACCAAAAATCAACCATTGATCAGACTTCGGCATTTCAGTGATCAGATTTCAACCACAAAACAACGTTGATTCAATGTCACAGTTTCAACGGTTTGATTGGATGGTTGTTTGATGGTTGATCCACCGTCATTTGTCGACTTCAACCAAAAATCAACGATTCTAACTATTTTTCAACGTTGATTTAACATCATGTGCTATCTGGGAACTCACTGTAGCGAGAGGACCAAAATATAGCTGGGTCAGGCGAGTTCTTCTCTCAGCTAATATCAATTTTTTTTTTGTTAATTTACTTTTTTAGTGATTAAAAAATAATTCTCCCTTTTTAAGGGAAATTAAATCACTTTAATTTTTATTATAAAACGAGCTTAGAAATTGATTTTCTTCCTTTCATATTTATTTGTGGGGGTCTAGCTGTTTGTGTATGTCTTTCTTGCAAACACATATTTCCACAGATCAAAATGTATTTTAATCATATTTATTCAATGCAGCATAATTCAGGTCATGTTTGAGCGGCCATATTTAAATTATGAACTGGAGTTTATCAAAGACAGTCCGGAGATGCTGACCGCAGTTAAACGCTTTCAAACACCGACTCTGATCCTAACTTCAGCGTTGCCCTTTACCACTGCTTTTGTCCCTCAACGGTTCCAGCTGTACACTGCTGCCCCCATCTGGAGCGGAGCGTAATTAACATCTCCATTTATTTCCACTCTTCGGGTTGATTAAAATTCTCTTATTTTGGGGAATCGTAAAGTACTGGATATTAATATAAGTGATAAATAATACTAATACTACTACTACTAATAATAATAATGTGCTTTATCTTAACCAGCCGTGAACCTTGACGGGAGTTGGATTACGCCAGGACGTGACGTCACCACCCCGGTTGGACATTGTTCTGCTCAGTGATAACGTTCAGGAGGGGAAGGGAAGAGAAGTGGTTGAGTTTTAATTTGTACCGGGGAGAATGCGCTCCCTTATCGGACTAGCCGTTGTTGTGACCGGAGCCACCCTGTACCTTTACTCTCTGTCTCTGTATCTCCCTGCTGGACCACGAAGACATCCTCAGCCGTGTCCAGAGGGGAAGGAGTCCCAGCAGACCTGCGACGTCTCCGGGGAACTCAGCAGGTGACCCCGGTGTTAGCAGTTAGCTGTTAGCCAGGTTAAAATTTCCCACTGGCTGATGGTGAACTCTTTCTCTCTCTATGTATTTTATTTTATTTTTTAAAATTCTGGGGTTAAATTATTTATTCGCTCCACTATTGCTTTGCTAATACTTTACGCCTTATGACTATTACTGATCAGCCTTCTTCCAAGAAATACTAAGGACAAACAGATCAGTAATTTACTCGAGTTAGTAGTCTTTAAGAAGTTTGGAAGCGACCATAGTTTGACTCGGTACGTTTTTATTTTATTTTTTATTTAGAAGTTTATCATCCATTCATACTTTTATTGAGCTTATCTGAGCTCAGGTTGCGAGGGTATTATAACAACACAACTCTGACAGGACTCTCCTCAACATAATCCCCAATTTATTCTGGGAATCCCACAGCCCAGAAGTGATATATCTATTATATCACATTATGGCCACCTGCCTGATAGCGTGTTGGTGCCCCTTTTGCTGCCAAAGCAATCCTAACCCTTTAAGATACGGGCTCCGCTAGATCCAATTAGACATAATAGTTCAGCTACGATATGGGATCAGACTTGCTTGAACTGCACATCCCACAAATGTCCATTTGTAAAAAGAAACAGGAAATCTGGAGGTTGTAATTGCTGTGCTCCTCACAATATTCCCGAACCATTTTGTTTTTGCGGTTGGACACATTAGCTTGTTGAAAGAGACCACAGCTTTCGGGGAATACAGTTTCCATTAAAGGGTGTACATTGTCTGCAGAAATGCTTAGTTGGTTGATACATGCCAAAGTAATACAAACATGTGTGGCAGGGACCAGCAGAGCATTGCACAAAAAGCATCACCCTTTCTCTGCTGGGTTACCTTCTTCCTGTTGTACATTTTGGTGCCATGTGGTCACACTGTTGGTGTGATTGTAAAATCACAATAGCAGACAATTCTTCTGGACTATGGAGGGTTTTTTTTTTGTTCTAACTTGAGAGTGAATGTTTCCACAGATTGAAGTTCCCATCAGACCTGGAGGACCTGCAGGAACTGTCTGAACTCCTGCAGTTTTACAAAACAGAGCACACCGCATATGTCCTGCTCCTGTTCTGCAGCGCATACCTCTACAAGCAGTCCTTTGCCATCCCTGGATCATCTTTCCTGGTGTGTGGAAGACAATAAAAACGCTGATGTATTTAAAATAGCTTAAGGTTCTTTAGTTATGTTTCAGAAAGAATCTAATAAATCAAAATGTGGCTAAAAAGCGTGCAAGGAAGGAAAAATGTGAACAATAACTCTTCCGTCATCCGTCACCTGACACTTCCAAACACTTTTATATCTGAAATAATTTCCCTCATCTCCTGCTCTGAGTGAAGTTAAGTGCTAACAGCAGACTTTTTTATCTCTGCTTGTCACTGTGCAGAACATTCTTGCAGGAGCTATCTTTGGACCGTATCTAGGACTGCTCCTTGCCTGTGTGCTCACCACGGTGGGCTCCACCATGTGCTACCTCCTCTCCCAAGCCTTTGGAAAACAACACATCATAAATCTTTTCCCAGAGAAAGTTTCCATGCTACAGAAAAAGGTACCCTGTTACTGAACACCTTTTATTTATTTTGTATTTAGTATATTAAAATTATTTTGACAGAAATGTTATTGTTTTAATTGCATCCAAGGGATTAACATATATTTTTTTATGACTGACTATGCAAAAAACAACCCGAATCAGTTATTTGTTACACTTTTTTTAGTCTATTAACTAAAATGTCAATCAAATACATTGAGGTTTCTGGTTGTCATGTGATAAAATGTGACCAAGTTCAGGTATGTGAAAACTTTTGCAAGGCACTAATGCTTTCTTTCTCACGGTTTGTTCCAGGTGGAAGACAATCGGGACTGTTTGTTCTTCTTTCTGCTGTTCCTGAGATTTTTTCCCATGACTCCCAACTGGTTCCTGAACATGTCTGCCCCCATCGTCAACATCCCTATCACATACTTCTTTTTCTCAGTATTTATTGGTGGGTGCTGCTTGCAAGGTTTTTTGATCACTGTATGTTGTGCCTCAGTCTAAACTATTCTGTTTAGGGTTGACATTAAATTAGCTCTGAAAAGACCATTGTAGACATAACTTTGTTTCAGACCTCGTCCAGATCCTTTGATGTAAACATGAGGATCGCATTGAACTAAATTAAGTCAGTGACAAAATAAGACAAAGCCAGGGTTCTCACATAGTCTTAACAGTATGGTGAGCTTTTAGCAAATTTAAAAAAAATTTAAACTCCTTTCAGTTTTTAATTCCTATTTTCTCCAAAAGACTGATTATTAAAAAAAGTTTAGGTATTACAGAGTTCTACACAGTTTTTAGCACTTCTGTTAGAGGTGTTTGAAAAAAAAAATATTGCTGTAGTATAACAAACTTTTAACCTGAATGGATATATTCAGAAATAAGCGTGCTTCACTCAATAACTGCTACTTTATGAAGACCTTTGCTGTTAAATTTTTGAATAACCCCCTTTTTGCCAACAGAACAGCAGTTTATCTTCCATGCTATTTCATTGGAAAATATAAAAAAGGAATGACTGACCATTGCGTTAGAACATCTAGAATACTACTGTAGATCCTCTCTGTTTCTCACTTCTTTTCAGCTTCATCCACAGATTTTCTTTAAATTTCAAGTCTGGAAACTGATCGTGGAATAGTGTTGATTTTTGCATCTTGTGAGCTATTTCTGTGTTGATTAATTCACATATTTTGCACTACTAATTTTCAGAAAAGACTCAGCTCTGAACCTTTTTCAGGTTATTGCCAGAGGCCACCGGATTTTTGTTTAAAAATCCTAAAAATTACAAATTTAGTTTAAAAAAACTCCTAGTATTTGCATTCTGACAAGCTTTCCCAGGCTTTTGAAAGAGAAAAATGCTGACAGCTGCATAGATCCTCCACCCTAGTTTAGTGGACATAAAGACATTTTGTACATAGCCATCCTTGATTCAGAATTTTTCTTTTATTGTGACACAATTAACCATTTACCACTTGATCTTCTGAATAAGAACAGAATGTTTTTACTTTACTCAAACCCACAGTCATTCTTGTTTAGAACTGAACTAAAATCTGTTGTTTAGTAAGTAAAACTTTATTTATACAGCATTTTTCAAGATAGAAATCACAAAGCATGTCAATAAACAGAATAAAAACAGGACAAAACTAAATGAAAGCAGATTTTAAAAATTAAGCACTTCTATAAGTATTGAACATTCTCAGTGTGGTTTGTTTTGACATTTTGTGACTCATTTTCAGGCCTGCTGCCCTACAACTTCATCTGTGTGCAGATGGGCGCCATGCTGTCCGAGGTGTCCTCGCTGGACGACCTGTTCTCCTGGGAGCACCTCCTGCAGCTGCTGGCCATTGCCTGCGTGGCTCTGGTGCCCAGCGCCCTCATCCGGCGCCTCAGCCAGAGGCGTATCAAGCTGGCCGTCCAGCCCCAGAATGGACTTGACTCGGATAAGAAGGTGCAGTGACCCCGCTGGAGGGTTTATACGTTTTTATCCACTCAGTTTTCAGATGCCTTCTGCTCTCCAGAGCAAACATTTTCAAAGTAGTAGCTGTTTAAAAAAACCTTTACGCCTATGTCGTTTTTGGTTATGGATCGCTTTACACCCGCCGGAATTGTGTGGAGATCAATAGGAAGCACTGCTTTTCTAAAAATTACAAATGCATTTGATGGACTTTTATTAAAAAAAAAGAAATGTTTTCCAGTTTTGGTGTTTTGTAGCTACAGTATTTGTGTAATGTATGAATGTACAGGAATCATGAAGAGGAGAGAAGATCTTTTGTCACTCATGTTTGACAACAAGAGTTCTGCTTTAGTTTAAACTTTGCTTTCAAAGTGCCTGTTTTGTTTTGGCCTTTAAATTCTACCTCCATGGACTCAATGAAATATTAATGTGAAAACCGCGAAAGGCCTCCCCGTATTCCTGCAGATTAGATGATGTCTCATGGGTTTAGGCTTGTCCTTTTTCTATTTGTAACTTAAAAATTGGCTAGTCTTAAGAATCCACAGCAGTCAGTCACAACATTAAAGCGTACCAGGCCTTACAAGTTCACTAATATAAAAGCACAAAACTAAGGGGCCAAACTTTTGAATCTAAAGCCATTGTATGTGCCTGGAAAGAGCCCAGATGAACAAAGGCTCCGTTCACTAAATCCACTGAACCCACAGCCAAAACCCCACTGTCACTTCAGGAAATCCAGAGTTCCCCTGTTCACAATCTGAAGGGTCACTGTTGTTTTTGTGGAGCAGAAAAATCTTCACATCCTAATATTTTAAAGCGGGTAAGGATGGGCTTTTATTTAATGCTTTTCCGTTCTTACTGTTGAATTCTTTACTGAATTTGAACTGTAAAGTTATTTCTGACCTGGTGAAGCTTTGAGGTACAAACTCTTTATTTATTGCCTCTTTTTATGAATTGTGTGTTTATCTGTTTGCTGTGGGTGCACTTTTTTATGCCTTTCTTTGAAAAAGGTTTTGCATTTGCCTTTTCTATTATTGAGGTGTCAATTATTTTAAATGTAATGTAATGTTCAACAATGTTAGCATTTACAAACAAATCACATTTTAATCCAGCACTTGGCTTATATACCCAGTTAAGATATGTAAAAAGCCTTAAAGTAAAGGAATCTTTCATTGTCGCAAAATCGAACATCAAACCCATTGGAAAAATGTATTTGTTTAAGTACATTCATTTGGTGTGGGAGAACATGAAAAAGTTTTTGTTTTTTTTATAGAATGTAAATTTTGCTGTAATTCTTTTAAAGTGAATATAACTTCTAATATATTTTTTCAAAGTTGAGCTGTTTCAAGAAACTTTTAAACTGCCACTATTTAAAATGGAAAAGACAAGAAGTCAGACTGATCTGTGATGAAGTTCAAAAGCTACTTCCTTAAACTTTCTCTTATTTACAACCAGAGCAATAAGAAAATGAATCTTTAAAACGACTAACTGTGACAGCCAAGACTGGGCAAGAAAGGCAAGTCAGAACAGGATGGTGAGAGGTTAAAAGTGCCACCAAGTCCCCTTAGCTACCACTACATACTCTGTACACACCAGCGAGGAACTTTTATACCTTAACAAGCATAAAATCACTTGAGTTTTAACTAACTGGAAATGTCTGCTTTGCTCAGATCAGACTAATTATGCACCTGCAGTTTGGGCAACACTGTAGGTGGGTGTTGAGTTTGGGGGGGAAGGACAAATCTGTGGAAAAGCCCTCATGTCTAGTGTGATCCTGTTGCCTGTTTTTTATATAAAGGTTAGTGGATGGCATTATGAGCTCTTTATCACCATTTTAAATGAAATGTTTGATAGAAGACTGAATAACCTTCTATGGGCTTCTCAATCCTGTATGAAACTGACTCTAAATGCTCCAACATTGTTAAATGTTACAGGAGAAGATAAAGTGCTTTATGATTGGCAGTAGAGGGTTATAAAAAGGCATTTAGGACAAGTGTGCTTATAAGTGCGATGTAATTGAATGTACTCAAATTAAAGCTTGGTTTTTTCTAAAATGCTTTAGCGTTATATTGTTTCTCCAATAAAAAATTAATTTATTTCAAGGCTTTTTACAAGGGTGCTAATGAACACAGTCAGTTCTGTATTAGGACTCAGTTTGGAGCTGGAAAAATACAATGGACCATCTTTATTTATTTCTATTTAAATCTGATGTGCAATATTGTTTTCTGAAAGTCCCTCCTGTTGGTGGAGTTGTTGTAATACAAGGACTTCTTTGTGCAATGATGGGTTTTGCAGGTGTAAGTGTTTCAAGTAATAAAAACAAAACAAGCTTTTTTTTCTTTCAGATATTCTTTATTGCTCAGATCCAGGTTGCTCAGCAATACAGTTCACTCACAACTCAAAACAACAGCTTGGCTGCTACCAGAAAGGCATGGATCCATGTAGTAAAAAACAGATCAGATGTCTCTCTGGTGCGGCCACTGATTTTTATTACCTTGAGGTGTTGGAAGCCTTGTTGGCTTGTGGGTAACATTGAGGGTTTGAAGCTACCAAGAAACAAAAGAAATCTCCCAGATGGAGAAAATGCGGATAAGAACTGGATCCATGTAAAAGGGAAAAAAAAACAAAACACAACTCCAAGTCTAGTGCGATGTGAGGTGTAGTACATACTGGATTACCTGCATCAATCTCATGCAATGCTTTCCACTCGACAACATAGCAGGGCAACAAAAACACTGCTGTGATTCTGCACACCTTTGACCTGCTCCTGAGAGGTTCAGCTGGCGCTTAGTGACCTCTTGTCTGTTTTTCTCCTAAACGCAGAACAAGTTTTCTATCAGCGCTTTTAAATCAGGCCTGGGTACTTTCTTTTAGCACTTCAAATGTTCCTTAAACGTTCATTATGTGTTCCAACAAAATCCTAGCTAGGATATTTTTCGTTGTCCCACCACAATTTCATGACTAGTAATATTGGTAGTGATCTAACAGGAATGAAGAGTTAGAAATTCCCAGCTACAGCTCCAGACTATATCATTTAATCAGTGTGACATACAAGAAACCAGATCAGAACAGACAACAAAAGAAAACCTCAGCTATTTAACCACTGTGTGATATGACTAACAACACTGTACACCCTTAGCCATCTGTGTAATTAGGATCTTTTCTTTCCTTTATGGTACTGAAAATTAATGCCTAACACCTCACAATACCTAGAAATACCAATCCTTAAAAATAATAAAAAATAAAAAGGTTACTACAGTCCTTGCAGGTTTCACCTCATACTGTATGAACATTCAGGATGATGTTCTTGAAGTCAAAGGGCTCCAGCTCGAGGGAAACCTGCGCCTATAAAGAGCCAAAAACACAAGAGAGATAGAGGCCTGCAGGGCCGTCTGCAATGCAGGAAAAAGAGCCGCAACGTCAGCGCACTCTATAAAACGTATCCAAAGAATATTAAATAAACTACAGTGCCTTGCAAAAGTATTCACACCCTTTTTTTATGTCGCATTACAACCAAGAGCTTCAGTGTGTTTTACTGGGATTTTAAGAGATGCACGTAACACTAAGTGATGTGTCAATGAAGTAGGAGGATTTAACATGGATTCAGATTTTAAACAAGAAATGTATCTGTTTTATTTTGTAAAATAGCTTCTTTTAGTGAACAAATACATAAACCCTGTCTTTTGATTCAAGACCTGGAGAGAAAAAGACATGATTTACCACGTTGCATTTTCTCTGGGGTCCGTTTAGCCTCCCATTTGTACTTCCAGTTCGTTCAAAACGCTGTTCTCCATTTTTTACCTGGATCACATCTCATCTACTCTGTCCTCTCTCCGCTGACTGCTGATTTTAAATTCCTTCTTCTAGGTCATAAATACCTCATTGATTTTGCTCCAGCGTATCTATCTAACCAGCCTCATGGTCCTTCGCTGAATGTTAAATCAGCTGTTTTTGTTTTTTTTCCCAGAACTAACCCGAAGCCTAGAGGAAATCAGGCTTTTTCAGTTGAACAGTGGAACAAGTGGACTTCAGATATTAGACATATTTCCTTCATGTTTTTCAGTCTCTTTTAAAAGCACATCTATTCCCAATAGCTTTTAGCACAGCTTGAGATGGTACATTCCTTTTAGCTATTCAGGTCCGCTTTTGTATTTCATGTCTTGGATGCATATATTTTTAATGTTGAGAGATCAGCCATCCTTTCTGTACACAACTGTCCCATCATTAATGAGGACATTCTCATATTTCTATTTGGTAAATCTAAAGATTTAGTTTCAGAGCTGTAAGGTTTTCACTGCCAAATCTATTCTTAAAGTTATCCTTTCTGTACTGAAACTAGTTTCTCATCAATTCTGGCTTCTTCTGTCTGTGTACAAACATAAAAATTACATTTAGGGGTTACCATTTTGGTTAGATGGTTAAAACCTGAACAAAACTGGCTGCTGTAGCAGGATAAAGAGACATTAAAGCTACTTAATTGGTTTAAATTAGGCCTCATGGTTTCCACCAGAACAACACCCCTAGACCCACAACTACTCTAGAATCGTTCATATATACACAGGTTAGAATGTCCTAGTACAAGTACAGACCTAAGCTCAATTAGGAACTGTCAAAGTTGATGTTAATACAACTTAATTAATCTGATCTGACAAGTTAATTCATCTGATCTGACTGAACTTGATGTATTTTTGCAAAGACAAATAGGCAAAAACTTCTCTAGATGTACAATAGAGACATATCCCAAAGGACTGAATACAAATGAAAGCCAAACCATTCAAGACGTTTTTCAATAAAAGTTGTTGAAAACCACGTCTTTTCCCTTTCCCAATAAAATACACAGAAATGTCTTGTTTCAACGTGAAAAACTGTTTTAAAGGGGGCGCTCATAGATTTGCAAGGATCGGTAAAAGTCTCAGTGCTACAATGAAAAGCTGTTTTCTCTGACAAACACTCTACTAAAGGTGAAGCAGACCATATAAGGAGTCGAAGCACCGTACTGCATTTTAGTTAGGTCAGGATATTTTGAATCAGGTCTGGTGAGCTCTAGTCATCAGAATGAGGTACTGTACCGGCTGTGGGGAGGCTGGCGGCAATGGCAGCCTCAGGCATTGTGTGAGTTTGTTAGACCTTTTAATATAGTACTGCAAGTTTGTGTTCACTGGGACAAAAATGATCCACCTCATCTGAAGACTAAAAGTCTGCCATCCTACAAGCACAAATAAAGAAAAAAAACAGCCCTAAACAAAAACTCCCGCTATGTTATTTGCTTGTTTACCTCCTTTTTTTGCCCCAGCTCTGTTTTTAGTATCTAACGTCAGCCATGGATTCAGAGAGGTGATTCTGAAATGTACAGCAAAACAAAAACAAAGAAAAAAAAATCAAGTTTAGAGGTCAGTTTGAGGAAAGCTGCGATGCTCTAAACTCTCCCGCCACGCTCTGATTTAAAATGTCAGAGAACGATGTATACGTGACTCTATTGTACATGTTTACAGATATACATAGTTCTTCCTGTTGTACACAGTGACATTGCAAATGACTAGACTGGTTTTGACATTCTGCACAGAAGACTTGGGTTTTACACCGCTTTCAAAGGTCCTGTCGGTGTATTTTTGCAGCTTTGTTGTTTTCTTTAAAATCAGCCCCGGTTTGCTGTGTGTTTCTATCAAACAGAGCTGGTAAGATTAGGTGGGTTGGTATAAAACGCTATTTCACATCTCACAAGTCAATAAACATCATTTGTTTTTCATTTACAGTTTTTTCTTTCAAAAAAAAAAATCCTGAAGGTAAAGTTGGGAAAAACAGGAGGTATAGGTGGTTAGTTTCTTTCTGATTTGTATCTTTCTTTCTTTTTTACCCACGATGTCTCGGGTATCTATCCTTTAACATCTCACACTTCATTCTTTTCGAACAAATTGGACTTTAGAGGTTGCATGGCGTCCAGGCAAACACAGTCCAACGGAGTATTATTTTGCAAAGTTTCACTAGTCGGCTGCACCTGAAGGTGTACAGATCTTTTTCATTAAAAAAAAAAAAAAAAAACGCTCAAAATGATCAGTTAACAAGGCATACAAAATGTGGAAAAAAAAAGGGGGGGAAATGAAAAATTGGACTGAGGTACCCTGAAGCCTGAGGTAGATCACAATACTGACATGCGCACTGTTCACATCCCAACCAAAGTTAACGCCGTGGTTCTCTTGACTTTTCTCCTATTTTTTCAGGTTTTTATCATTTATTATTATATTATTTTTCATAGTCTTAGTTTTCAAGAAAATAAACACTTCCCTTCAAAATAATATGGCAGTATCCCACTGAGGGAGGGAAAGAAGAACAGAAGAGGACTTTTCTTTTTTTTTGTTTCTTATCAATAGATCTCATCACAAAATAGGAAAAAATAGATTCATAAATATTACTCTGTTTTTATATATATATACATACACACACAGACGTACGTGCACGCACACACACACAGACACACACGGAGGAAGCTGTGCGTATTGGCAATAACCTTGCGTCTGGAAGATGAAGCTGATGGGTGATGTTTAAGAGGTGACAAAATAAGGCAACAAGCTTCCACAGTCTCTCCAAAGTAAAGCACAAAAGGACACCATGACCTGCGAGTCCAGAGGGTTTATAGAGGCAGCCGGCCACCAGCGATTACTTTTTTAAAAAAAACTCCAATATAATAGAGGAAAAAGAATGAACGAGAGGGTGACAATCTGTGTGGCTGGGCCGGCCTACTGGACACGACAGGAGTGATGTGTTCTAAAAAAAAAAGGCTGCATATTGTACATTCACAGCTGTCGTGCTGTTTGTTTAGAAAGCTCCCTGACAAAGAGAGGGTTAAAGCCAAACGTGGATGCGGTCACGTTTGCGGTTGTGTGTGTACCACAGGTCATACGGTGCCAAGCCCCACCCCTAGACTCCCAACCTCCAATAGGCATGGGCCAGTTATCTGCATGAACATGTAGCAAGATTGTAAAAAGCTAACAATTAAAAATTGATAAAACCTTTCGTTCCCACTAGAGACCGGCCGATCCAGATTTTGAGGCTGATTTTTGTAAAGCCTTGACCTGCTGATACCGATTTTAGCCATTTCTGATTTCTCCTTTAGATTAAAAATAACTTTTTCTAATGTTTTTGCCATGAATTGTCATTAATTACTTATACTAGAGAAGAGATATGATGTGATTTAAAAATGGTTATCTAAATTAATTCACTTTATAGTCTCAATTGATTGCTTTTTATCAGTTATCTGATGAATTAAGCAAAGTTCTATAACTAAAGACACTTTTGATTGATGACTGAATCCATTGAATGCACAAATGCAACCTAAACAGTCAGGTCTGACATAGACTGAATTAATGTGGCTCTGAGCCCCTTTATTTCCGCTGTTATGGACTGTTATAGATATTGTTAGCTCTGGTCTTAATCCCAATAGCAACATGTTTTGCGCAGAGTCGATGCTGCAGGCTTGAAGTCGTGCAGCACTTAATACATTCTTTTGCATCGTCTTTGCTGGTGTAGTCTGTGCATCTGTTGTTAGGGGTCTGCTAGAAATTGGGGTCCTGAGAAAAGTGTGATTAAATACATTATTTTTTCTCAATAATTTCTATAATTAACATATTAAAATACCGGTATTAATTGGGAGCAGACTTGACATTTTGGTGGCATCACAGAAGCAGCAGTCACCATGTGAATATGGATCCTTATCTTCACTCAAAGACTTTTAAAAGGCTCTCAGCATTTACAAAACCAGCATTTTCTGTGACAGAGGTTAAAGCTCACAAGGATAAAATATTACAAACTGTGCTGTGCTCCATTAAGCCACCCTGTTATCTGATAGAAGCCTTGCTTTCTCTCGCAGCCAAAATGAACACCTTGACAAAAATAGTTTCTTTTGAAATCATTTCTTACAACTTTAGTTCTTCACAAGTGATTTAGTTTTTAAACACTTCACTGATTCCGACATTTACTAACTTTAAGTGTCCGTCACTCAGTTAGAACCTCCACCCAAAGAGTCTTCTTTAAAGTCTTTTTAATAACATGCCAGAGAAAATAATAATTTTACCTGAGTTTTCTCTGGCTGTTCAGAGGATTAAGTAGCCCTGCATCCTCCCCTCCCCCACTTGTTTACTTGAAAACTACAACTAAATTTAGTGGCTATTTATTGTAGTCTTTTGCATAATTCCATTTATCAACATAGTATTAAATCTATGGTGTCGATAACATTTCATGAAACTGTAATAATAACTATACTTTACAGTATTTTAGTAGCTGCTTTGTGGATTTTAATGAATAACAATAGCAAGATTATGGCATATATAAAATTTCTGTCTAAATACTCTGATTCCACAGCGTTTTTACTTACCGGCCCATGCCTATTCTCTAAAACTAAACATGTTTTCGCCCTCCCACCCTAACCCTGTCCCCTCTGTCTGGGCCCTCTGCCACTTTGTGTTGGCCCTTGTGACGTCCCCTTTAAGGCCAAGCGTGTGACAGTGCACATTCAAAACAAATGATTACCTGCTCATTAGATAAGGTGCGCCGCTTCTTTAAGACGTAAAATTTTTTTTTCTTTGATCGTCAAAGCCTTTTTATATATATATATATATATATATATATACGGACTGTTTCAGACATCGCTGCACAGCATGGGAGAGTGATACAGTTAAATCTCATTTCACCTGTCTTTAGCAAAAAAAAAAAAGTGGCAGTCAGTTCAATGTTTCAAAAAGGCTACAAAAGAAAAAAAACAAGGAACAAAAACAAGGAACCTATTAAGAACGCAATGCCAGATGAGAGCAACCAAACAGAAATTAGCGGAAAAGAAATAATTGATTAAAGAAAAAAAAAAAGAGCAAAGCATGAGAAATGACAGTGAGGGATGCCGGGAAGGGGACGTTATCTTTTGCGTTGGCACACACACAGGCTTGTTACAAAGACTCAGAACCATTCAACAGATTCACTTTCAGGGGTTTTAAATTCAGCAAACAAAACGGGGTGAAGTCGATCGCTCTCTATGGCCAACTCAGCTCAATCTCCTGAACCAACTAACACATTTAAAACTGGACCAGGTTGTTCTGTCATTCTGATAGAAGAAGGAAAACAAACAAAAAAAAAACAGTGCATACTCTCAGTGTGTATCAATGTATGTCTCTACTCTGCATTAATACTGCTAAGGATATTCTCACAAAGAGGAGTCGCTCTCTTCGCCACTTGCTCTAACTCACACCGTCAATCCAAAATGCCTTGTGTGCACTCGTGTTAATAGGTTTATTTGTTCGATCTGTTTAGGCCTATGTTAGTCCAACTAAAAAGAGATAACGTTATGCAGGGCAACATATTATTTCCTGTGTTTTTTTGTTGTTTTTTTACTCATAAGACATTATTTCCCAAATTTTATGCTGTTTAAACCTCTCTTCTCTTCTCCTTTTTCTTTTTTGGTCTTTTTTTTCTTTTATTCTATCAGTCCATTTTCTCCCACTCTGTCTGCTCTCACAGGGCTGGCAGTGCACACAATGCCCTCAGCCTTTGGCTCTCACTTGTTTCCCCCCGTAGCGAAGTTCTTTGGTTTTGATCCCGGTGCCGCTGCTGCTGGTCTGTCCCGCGCGTCGCCCTTGGCCTCGGCCTCAGTCTGGGTCAGTCTCTGTCCGTTTGGGAGGGCTACATTCATTGGCTGGTGCCCGCTGGAGCCGCCTGGCTGGGTCACTTGGAGTGGTGCGGTGACACGGCAGCGCCCTGCTGGTGCTTCTGTTCCTGCTGTTTGACCTGCTGAATGATCTCCCGGATCTTCCTCTGTGCAGTCTGCCGGAGGAAACAGGAACAGGTGAGAGTGACGTGTGTGCAAAATGTGAAACAAGATGCAGATTTCCCGTCCGAAGCTGGATATGGATCCTTGTCTCGTAGCAATGTGAGAGCAGTGAACGTTTTTTTGTCTCATTTAAAAACCCGAACCAAGTACAGGAATATATATTTTAGTTTAGACACAGATAGAAGAATATGAGCTATGTTGGAGCCTTCAGAAAATATGAGCCCAAGAAACACTTCAATGGCTCTTTATTCCAGTTCCTTTTTTTTGTTGCACAATCACAATCATAGAATCCTGATAAAATATGTTAAGGTCTGTGGGTGTAACATCATAAAACATAAACAATTTAATTGGGAATTAATACTTTTGCAAATCACTATAGAAACATATTGCTGACCCTTTAACTCAACTTAAAAGTAGGTTTTTCATTTTGATTTATTTGACTCCTTGTTGCCATTAAAGCTCAAGCTCTGGTTGATTGAATTACTTTTTTTTTCCTCTCAACTTTTAGAGAAACAAATTTGGCTCCAAAGAAAAATGAAATCACCCAGAGATGCCCCAAAACAACAATCTTTCATTCTGTGCTGGATTGGTTTCTGTGTACCTGGCTGGCGAAGAAATGCCCGCTGATTTTCACAAAGACCTCGTCGTTCTCGTCAGGAGTTTGGTCCCGCGGTACAATGACCTCTGCACTCGTCAGGTTCTGCAGCTCATTAACCTGAAACACATCATGCATCAACACAGATTAAGATCCTGGATCAGATTTCACCTGCAGGCTCACTTACTACACACAGACATTGTCTTGGTCATAAACATTTACAGATCTCATCATGCGGTGGACATGTCATGTTAGCTTTAGGCTTTAGATATTTTTTGGAGCCATTCTTTTGAGGATGTTTGTTGGGTCCTTATTACCCCATATCACACAAAATGTGATATGTGAAGTTAAAATGTTTTTCATAGTGTAAATATAATTTCTTTTGAATAACTAAGAGTGTGCTCACCGTCTTGCCACCTTTGCCAATGACTCTGCCGGCTGCGGTTGAGGGAACCTTGATGTGCGTCTCCAGTTTGACCTCCTCCTTTCCTGAGAAGAAGTTCTCCTCTTTCAGCTTCCCAAATATCCGACCTTGGGCCTGGAACATAAAGGAGGGTATGAGGCAAGGAGAGACTGGGGAAAGTGGGGACAACAACGGTTCACTGATGTTTACTATAGCATCGGTCACTAATGTCAATCATGCAAAAACATTCCAAATTTTCTTCATGATTGAATCACACTGAGTTGGTGTTTTTACCTTAAACTGAGCCTCAGGAGTTCCAGTAATAATAACCATCCTCTCAGCAACATCTGGGCTCTCGGCTGGGGCAATCTGTCAAGAAACATTCATATGTCTTCACAGGAAGCACTCAAATACCCAATCATCTGTCAAATATTCAAAAATAAATTAAACATAAATTCAAAGAATGCAATATAAAAATTCAAATAAATGAATTGCCTCTGGTTATATTATCTGAAGTGTCCAATTTTCGAGTCATCTGCCGTTTAATCCCAAAAGCCGCCCAGACTACGGTCAGCTAGGTGCTGCTGACTCATATGGCAATCAGTTGCGACTTAATAACGTCCGCTTAATGATTGGCTTTTTAAAAAAGCATGGCACGTTTAGCTTATGTTTGAGGACTCCAGCGTGAACCAATGATTAAAGCCACTCTGAATGTTATTTGTCACTGAAGGTCAAAGAATGAGTGATGCGAAAATATCCACCTTGATGGAAGCTCCTGCAAAATGGGCGAGTTGTTTGATGTGCTGGCCCTTCTTGCCTATCAGGGCCCCGACTGCCTGAGTGGGAATAAAGAGGTAGACGACCTCCTGTTCTGGAGCCTGTTGCTGAACCAAAGAAAGAAGAACCACAATGCAGGGAACAATTAACTTTAAGAAGCACAAAAATTTAGTCTCAACTCATCAGGAAGTGGAAAAAAAGGAAATCTCTGAATGAAACATTTCCTATTAACTATGATTAACTTGTGATTATCCTTTCCTAGCGTGGTAATTGCTCATGCATTGAGGTTTTTAAAGTGAATTTTGACAAACCACAGTATAATTCCAGGCTGAAAAGTCCCCCACCAGAAATATTTGTGATGTTTTAGTGACTATGCGATGGAAAACAGCAGATCCACCATCTCTCCCTTACACAAAATGCTTACTGAGAAGCTGCAATGCCCTATTATTTACATCACTTACTGTAAATATGCAGAACTCTCTTCAATGGAAGCAAATAATGATGTTGACTAAAAGTTCCTTAAGACTGTCAGAAGATTATTTTCTTTGGCTGCATTTCACTACAATTTTATTTTTGATTCCTACGGAGAGTGAAGCGTGCCAAATTACAATAAATACATTTTTATTTTATACAATTTTATATAATAATTGAAATAATTATTTATTGAATAACTACACATCATGAAACTGACAAATTCACCTGTCAAGCTCAGTGGGCGGGTTTAGGGCAGCTTCAAGACGGACCCTGACATCTGATTGGCTGGTTCAAACAGCAAGTCAAGACAACGTCTTCCACATTTGCTAAGACTCTGAGGTCAATATTTTTACTGGAAAGCACAGAAATAACATCAATATAATTCATTTGTTGTTATTTATTTACCCCAGACTCTGGGTGAGAAACGCCAACCTTTATAATCCTAGTTTGGTCTGAAATATCTTTTATAAGTTCATGAAAGAGTGTTAGCCGAAGGTAGCACTCTCTCAATGTTAGCCCGGCTAACGTTGATCCTGTCTGAAATAATTATGATATTTTATGAACTTGTTACAGATAATTCAGACCAAACTAGAGATATAGAGGATAGAGTTGCTCTCCCAGAGCTTGTAGTACATAAATTACAACAATTTATTGAAGTTATCTTCCAGTGAAAATAAGGATAAAAGCAGACCTAATTCATCCCACTGAGTTTGATGAGAGAAGTTGACTCATCAATTAAATTATTTCATGATGTGCTTTAGCACAGAAACATGATGTAGTTTGTTAGATCATAAAATAATTATATCTAGTTTTAAAAAAAGAAATCAATACATTTAATTGAGGTAAATATAATTATTTCTGTATGTAATAATGTATTATTTTTATGTATTGTTATTTGGCAATTTTACTCTTCATGGATTCTGTATCTAATGATCAAAAATGAGAGAAGAGGAGGGCAGCATAAGATATTTCTAACTGCAGTATATGAAAGTTACATATTCATAAAAGAAGGGAAAATATTTAGGAAACCTATTACCAGAGTCGTAGGAATGATCCTTCAGTTAATTTGCGTTGATACGCTGGAGTTTCAGCTAATAGCTGCTTGGGAATTATCTACTTGATCCCTTATAATGTTTTTTCCATTGAAGCTTAATGGGATTAAATTGAATGTTTATGTAACAGTTATGGAAACAAAATACTTAAAGAATGTTATGGTTGTTTCCTGATTTCTCTAAAAACAGGTTCTAACAAACTACATTCTTCTTTTTTAACCAGCTGCTAAGGTCTAAGGAAATATTTAACCTTTGGAAAGGTCATTTAATTCCCCCCTTATATGAATGAGGTATAAGAAACAAAACAGCCTTTTTAAGCTCATATTACAGCATCTGGGTCAAATTTAAGCCTGGGCTATTCAAATTGTGTATTATTTATTTATTTATGAGCCATTCAGAAGTGGACTGAAGAGTAGAAACTCCTTTACCCTCTGTATTTCTGTCACAGGTGTTTTGTAATCTGACACACAGCAGTGAGTAAACTTCAGAGATAGTCTGAGATGAGTGAGGTGGCAGTGAATGGTGTACAGAGCAGAGGGAACGTACTGAGTGCTGGTGGGGCATGGCACTTGCTGAAGGAACCCCGTACAGGCCACTGAGATGTGAAGAGTGACTCTGGAAGTGACAAACAGCCCCATCAGATGGCATGTTAACACCCACACAAACACAAACAGGGTTAATTATTGGGGGGAAGACTTCAGGGCGCACACTCACAGTAAATCACATACTCATCATTTTGACCGTGAAGCATGCTCATGCATTCTCGTGCACTGTCTCACACCACTTACACTGGGAAATGAGCGGAGACTTTGTTTCGCACACATACTGACTCATATCAAAATAAGATGGGGGAATTCTGCTTGTTTCAAACTACATCACGCAGGAAGACCTGAGTCAACACTGTACTGTTGTCTCTAAAAGCACTTCAAGGAGAACATGGTTTACCATGTCCTGCAAACACAGACAAAACTAATCCAAAAAGGAACTTAAGGCATAAATAGCAGTTCAGAGGAAAGAAAAAAGAAGAGGACTCACTAAGAATGGGTTGTATCCTGTTGGTGCAACAGGGGGCACTGCACCACGTGGTCCAGCAGCAGCAGCAGCAGCAGCAGGGGGCAGCACCGGCAGACCAGAGGAGAAGATGCCCAGAGCGTTCAGGTTTAAGCCTGGGATCAAGTTAGCTTGTTGCTGCAAAGGAATAATGATTTGGATTTAATTAATTGAACTCTTATTTTTCCCTTGTTTAAGACAAAACTTAGTGAAAGTCTTAGTTGTTAACAAGGACTTTACATCTCTGAAATGCCTAATTGATCTTGCCTTGGGAGGACATCACCAACATATAGTAGCTAGCAACTCCAAAAATCTCCCTTTCAATGGCCAATATAGCTGATCTACTGATATCTTCCAAGCTGGGAATTAGATTTTTATATTAGATTTTTATATGTAAGAACATGTAATGGTGGAATAATGGGTATAGCCACAGAAACAACGTTAAATTCCTGTGTATCTTATACCACTACTGAGTGTTCTGGAGGTAAAACTGGTAATGATGCAAGAAATAAAAAAGACAGAGATTAAAATTTCCAAAACATAAGCAGCTGTAAAAATCTAATCGATCTTGGCTGGTGCTTTTCTCCAGCAGTCAATGTGCAAGAGACAGGGTACACTCTGCACAGGTTACCAGTGAATCACAGGAACAAACAACCACACATGCACACACTCATACATAGGCCAATTAACCTAACAAGCATGTTTAAGGCTGGTGTGAGGAAGCCAGAGTCCCCAAAGGGAAACAAGCACACACGGGGGGAACATATAAAATCCCCAGGGGGGATTTGAACCCACTATCCACCAAAGACTGATTCTTAAACAGTTGCTGTTGTTTTTAAAGTTGTTGCACAGAAGCGTGTCATAAGGATTTGATTACATAAATTGTAAAAAATGCACAAAATATTTTCCTCACTGACATTAAATCAGACTAAACCTTCACTGTGTTAAGTCAGACTTACCAAAATTATTTTGATTTGCCAAATATCACAGATTAGTAAATGAATAAATAAAGAGAAAGTGAGATTGCTTTAATTACTTTCTTTAAATTCAAATGTTTATACACACTGACATTACAATATCTTTAAAAAATTTTGGAAAACATAACATGGCTACAGCTTTTTAAGCTTCTAATAATTTCTGAAACAATTGAACTTTACTAGAGGGTTTTATTTGTGCCTATAATTGTTTGAACCAGTCATAAACACCTGAGCTTTTCCAAACCGATTCCCCCAAAAATCCTGAAAATGGCTCTGCCCTCAAAGCCATGTCAGCTGCTCTTGTTTCCGGGGTCATGACAAAACCTCCAGTTTCCTCTGTCGCCCGTCATTCCTGAATGTTCTTTGTAATATCGAAAGATTCCCTCTAGATGGCCCACTCCGCTCACAGCTCAACGTGACAGAAACAAAACCAACCCAGAGGGATGTAGTCTCTGAATGATACTGCCTGGTGATAATTTAATACTAAAGCAATAACAACAGTGGAGAACCAGCTGAACTGACACACTTGATAAAAGTAGCTTAAAACAGATCTCATGTGCATCTCCAGGAGTTTCAGCTGTTGCTCTTGATGAGCGTCGTGTTCATCCACTCCCTTCATGCTCATAAGCGGTGCAGCAGAGAGCACGCAGTGCGTGACATTCCCGCTGTTCCTCTTCGTCCGAGGCTTGACCCCAGCGGCTTATGATGTCACGGGGCTGGTGTGAAAGAGGAGCCGGGCGAAAGAGTGGCCTGAAGACATCAGTTGGATGCTGGGAAACGCGGTGTGTTACAGCAGGGACGCAGACACACACAGCGGGGAAGGGAGTGTGAGTCAGAGGCACGGAGACAGGCTGCACTCAAACACTCAGCTCACTTAATGAGCTATTCAGCGATCGTTTACTGTTATCTGTTTACAGAGCGGGCCTTACTAATGCTGGCGGTAACACACTACGGGGGAAGCTAATATGGTCCTGCGGTCAAACCCCCAGTCCTCTTCGCCGCTCACCTGTCAGTCTGTGTGAGTCACCTGACGGCCATAATCACCACAAGAACGGCACAGAAACAGCGCAGAGGGCTTACATTTATAGCAGCAATATCGTTCTCGTAGGCTTCCCTCAGCTTCTTCATGATCTCCACCTCGGCTTTACAACAAGCCTCCAAGCTTCCCTTCACCGTGATGGTCCTCTCAGGGTTGTAAATGGTTAAGTCTTGTAACCTGAAACACAGAGCGCACACACAAATCACAAGAGAAAATGTAGGATTACTCAGATTCAGTATCTTTCTGCATCATTTTTTACTAAAACTCAAGACATTTACACATGTTTATTTTAAAAATTCAATTTAATTGCATCCAAACAACACTTTAGCTGCGATATGTATTTAGGTGTTGGTGTTTTTACATCTGCTTGCATAATATTAACACCCCGCCAGAAAAGCAGAGATTTGGAAAATTATTTGTGCCTTTCGCTTTTTATAGCAAGAAAACCACAAACCTCAGTGTATTTTATTGGACTTTTCTGAGACAGACCAACATAAAGTTGTGCATGATTGTTAAATGGGGTAAAAAGGATAAAAGGCTTCAACATTTTTCACAGATACAGATCTGAAAAGTGCGATGTGCATTTGTATACAAGCACATTTACTCTGATACACCAGTGCGCTCAATTGCCTGCAGAAGTTTACGAATTAGGAAGTAGAGTCAGCCTGTGTGTCATTTAATCTCATTACAAATGAATTTAAGTTACACTGGAAAGAATAATGGGCAAAAAATGTTCCACTGTATACTTTTCAGATTTTTATTTTCTTAAATGTTTACTTTCAGTTCACAATTAGTCGCTGTTTTGGGTTGAGATGAAACCAAAATTACCAACAAAATACATTGAAGTTCATGGTTGAATGCTATCAAAGCAAATACTTTGCCAGGATTCTTCCCAGACCTGTTTGGATCGGGATGCTGGCACAATTTCTGTTTACAAGTTTAAGATCACACATACGCAATTTGCAGTCCACTAGCCATAACTAAGATAGCCCTGCTGACATAATGGAGGTTTTTTTTTTTTCCTGTTTGTTTTCAAAGCCTCTCGGGAGACAAGTTGGGAAGACATTTTCCAGCTCTCTTCTCAGGCCGAAGCCTCTGCAGGATGAGTAAAACAAGCTTTCTGTGAAACATTGTGTGAAATGAGTCTTAAAACAACGAGTGAGGCAAGGTCAGCCTGAGAACGGCAGCACCGCAACGCACACAAGAAAGAGAAAAAGAGATCATCCATCCGACCAAAACCTGGAGCGCTTGGAAAGTAGTGAACGGTTTCTGCTTTTTACAGCAAATAAAGACAAAAATGCTCATAAAAAAACTTTGAGTGAAGAAAACCATCGCACATCCAACAAAATCAATCCTCCCTTTTTCACTCTTACCTTTCCAGCGACTGCACACTTAATAGAACATCACTTTTTAGACCGTTTCTTGGAAAATCAAAGTACTCATCAAAGTTACGGCTCCATAAAACGATTCGCCTCAGTTTTATACAGCAGTTTATACTTTTCAGTCCATTTTCCTTTAGAAAAACAGAGGATGCTTCACAGAATCACCAGTTTGCCCAAAAGGATCTCCATCTGTTTCTCAGAGCAGGTTGAGCACACTCAGTCAAATGGAGTGTAATCACCTCCTCACTCATATCCTGGGGAAAGGGAGCCGTAATCAACTCAACACATTTTCACTTTTAACTACTCAGTTAGGTGGAATAACATAGAAAAAGACAAAAAGAAACATTCAGGAAGGAGGGTGTGGCTCCATGAAACAGAAAATCCTCCGCAATGTGTTGTGGTTAAGCTCAGCACGATGCGATGCCTGCTCCTACAGATGGAGCCTCATGTCAGGCTGGACTGGATGCTCAAAATGTTCTGTATTTTACCACCAAGTTGACTTTCGCACTGAAGAAAATATTCAGTGCGATGCCATTGACACAAAGAGTGAGTAAGCTGATCTTTGCGCACCTGGATGTGTTTGCCTGTCCCCAGGAGCCGAAATGTAAATGGGTCAGTGCCACAGATAGCTGAGATCTAAAGATCTTGGGTGGCTTTAATACTGAGAACATGGAAATGATTTAGCACTTTCCACCTCAATGGCGTCAACTCGGGCAAAGTGTTTCAACTGTGTTTGCAGATGCGGCAGTGATATACGACTTTAGGATGTTCATTCAGTTCCTTTATTGCTCCTGTGTGAGTCTGGATGAAGAGACGCTTATCTCCCCAGCAGACTGTGGCACACAGGATGAGTGGGACAGAACCGGACAGAAGTCAAATTAGGGTGGAGAAGAATTTAAACATTATTTCTAACTTTCCATAATTTTTTTTTTTTCATTTGTTTGTTTGGGAAAAGTAGAGAGTGGGTCAGAGAAAGTGACCACAATGCTTGCTACAATGCAGTCTGGAAAAGTTTGGAATTTCATTGATGTAGTTTCCACGAAGATTTCTACGATGTATTCCTTCATTTGCATCCTCCATATTATTGAACATCATAGTATTAAATATACCTGACCCATCCTGCCATCCACAGCTGAAAGAGATTCTGCATTTAAAGTCGGTCTTCTTTAAATTTCTGCCTTACATTCATAACAAGATTTTTTCTTCTCGAGTCATAAACTTTTTCAATCAATCCGAGAGCCGTCGTTTTAATTATTCATCAGCCTGTGGCGACATGTAAATGATTGAGTGCCCAGCGGCTGACTTACGAGGAGATGGTTATCTTGGTCCCTGTCTCCTCTTCGATCTTCTTCAGGTTGCGGCCCTCCTTCCCAATCAGTCGGCCCACCAGGCTGTTGTGGGCAAGGATTTTCAGAGGGATCTCCTCTGTCCTACCGACACACAAACACATAAAAGGTTAGTTGCGATGACTGGCTCCACTGAGTGTCGCTGACACCTCAGCGAGGGTGTGAGGAATGTTGTGGAATGTGGGCAGCTGCCTCGTAGCAAATGCTGCTGTAAGCACAGGACTTTTTCTGATAAATCAGCTAAACGATTGATCTCTTTATGTTTCCAGAGACATTCATAAGAAGCAGATCAGATGTAACCCATATAGATTCCTGTAACTGTCTAGTGATTTATGCAGTATTTACAGGACAGCAACCTCTGTTGGAAGGTCAAAAAATATTTTTGAGCTTCCTTTGCCTGAAATTTTTAAGTGTTTAAATGACAGGTTTTGAGGCTACATGAGCATGCTTTAGATGCAATTAAGAGTTTCTCCAGAGCACGACGCAAACTGTACTAGAATTTATTTATTTCTACTCTTGCACAGGGATCTTGTTTTCTAAATAATATTAAAGGAAATCAGGAATAAAGACAACAAAAATCCAGTGTGTTTAAACACAGCTTTTGAAATTAAAAAGCTGAATATCTCAAGTTTACATTTTACTTTTTAAAAATTTGTTTTTTTAAATTACGAGTGCATTTTCTTTTGTTTCATTTTAACTGCTCAACAATTAAAAATAAATGCACAATATTTGAATTAAATATTTAGATTTTTCTAGCTTATAGAGCTGTAACTCAATGTCTATCTAAAAAAAGCCTTGGATGTTTGTGAAACCAATTTCATGCGTACAACCCTTTCACATTTCTTTTCCTAGTTTTTTTAGTCTATTTTCCTCTGCAAAATATTCTATCAAAAAAAGAAATTCTTGCTGTATTTATCCAACATTACAAGTAATTTGGGGTAACGTCTGTTGTCCAATTTATTATAGTTGATCAGCCAGTCAGGGCTGCATGAAATCATTCTGAGGCACAATAAATTACTATGGACACCGCTGGTCTATAGGAAGGGGTAGCAAAGAGTCTTACCTTATCAAATAAACAAACAGTCTATTTAGTAAATATTGTCCATTAAATGTTTTCACATTACATTGGGTGTGTTGCGGAAAGGAAGCTGAAAGTGTTCCTGGAATTAGTTTTTGATTCTATTTGATTTCAATAAGAATTCCTTTGTGCTCAAAAGTTCAAAACAAACAAGAAAGTGCAACTGAGAAAATCCCTCAGACCACAACAAGCCTTTTCGCCTGAAAAGGTTTGTTGTTTTAGGGGATTAAAAACAACAAAGCAATTTGATTTGATATGAAGAACTACAGTTCTTGCATTCTTTCCTATAAAACATTCCCTACTTTTTATCACAAAAGCAGAACTCAGTTAGTTTATGTACTTCTTCATGATAACTTTCCAGCATGAGTCTAAAGAAACAAACCTAACATTGAAGGTAATTTGAGGTAACCCAAACCAAATTGAAGACCAGAAAAAAAAATGTTAGGACAGAAAATAGATAGAAAAATAATACTTTGAATCAGATGATTCATGTTTTTCTAGAGGATTTTTTTTTCCATGTAATTTGAAAGCAATGGAAGGTGAGTCACATTTTCTGTTGTGTTTAGTACAGATAATTATTATTTTTGAAATAACATTCAGCTATTGTGGAGTAAAGATGCAGGATGAGAAAAATGCACAATTTTGCTTGGACAATTTTATATATAAAGCCAAACATATATTTTCTTCTGCAAACATGAAGATAATGTATCTGCAATTAGACAATAAAAAGCTTCCTGTGCGCTGCCAGTGCTGACAAAATATTAACTGCAAAACGTCATCACTTTTAAAGGTTCAAACAAAGTATGATTTCACCACATCTGCCTCTGATGGGAGCAGATGGCATTATGATCATTTACAGGAAAAGGAAGAGTGCAACTTCTGCATTATATGCATTTCTGCTTTGTGTGCCAATTACAGGGTGTGAATGTGAATCAGGGTTGTGGCGGGGTGTGGTGGAGGGTGGCCAGATGCTGGGGGTTTCATCAGGGCTTGCTCTCAGACGTGGCGTGTCTTCAGAGATGGGGGGGCTGCGATCTGCAAATACAAATCTATGCTGCAGGCTGACATTAGTTAGGGGTGAAGTGAGAGGGAATGGCAGATGTGTGGGTTTTGTGGTTTGAGTTTCAGTGTGTTAAGGCTGAGTGAAATCACAGGGCGCAGGAAGGCAGGGGCGACCGGTTTTATTCCTGCAGGTGTGGCACCCAGGCGAGGCACTCGCTGTCCCTTTGTTGACTTATCTCAGAGGTGTGGGCGTCATTGAAGGCACTTTTGAAGGCAGGGTTAGAGCTTGACTGATCGAGGTAGGTTACACCAACTCAAACACTGAAACTCCTTTGCTTTCACTTTGAGTATAGTAATAATAATAATAATAATAATAATACTTTACAGCAACAATACCCAGACTTAATGAACACTGGTTATTTTTTTTTCTATTACAACATTCAGAAATGTATGCAGATTGTAAAATCCTTTTTTTCCTGTATGTCAAATAAAAACTGCATATTTTAAGAAATTGTGACATCACTGTTACGTCTTTAAATTAGAGGACAGCTGCAGTTAGATAAATGTTAACAACAATGAAATACAACATAGGTCAAAATAAACAAAGAAGAAAATTTATCAAATAATAACATCTTTAATAAATGCATAAATTAATAAAAAAAAGTATAGATAAATGAAATAAGATACAACTCTTTTGGCCAAAGGTCACCACTTTGTAACATCGTACATTTTTACAGTCATATTACTTCCCTACACATTTGGTAACACTGTGTTACTCTCCAATGTTAGTATATTAATTCATATTGAAATTTTTTGTGACTTGATCCTTTCCACTTGTCATGTTGATGCTTGCCTGTTGTCATGGGAACCAGGTTGCAGATTATACAACTATTTGAATTAGAAGACTGAGAAAATAAACGTGGCTGAATTGGCTTATTAAGGACATTCTACAAAACTATACAATGAAGGAATTTTTATTGGTTTAGCAAGCTTAATTTAAAAGAAATTAAAACGATTAAAATTATTAAAGATAAAAATATAAAATGATATAATACAGAAATGAGCATAACGTTTTAAAGTTAAAATAAATAAATGTAATAGGTAATAACTGTTTTAACTTATATTAAAATGAAAAATAAATATAAGAGACATAAGATTTGACCATTGGATGGGCTGATACCAATTTTGAATGTGTTTTCTCTACATAGCTGTCATTGTGTATTTAAACTTTCTGTATCTCTCATCTCTCTTTATGACTTTTCTAATAAAATTCTTCTTTACATCTCTCGAACTATGTAATATTCTGTAATATTAATATTATTAACTATGTCATTTTTAAAGGACGCGTATGGTCAGAACTGCAGGGCAGGTTATTTTTCCACCCTGAAACAATTTAATTACCATTTAGTCGTTGCTATGGAGACCAGATGAAAGGTGTGTTAAATCACAAAATGAAGAAAATTAAATTTTGTCCATTTGTTTTATTGATTAGATAAATAAGCACTGTAAACGAATTTGCAATGTAAATTTGATTGGCTTCAAAAATTTGAGGACATGGGAAAAAAAAGATGTCCAATTATGCTTAGAGCCGCAGAGTGGGCCATTTTTACCCTTCATTAAACAACGTCAAATTCTTTCCATTTGGCTGTTTCCATAGAAACAACCAAATGGACTATGGAAATGTTTCCATAGTCACCATAAGCACTTTGTGGCAACTTTGGCTAGCAACATAAACAGAATTAATCTTTGTAAATCTGGTTTATTGATTATGTTCAACTCATAATTTAGATTTTATTAATCAGAATTAATAATATTCTGATTAATAACATTAATCAGAATATGTTTTTTTATGCTACCCAATAGAGTAGAATAAATTCTCTAAACTATAGTTTGATGCTTTTCAGGTACTGAAATCATGAAAGAAATGAAGTCAGTTTGGGAACACTTGGACTTTTGAACATTAAGGATTATTACAACATTTAGACCGGTGATCAAAATCAATCCACAGAATGATTAAGATAAATATGTGTATTTTCTGCAGATTCCACCTCTCTGGTGGTTCTAGCAAATATCACAGTATTACTTCAATATCCTGATCTAAGTGAGCCTTTTCCTTATGTCTTTGTCCACCAGGACAAGCTCTACACATCAAACAACTAGTAATATTTTCTATTTCAATGAGAAGCATGTGAAATAGAACAAGGCTTGGTCAAAAACCAGCACAAGAAAACTCTTGATACATAAAAAAAAATTAAATAAATGAAAACACAATCTCCTGTGTTTTAAAAAAAGGCTTTGTGACTGTTCTGCATTCACATGCATGCTCACAAATAAAAGCAAATAAACAACAGAATAAAGGTTGCTGTTTACGCCAAGAAGAAGCTCAAAGAGCCATAAAAAAGGTACGGAGTCTCGTTAAAAGTGTCAAACCCAATTAGATCTCCCGGCTTGGACTCTTAGACACTAAGCTGCAATCACGTGCCTGCCTGGATAAGTATCCGTGTTTACTGTGTTAGTGGTCCAGGCAGAAAGGAGTGCACAGTGAGATTTAAAAGTGTGCATGCAGGGTTAAAGGATGAGATTATAGCCCTGGAGACATGATGGTTAATCTCCACATGGGATTGTATATTTACGGCCAGTGGTACGCGTGTTTGTTTGTGGAAGCTGCATGTGGGCTTACGTCTTGGTCTCGTTGGCCTCCTTCTCCATGATGTCCAGGATCATCCGGCAGGCAGATGAGCATCCCTCGGGTGTTGAATGGATGGTGATGGGTTTTTCTGCTGCGCCTGCATTTTCCTTCCGGTGGATGTCCACCCTGAAGGACGGATGTGGAAATCAGATGGCTCACAGATCTATGTTAATTTGACTTGGATAAATTGATTATGCTCTCTATTTTTGGGATAATGGACAATAAATCCAACTTGACAGTTGAAACTTTTTAACTGAGTTAAAACGCGTACTTGGACTGTGTCTGTTTGGTGACATTCTTGATGGTCAGGCCTTCTTTCCCAATGATTGCTCCCACAAACTGAGTCGGCACAAGCATCCGCAGCGGGAAGTCCGGCTGGCTGAGACGGGGCAAACCAAAGCCTCCAGATGGTCCGGGCTGGGGGGTGCCCTGGTCCCGGGAGGACCGGCCTCCGCGCCGCGTTCGGGGAGCCTGGACGGGCGAGGCGCCATCCATGTCCATGATGTACGACACGTTTAGGGCGTAGTCGTCAAACTGGTGTCCTGTCAGCTTCTCAATTGCTCTGAGGGTAGGAAGAGAGGGAGGCAGAAACAGAGAGAAAATATTGAACTTTGAGTGGTCCTGTCTATCACTGAAAGCACTTTTACATTCTCATTTACCCAAGCACATGCACATTAATACACAAGTCAAATTTGAAGGCAACTTGGACTTTAGTGCCTTGCCCAAGGACACAGTGGCAAGGGGAAGCTGTAATTAACTCCATAGCTTTTACTATCCCTGCCACGCCCACCCCAAACACTGATTCTATCCAAATAATAAGCCTTGGATATCTCTCTATCACTTGTACCCTTTTATCTTTCACTAAACTTTCCATCAATGTCCTGGAAAGTCTCTTAATACTCAGCTTCTTTACAGTAACTTTGTGTGGCTTACACTCCTTAAGGAGTGTGTCAGTGTCTGTCTGGTAGATAACTGTGAAGTCAGAAATCTTTCTTATGAGTGTGTAAACCATAGACATTATGTAATATTTCTATTTTTAAAACGTATTTTTGAAGAGAAATCGTACTCATCAAAATTACAAGAAAAACAAGCACATTAAATATGTCACTCTGATAATAATATTCTGTACAATAAATTTTCTCCTGAAATCTTAAACCTGTATATTATTATGAGATTGTTTTTGAGCTGCTTCATATAATCTGAACTAAACAGCTTCCCAAGATATTTTTTCTTTCAAATTTGTGGATTACCTAAAGATAGTGAATTTCTATAGAACATAAATGTTCTCAAGATTTCATGACAAGATGAAAAAGTCCTTAGCCAATTTTAATTAATTTGACCCCAAATCTGTCCAAGCTTTGAAACCAGAGTGACATTTACCAGAAACTATGCAGTAAAGGTGGAGAAAAACATAAAAGTCACACGTCCAGTCTCTAATTTCTCACAACACTTACAGCAATAGATCACAAAAAAAAGCTTCCAAAGCTGTCCTCTGGAATATATTGCTCTACCAACAAAAATGTGTTCAGTCTGGCGCCTGATTTCAGAGCGTTAGGTTTCTGAAAAATATGAGCTACAGCGCTATGGATGACTGAGAGAAAATTGTGTGTTTTAAAAGCCACGACTCCATCGCTAAGGGTATTTTTAAAGCACAAATTCTTCCCATTAGATGGAAGAAAAAAAAACATTCTGTGTCTCTGTGCAGATTCTGGATGATGATGCATTAATTTAAAACAAAACAAACAACAATTACATCTAATCACAGTGAGTTCTTTAGATTCAAAGAATTTTGGTTGATACTGGTCAAAGAAACAGCTTAAAAATCTTGTTCTCAGTATGTAATGGACGCAAAGATTCAACATTAGGATTTCCATTACTTCAGATTTGATTGTGAGTCCGAGTTATAACCTACTGGTAAAACATGACAGCAGCTTGTTACGTCTATGATGGACATGAAAACCCTCATAGTTTTAAATATAATGTGGGTACATTTTTAAAGCGACTCTGCAAAATATTGTAAGGTCTTTTATACAGAGTAATTACATCACTCTGTATAAAAGAAGACAAAATAACATAGCCATGATGAATTGATGGCAGATCTGACCAATTTTACAGACTTTGTAGGAACATTTAGCTCCTTAGTTATCTGCGTAGCTCGAGTTACCTGTGTAATGAAGATTAAATAGTAAATGAATAAAGCTTTTTGTCCAATTGGCACAAAAAACTGCTAGTGTGATATGAGGTGAAAACTGGAGTCTGCAGGTGTGTGAGGGAATTGACCCAGTTTGACCTTACTCCCAGTCAACAAGCATGTTTAATTTCTAGAGGCGGATCTGGATGGAGTTGTGTTGGGTGAGCTGACTTCTGACCCATCTGCAAATGCATGTTCCCCACAGCCAACGAGAAAGAGAAGCTGCATGGCAGCTATGAGCTGACTTTTTCTTTTCTTTTTTACTTTATTTGTTACTATACATAATGAAAATGAATGGAAAATAGCACTGAGCATATAATTAATGAATGTTTCTGAATAACATATTTTCCACGTAGCACTGATGTAAAATATGCACATTCAAAGTCATTCCAAAACCCACAAACCCACAACCTTAAATATATGTATTTTAAACTCTCATTATCAGTAAAAAAAAAAAAAGAATAGAGTCCACACCATCCAAATCATAAGTATTTTTAATTGTATTTCTTTATATTTAGTCCAAATTCAGAAATAATCTTCTGTTCTGGACTAGCATTATTGGAATGTTTGTTCCTTCAAACTTTCACCCTTGCAAGTCAGTTGTTGTTTTTTTTAGTTGGTATAAAAAAATCCTGTAACCTGTGATCCTTCACCACGTCCTCAGTTAAAACAAAAACCAGTCTGTTAGTGTGAACTTGAGCACAGATTCTTTTTTAAAAGTCAGTAGTGATTGTGAAAGTTGTATAGTGTGTCCCCAACTTTACCTGAAATGTTAGATATAATCGTTTCGCCAAAATGTTAGTTTTTCAGGAATCTAGACAGACTATTACTTGGCACTTGAGACAGTTAAATGTTTTATCTTTAATGTTAACTAAAACCATATTCTGCATGATGTTGCAACTTCCTGTTTAAATGTGTTTATATTTATATGCATGTTCCTCTAAATATACTGGCTTTGATCTTACAATTCACAGTTTGTAAAGCAAAGAATAGATGAGCTACAGTGCTCAAATTTGCAGTCTGCCATCTGCACATGAGCGTTACTCATAAGTAACATTATTTGTGCTGCTTACACTTTAGCTTCTTCCTTGGTTGCGTATGTAACATTCACCACTGCTGTTTCTGTGTCAGTGTTCACTGTGGGACAAGACAAGGAGAGAGAGAGATAAAGAAAAACATGAGATACAGCAAACAATGGAGTACACATGGACATATCAGGTCTTTGTTGTTTTCTGTAGGTGAGTTGGACACGCGTCCACGTTCCCGTGGCGACCCAGAAAGCTGCTTGTCTGTGTGAATCCATTACAGCCATCAGCACGCTGGCTTCTCTCCAAACCCTGCTGCTTCCTCTACAAAACGGAGCTGCTTAACACAAAGGCCTCGCTGTCACTTTCACAAAAACGGATCTGTGTCCGACATAACCGCCTGAACATGGCAAATAATCGCCAATTAACGAAGATGAAGCACACAACAGAGACACACCTTGACTAGATAGGTGGTCTAGGGTTGTTCTGCGAAGACAGGGCAGAGCATAGTGTGTGAATCCACAGAGATCATACAAGGTCTGATTCAGAGAAAGATGTTAATTAGAGAATCTATTACAAGCAGTGACAAACAACACAATCAGCTTAATCAGGTGATCAGTTTGGATGATGAGCTGATTATTTAACTCAGTTTAAAGGGAAAAAAGCTGAATCTAAAGCTAAAGTACAGAAAAATGTGATAGCCTCAGTTATATTGAACGTCCAACAATGTAATGTACAGCTCTGCCCAAAGGTTTTCCTCAAATACATTTTTGTTCCTGTTTCCAAACAGACAAGACTGTAAAGAGGTTTCGTGGCTATTCTCTAGATTTATTGAAGGTTTGTTTTTTTTAAGTTTATCTTTGGACTTTTGTTGCATTTTCATTTTTTGTGGCGTTCTTCCAGTTGACAATGCAAACATATAGTGCAGCTTTCACTTACAAATTAGGAAAATGGAGGAAAAATGAAACAGTTTAGAGGAAAAAATTATTTCCACTAAATGAGCAGTACAACCTTGCTAGGTTAAGGACAAAAAATGTGATTTAAATCACCAACATCACACCTAGATTCATTTCTAAGAGTTTCCATAACATAAGTGTGACTAAAACCATTTTTCAATTTACACTATTTTTACATTGATCGGAGTCTAGGATCTTTAAATACTAATCAAGTCAGAAATGTTTCCAGTAAATGATAAAATCATTACTCTGCATTGTGCATCTATGAGTTATGTTAATGAATCCTGGTGAGCAATACCGTCCGGCATTTTTTTGGCAAATCTGCAAAGATGAAGTTGAGCCACACAATAGTTGAATAAACCTAATGAAGAAGGCTTTCGCATGTCCTTCATGGCGTGAACTTTTAATCTAATCGATTAATTTCAGTTTATGACATAAAGCATCTGACGCTTCTCTCAAACTCAAATCCAGTTTAGTTTGTTCCACTTAACTCTAAAGGATGTGACTAAGGCAAGAAAAAAAAATCTATAGGATTTACCAGAAATGTCAAATACTGTGGAGGCTGATGTATCTGAATGTCATGCGTTTGAAACAAAATTTAGCAAAAACATGATACAGCATGTGCAAAACACATCATCTTTTAGTAGATATTCTACAATTTGCCATGTTTCCAGCTTAAATTCTCCTGATTTTTGATCCAAAAATGTCATTTGACTTTGTGGGAAATTGTGTTATCTTTGTTTTTTTCAGATTTGACTAAACGAGTCACAACTTACTGTATGGTGTCTTTTTCAATGGCTGCCGGTAAAAGAGTGCCAAACATACTGCTTAAAATTGGTTCTTGAAACGTTGTCAGCTATGTGTCAATACAACACTTGCTTATCACCTGAATTTAGGAGGCTTTTTATGCTTGACCCATTCATGGGTGAGACGTAATGATGTCAATAAAAAAAATGTAGTACTTGCCTAAAGCTGCCACATACCAAATAAAAAGTTTAAACCTTCATAAAGTCTAAAGAATTATTGAACTGGATCCGATTAAAAGATTAAAAGAGAGTCCAGATGTTTGTACTCCAAAAGCAATCACATTTTTTCTTTGAGAGGTGGCTCTGTTGGTAATTCAGAGTAACCGGTGATGTTTGAAGAGACAACCGGAGGAGGAAATTCCCTGGTGGTGTTTGGTAGAGAATGAAGCAAACTGTTTTAAAAACTTTAGGCGTAAAATAATTTCTCTGCTGGGTTCTCTTTCAGCACCTGTCATCACAACAGTGGGAGGTAGCTCATCCTGGCTGTTTTAGCACACAGAGAATCCGTCAGTAAGTAAGTATGTGCCAAGAATTTTTCTTTTTCTCAAGCTTGCATTTTTAGGTGTCTATTTGCTGCCCCCTCCCCCCCCCCGCCCCCCCTGCATGTCTGATCATGTACAGACAACAAAATCCTCCACACACACCACGAGTGAGTTCAGAAGCTTCACCACAGGCGCCTGCTGTGCCTTCCCCCCGTTACCACAATGCTGCATCCCAAGAGAGATGCAAAACTCAAATACACAGGCGCATTATTCCTGGATTTCCTCCATGTCTGCCCACTTCAATCCATACGCTAACAGGCCCAGGGGTGGCAGACTTTTCTTATTTAGAGCCTCATCCTGTCTCTGGCTCAAACATTAACGCACAGAGACAGACAAGATGATAAAGACTGAATCACATGCAGAAATAGGTTATGTTTAGATAATGGATGTGTGTGGTGATGATAATGAGGAAGCAGAGTCACGCAGGGGGTCGTGACTCACTGGGGGGTCTGGCTGTTTTTGTGTGTGTGTCACTAAAAAGACACATGTGTCAAACAGTTGGAGAAGGATGAAGTGAATACAAAACGTGTGATGATCAAGGAGTTGGGTACTGTACCTTGCTCCACGTTCTCTACAGTACCATACTGAGCAAGAAGGCCATCCAAAACCTGAGGGGAGAGAGCAGAGTTCAGGTTAGAGGCATAAATACACAGAGCGGGACAGAGCAGAGTTTATAGCACTCAATTTTTAAACGACAATGTCCAAAAGAAAATGGTAGAGTAAATTCTTAAAGATATTACAATGGTTCCCACTAATTAGAGCACAGCATCCTGGGTTATAATAAAGTTTTGTTGATGAAGTAGACATCAAATACTTCAGCTTTGCATCTTAAAGTGTATTAGGAATCTGTAAAACACACTTGATGACAAATAAACAATAAAAAAGCAAAGTTACTTTTAAAAAAATGTCTGAATTTTGTCACGCAAATTAGAAAAAAAGTAAAGAATGAAGTTAGTAATTTGCAGAAAATGCATGAGCTTTTATTTTTGTCATCATTGGGTTAATTCCAGAAGATAGTTGTCCATTAAGGTATGCTACTAAATAGTGAGTAATAATCCAGATTGAATTTTTCAGGTCGGTTGCCTGAGTGATTCCTGCCTTTCTTGGGGGCGATGCGTGCCAGACATCACCTCATGTTTTCTCATAGACCCATTTTCACAAGACACAAAAACATCAGTATAGTGATTATCATAATTTCAATCCATAAGCAGAACAATTTCTAACTTTTTATGAAGCAAATTCTAACCAAATCCAGACCCGGGACATAACTTTTAACATAACCCTCTTTTAAATAAATCCTGTCTCATCTAAGAAGGATGACTGTACTGCTTCTACTTGTGTAGAAATTCTGTGTAAGCTTTTATGTAATTAACTGTAAGGACTCTTATATTTAAGTTGGAAACAGACTTGCACGATGACAAAAAATGTTTTATAGTTTATTGTAAAACATGTTTTAAACTGCAGCTCTAAGTTAACACTGTGAGAAGTCATTGAGGTCCATCACAGATGTTGCTATGATATTGTTTCAACAGCAACAGAAGTGAAATTATTCACAGAATAATGCATCATTCTCATAATTTATACCTCGGTATGTTTGTTCACCTTGAGTTGAGTTGCCTGAACTCTTTACTAAATAATGAATGGAGATCATTTCTTCAAGCAAGTAAAAGCAGGAATGGAAAGTGTATAGTTCATTTTTAATTAGCAAAATTTCATTGAAGGGGGGAGAAAATTCAAGTTTCCCTCCACTGGAAGGACAAATACATTATTGATGTAGAGAAACTTTAGCAAGTATGTTGTAAGGCCCTTAGAAGCACTCTTCCTCATTTTCCCTCATTAGTTTTCCCTCGATATTGGAGTTGTGAACCCTCTGGAAAGTAGTTTTCATGTAATTTACATATGAATGCTTTTTCTACACTAATGTATTTTTCTGTTGTTACTGATTTTTTATAATTAACGCAATCATTTAATCAGTACTAACAGCATGTTGATTTACTCTGCTGTTCAAAGTTAAACATGCACCAATTTTCTAATCAAAAAATGAAAAATAATTTTTTTTAAAAACACCAGTGTGTGAAACTTGGTTCAGCTACCCAATCTTTGACCAATTTTGCAAACATCGTTTGGGGAAATTAGTCTATAACTTTTTATAAAATGCTAATTGACTTTAAAAACTTGAATGCTTTCCACAGGAACTATACCTTTCACCATACAGATATGCAGTGCAGCCGTGTTCTAATGAGGTAGGTCGTTACAGTCCTGCTCTCATGTGTTTATCCCCGTTAGCGTTTAGACATATTTCTGTTTGGCGTTTAACTTTTGCATAAGATTGTTTTCCTTTGCTTTCAAAAGACTGGACTTAAGATTGGATCAAGCGTCTTTTGTCAAATTAAGGATGCACTGAACGTTCAGCAGGTTAATAAAACTTGTGGATTCTTAGATTGATAGGCTGATTTGGTGAGTGGCACTTTAGATTTTCAAAACTGTATTTGTTGTGAATAGAATGACTTATAGATGGTAGTTGTCATTTATTTGTTTATCACACTGTAAAATATTTAAAATGAAACCAGACAGAGAAAGTGAAAGAGTAAAAGTCTATAAAAAAGAAACATGGCCCCTGTTATGTATTTTGCATAAATATTGAGCTGGAAGGTGTATAGTTTATAGTGAGTCCATTACTTTTTGTAATAATTATTTATTTTTCCACCAATTATGACTATTATATACTTAAATAAGTACAAGTATATAAGTATGGGATGCATGCATATTGTATGCATCCCATAAAATTCAAGACAAGACAATTCAAATTTTTTTTAATTGTTTTTAATTATTTTAGAAAATTCTCAAACATGTTGAACCCTCTTAAAATGTGTTTTAAATTAAGTGCTTGCAGAAAAAGAAACAAAGGTTCATGTTTTTTGGGGGTTTTTTTAGGTGTTCGGAGTTTTTATTTTTTATTTATTAGCTATGCTTTTTATTAAGCCAGGAAATAGAATGTTAGATTTCTTTCCGTTTGCTTGTCAGCAGCGCACAGGATCTGTTGCATCACTGCATTGTTGTCCATTTATCTGGAGAGAACGGCAGTCATTTTGGCCCCACTCTGTCTAAATATCCTTTAGACAGAATACATTTAGACATATACATTTAGACATATCCTTTGTATGTCTAAATGTCCTTTGTCTAAATATCTGAAGAATTTTAATTTTGCTTTTCCAGCAACAGATAAAACTCTGCATACCAGTGCAGTTTTGGAGAATATCTATGCTTTTAATTGTCAGTTTTACAATGATTACAGACAAACACAAAATTCACCCAGAAAATAGAAATACGTGTATATTGGTCAAAGTTAGAATAAACAGGCCAGAGATTAAAAGAGGCGATTAACGTAATTGTCGGGAAACAACCAGGTTAGCTGTAGTTTAACTCTTCAAACAGTGTTGAGGTGCTTTATGTAGAAATGTACCAGAAAAGGTATATTCAGGTTTAAAAAAATGAAAAGGGAAAAGAAATTCTTAAAATGGTCCATCAAATTCAGTATAATGCCAGATGAAATGCCAGAATGGGGACAAAATGACTGCCGTTCTCTCCAGATAAATGGACAACAATGCAGTGATGCAACAGATCCTGTGCGCTGCTGACAAGCAAACGGAAAGAAATCTAATATTCTATTTCCTGGCTTAATAAAAGCATAGCCAATAAATAATCAGCTAATAAAAAGTTGAAATAGCCTCAATGGTTTGTAAAGAGCAGAAGAACAGTATTCTGATCAATAACTTAGGCTTGTTTTTGTTTCATATTTCTGCTTTAGTCTACATATTAATATAGCAATACACAAATTTCATTGATAAAATTATCTGTGTGAGCATTTCTGTTTAAAATACATTTAAACATTGTCTAAATGCACCTTTGTCTACATAGGCTAAAATGTGGTTACATTTATTCCAAAAGTTAAAGTTTTTCTATGTGCTTTTAGAAGGTTATCAAAAGTCAAGATGTAGACCTCTTTTGTCCATGACTGAAGTCAGATAAGCGTATAAATTAGCTACACATTCACATGGTAGTGTGCTCAGACAATATGCAAGTTGGGGGCTTTTTGTGCATGTTGTAATTTCTTCCAAGTTTTCTTTTTTTTTTTTGCAAACAACCAAAAATTGAACAATCATTTTTCATCTGCCTTGGAGATATTATGTCAGCATTGAGTCATCTCTGAGCAACTGAGTTGCAGATATGCCGCGGCTAGATGAGAGAGTGTACATCTGGTTGGAAATTAGGATTTCTGCTTTGGAACTGACAGTTTTATTTTTATGAAAACAAAATGAAATTTATGTTTCTAACTCTTGTTTCTTTGGTTCCAATACAGAGAACAGTTCAATCTGGAGAGACTCCGACGGAGATGAGAAGACAATTAGAAGAGTTTATTGACAAACAGAATTTAAAGTCTTTTGCGCTCGGGCCCCGGCTTGGGATAACGGTTATCGCCGTGTTAGCGATAGGCTTCAGATGAGCATCCCCGATGCTGTTAGGAACGTCCTCCCCCAGGGCCCGGCACTGGTGGTGGAGGTTGAAGAAGGGTGCGGGCCTCAGGACCGGGCGAATGGAGGAGAAGGGGTGGTGGTGGGTTGAGCTCGGCTGGAGAGCAAAGGACGCCATGAATGAAGGGCCTTATCAGCTGGGACTTGGTCGATGATTGGACGTGACGTGGCTTGGTCCGGCGTTGATAGGTCGACGATTGTGGACAGGTTGCTTCAATTAACGGGTCCCGGTGGGGATAAAAGAGTCTTCCAGTTTGAATTTGCGCCTAGGCTTCATTTCAAACAGATGTAAATAAGCCATTATGTTTGCCTCTATTTTCACAATTTTCAGCTCTCATCAATCAAATCATACAATTCTTTAAGTGAACATTTCTGCCATAATGAAAAAGCTAGATGAAATCCATTCATCCTGGATTAAATGAAGATGTGAATTTTTCCATAAGTCACAGACTTTTGTGCCTTTTTTATGACTTTCTAAGCTGAGATGACTTTTAGTCCAAATAGTTTAAATATTGTTCTTATACAGGTCTAAATTAGGCCCACATGTAGACCTAACACTGATTTATGTTGAAATGTATTTAAAAATCAGTTATTGCTTTGAAGGTTTGTAAGTCAAGATGTTATATTATTTTAGCGGCAGTGGGATTATGTTATGATTTTCTGTTATGTTCAAAAATACCAATAAAATGTCAATAAAATTACTTTTTGGACAAAATGCAGTAAAAATGCGGATAAATTAAATAATTGATCAAAAATAACCAATGAAAATAAAAGTTTGATTTGATTCTACCAGCTTAGTGTCTTGCATCATGTCATGATCTACTAAACACAAAAAAAATTTCACTTAAATTCTTAAAAATACTTTTTCAATTCATTAAAATGTTTTGAGTTTCTCTGTAGATAATGCAGAGATATGAACACAGAGACCTTGGACCCCCACGGGGACCAGATGTTGACACAACGACACAGTGTCATCGCCACGGTAACAAACACTGACCGAAACGCGTGCTCACAAACACTTCAGCCCAAACTACAAAGGCCGGTGACTCATTGTCAGGAAACTGGTTTATTTGCCGCCTGTTGCTGTTCGACTGGGCATCACAGTCTCTCTCACACACACACACACACACACACACACAAACAGAAATAGAAAACAACTGACCTCCCACTGCAGATGAGGGGGAATGTTCCGGATCTGGATCTTCCGACTCCTGCAGAGATGAGAGACACAGATGGAGTGGATTTAAAGGACCTGAACCACAAACTCAAATACATTTACAGTCATCTGTTTACAGTAAAACCAGCTGTCACTCTATTTATAGTTTATTTGTAAACAGGTTTATCGTAACAGCAACTGAGGAGGAAAGCCTTAGATTCACAATCAGACATTATTTCATACTAGAAGTACACATTATTCACCAATGGGAAGAAGTCCCAATGTTCAATATCGTCAGTCAAGACCTGATCCAGACATGCTGAGAGAAACAGTGTGGCTACGGTTAGCCATTTCTGATAATATCATCCGAAGGCCATGAGGAAACTTAATTATTAGACATCTTCGTTCATTAATTAATGAATGAATTTCTAATAAATTTTAATAAAAAGCAAGAGTATCTCCAGAGAGTTTTGTAGAGTGGCAAGAAGGGGACAAATGATAATCTTAGAGTGGGACAACAAAAACCAAAACCCAGAGCAAAATATCAGGAGTTTTATCAGTTGTGTTTATTCTCCATAAGATTTGTTTAAACAAGACAATAGTCCATAAACTAATTTCTTCAAGTAAAAATCAGTTTGTTATAACATGCTTTTTTTAGTTCCTGTAAAATTGTGTCGATGGTTTTAAAATATCTCCAACTTATTTAGGTAAATATGAAATCCTTTATTCATTGGAGGGAGGGCTTAAGGTGAATGAAAGAAGCACTATTATTGACTTTTCTTTATTATTATTATTATTATTATTATTATTATTTATGTATAACATAGTTATTTATATTTAAAAGTAACATTAATTTAAGCGAATAAATTATCAGATCACATTATTGTATTATATATTTAGATAAATAATTACTGTTCTGCTAAATTGTGAAGTAAATAATAAAGCAAAAAATATTATTTCTCATAATAACTATTATTAATATAATAACTATTAATAACAATAATAATAATAATAATAATAACAATAATCATCATCATCATTATCCTTGGTAACAATATATTAATAGATGCTGCAACTGATTGAAGGTTGTTATTTTCTCTGTATTTCAGTCATTAAAAAATATTTATATAAATCAATCTGACAGGTGTGCTAGCCAAAATATTGGGGGTGGTTATTATCATTGCTTTAAAAAGTAAATTAAATGATCATGATTACTTTTAGACAAAATTGGAATAAATTTTAGATTTAAAATTCTATTGATATTTTGATACAACATTTCAAGCCAAAAGTTCAAGCTTAGATAATTTCTCACTACTACAACCATTAAATATTAATAATAAAAACAGATCCATTTGTTTTGGCCAATGTATATAAATGAGTTTAATAATAATCTATATTCTCATCACACTCAGAATGATTAGAAAAGACACGAGAGGGACAAAATTCAGTCACTGTTTAGAGTAAGATGAAGGGTTTGCATCCTCGGTGACCTAATCAGAACTGTTTTTGGTTTTGAATTAATCACCAAGAATATGAAATACAAAATCCAACCTCAGACATAAACAAGTCAACAGAAATGTGATTTATTTCCTTCAGTTTAGTTGATTCAAACAGCAAAGATGCTTAAACCTGAGTTCCAAATCTGATGAGCTCTAAATCTTTAACAACTTAATCAGAATATTTAGAAGCCAGGTCCCACTCTGCTAATTTTAGGTTCCAGGGTTTCCACGCTGTCTCTCTGCCTTCAGCGAGTCTTTCAGCTCAAAAAGCAAGGCCACACAAACCACCCGTGCCCACAAGCTGTTAACAACAGCATTAACGTGAGAGAGTGCGGTGCAGCACTGCCCTGACCGAGGAGCTAAGTTACTCTGAAAAGACATTTTTAAAAAGCATATCAAGCATTTGCCTCAAGAGTATAACTGGAGGAGAGACAGTAATGAATGAAATGGAGGAATTTTCACCAGAGAGGGGCAACAAATGCATGCGCAGACACAGACGCAAATTTCGTATTTTCTCAAAAAGCAAAAGCGCAAAAAAAACCCTTGGCTCAGGATCTGTCTTCTTGCAGTGAGTGAACAGAATCCTGTTGGCAGTTGGACAGAAAGGCATGTCTCTTAGTAATTGTGTCGCTCAAGGGCAGAAACAGAAGGAGCAAACTCTTTAGACATCCATCCAAACTTTCAGTAAAACAACAGAGCATATTGTTTAAAAGTCAAACTTTATAAAATACAACAAACATAATTTTAAACTAGCTTACATAACATAAAGTATAACCTTACAGACGAATACAGTCATAGATCAACATTTTAAATCTTATGATTATCACTGTCCTCTAATTGTGAGGCTTTTAATAATTTCTTTGAACTGTATGTTTTTCCCAGGGTGGAACACAGGAATTGGACACATACATTTTAATCTCTTTTAAATTTTCCCTAATCCACATAAAAGCTTAATTGCACATACACGTTCAAAGCTATGCATACGCCACCACTAATATTTGGTTCAAAAGCAAAAGACACCTGGACCACCCGCTACGTTTCCTTCCAGGTTTCTGTCAGATTTATTCATACAGATTTAAATATATTTAAGCTTATGTCTTTTAATTTAGCGAGGAGTTCAACCACAAGTTGGAAAAGTCTCTTGAAGTCATTTTTAAATTACAGGTGTAATAATAAATTATCTGTATGTACATGTCATTCAAACGTCACAATGATGAAAGGATGGCTTGAAGAGTTACATCTATGGACACTGTACCAACTGTCAAGCATGGTGGTAGTAAGATCATGCTGTGGGGCTGTTTCACTGCCAGTGCAGGTGCTTTCAACAGAAAGTATGCAAAAAGTTAGAAGGTAGAGTAACTTCAGATTTATTAGCTAGACAGAAACTATTAGCCAGTTTTCCCGAACACAAATCAAAAACAATTTTAAAACAGTTAAAAAAGGTGAAAATTAAGCTTCTTAAGTGGTTTTGCTAAAGATCAGACCTCAACACTTTTTGAAAATTTGGGGAATCTGTTTTAAAAGTCAAGTTCATTTACATTACACTTTTAGAAAAGTTTAATCGTTTTTCTGATCAGGGCACATCAAACACATCCGTTACCGAGTCATAATAACAACAACTCTCAGACACATGGCCACTATAATGTCGGCCATGCTTACTGCACTAATCACATTGAACACTAAAAAAGAAAGAAAAGTAAGTTTAAAATGACAGTTTTGACTGTTTTCGAATGTTTTGAAATATTTTAAATCAATTTTTCTCTCACATAGTGGCTTGACGTCGGATCAGATTGGTATCAGCAGGTCAAATTTAACAAAAACTGGTCGGAAATTGTCCACAAACTTCCAATTAGGTATCTTGAATTAGATTTGAATAAAAGGAAATCCACCACACATTAAAATTTTTGCACCTAATTCTTGGTTTTGAAAATGACTGATTCTATAAATTATATAATCTTTCAACCCTTGAAAATAAAACTCTCCATCAAATCATTAAAACCCAAAAAAGTATTACCTTCGTGCCTTGGTAAGCTTGGTAAGCCTGGGTAAACTTTTCTCTGGAACAGGAAGTTAATCTGGCTGTGCACTGACTATTGCAAACCTGAATATTGCAACAGTGATGTCGGTCAAGTGTGTGTTTTATTCAGAGATAAACAGCGACAAAAAAAAAACAAGAAAACCAAAACAAACAAGCCAACATTTCCCAGAGGATCGCATCACACTGCGGCCTGCAGGCTTTCTGTCACTGATGGAGGTTTAAAGCAAGAGGCTTGATGAAAGAGCTCTTTTGGCAGCCGATATCCAAACACGGGCAAAACACATCACCTATTCCGACGTAGTAAACAACCACATGGCAAGCAAAAAGCGGCCAATTGCTAAAAAGTGTTTATGGCCCAGTTGAAACCTCTGAACAGCCCAAGGGCTGGCATCCCTCAGCTGCCTCCGATGGAAACTAAAAGCTCCTTTCATTCGGCGTTGTCTGTGTGAATATCCTGCGATATCCAAGGCCCAGTCCTCTATTGTGTTTCTGCCAAATAATTATGCCGCCTGTAATCTTGATGCAGAACAAGACAACGCGATGCCACACACTGCAGCATCCTTTGCAACTTTTTCTATCCTCTTTTGTGGGATTTAAAATGACATTTTTCTCCATAAAACCAAATTACTCTGGCATCTTTAGCTGTGCTTACTTCAAATAGTGACCTTGCTTCTTTTTTTTTTTTAAGATTGACTTGCCTGTCACTCTCACATGCAGGCGAAAGCTCTCTGAAGCGGCATGTTGTGGAAAATATTACAGCACCTCCTAACAATCCTTTAATGTCTCATTTTCAGCATATTTGTGGCCACGGGCTGACCAGAGGTCCACCGCCTTCTGTCTTTCCATGTGTCTCCGGCGTAGGGAGCGGCTCACACTACATGCCATTCTGCCACATCTGCTGTTCACTCCCTGCAGCCTTCAGGGTCCTCTGCAGACATCAGCTGTTTGTGCTGAACTCATATGAGCTGCTTCATAACCAGGGAGGAATCAGGTGTCTGCTATAACATCCAGTTTGTTTGGATTCAAGCATGAATTCTCTTGACTTCTTTAGAAAAATCTGAAATGTAGCTGTGGCAGAAGATACAGGCTCAGGTTGATGTTATTTAAGGTTTGTTGAAGCTGCCTGCAGCTGGTTTAAAACAGTCTGCCAAGAAAAAAAAAAGAAGAAAACATTTCTTGATTGTGGCTTCAAATATCTAATATACCATTTATTTGAAAAGCTAATATTTACTGTATCCACACCTGAAAATAGCCAGAAATTGGGCCGTTGAAGGAATTTTAAAAGGACAGTTTTGATTTTTAGATATGTGATGTCGACAACAAGTAGTCTAACCCACTATTTTGAGATTCAGATATAAAGAGAGAGCTCTTGAGCTTGATGCTGTGTTTGAGACTTATATTCTTGAAAAATAAAATGAGATTTTCTGCGAGTTATAGACCTATTATATTGAAGGACTTGGCTAATAAAGAAATCCATTGAACTTGTCAACAGCATTCAGTTACAAAACCATTGAAGAAGCATTCAACATTTTAAAATAAAATATTAAGGACATTGTTGGACGTTTCATTTGAATTAACCTAAAATTTGAAAATAAAGTAGGAAGAAAATACATATTTGAACATAAACTTGTCAAAACCAAGGACATTTCATGCAAGTACACCAGTATAACTATGATATTCCTTAATAACATGCATATAACATACCACTTACTCCAGAGGAACTGAAGCCGCACCCCCTACATGCACTGTGCATTCATCCATCACATGATCAGATGATTTGTAGAAGCCTGGACTGCTGGAACCACATTTTGTGTCCCAGAGAACAAGTATGTTGTAGCAACACAGCTGAGCAAAGGGACATAAGATGTGGTTAGTTTCTATATTGTGTAAATATATTAGATATGGTACTGGAAGTAGCTCCTGGCTCTCTGCCTATGAAAACACAAAATGTTTATTTTTATGTTTGTGTGTGTTACAATGGTGAACATGATTCTAGTTCACAGGTGTCAAACTCAGGTTCTCAAAGGCCGGTGTCCTGAAGTTTTTAGATGTGTAATGAAATGGCTTAATTACCTCCTCCTTGTGTAGATCAGTTCTCCAGAGCCTTGCTAATGACCTAATTATTTTATTCAGGTGTGGTGCAGCAGATGCACATCTAAACGTTGCAGGACACCGACCCCTGAGGACTGGAGTTTGACACCCCTGTTCTAGTTTATTCCAGTAATTTCTCATTCATACTCATCAAACCCAAAAATTTCCCATTTGGACTATTTCTAAATTTCCACATCCTAACTTCCCATTAAAAGATTTCTATAAAGGTAAACATTCATTGTAAATTTTTCAGTCCTTTGTGTGCAAGTATAATCTGCAAGTATTTTTCAGGGGGGGGGAAAGGTTGCGTATTCAGAGACAAGATTCAAACAGTTTGTAAAGTCTACGAGACGACGCAATGGGATAACAGTTAGTTAATGACAATGATATCTGTCATTAACTAATGACGCTAATATCTGCTCCACAGCTTCTTATCGGCATGAATTTAAAGTGAGTATTAGAGTCCGGTGTACATTTGATTGTCCAGTTGGAAATCTGATATACTGAGACTACTCAAACCTAAGCTGGATACATCTACTGTACACTGAACAGGAACTTCTTAAAACCACAGTTTAGGTTTGATGAAAGCTTTATTCTAAGTATGAAAATACTAGTACAGGCATATTTGGGAGAACAAGAACAAATACTGCAATATATGGCCTGATTAAGCACAGACACCAGTTGTTTTAAACTGATTAAAATCTTTAAAACACTGTTTGTGGTTGGTAAAAAGTTTTACTCAATTTGTGAAAACAAAATCTGTGATATTTGTTTGTTTGTTTTTAAATGCCAATAAAAATATTTCTGGACCCACCAATGTAGAGTTATATTTAATAATTTAATAAAGATGGTAAAAGCTTGTTTCATTTACAGCAGGTAAGATATTCTATCTTTCTAATATTTTATTAGAACTTTTTTTTAAAAATAATGAACTATCCTTTTAACCCCCTAGCAGGCAGACAGAGGAGAAAGTACAAAGATATTTGGCTTTTATCAGTACAACCTACAGATGGTTCTCACAAAATTACCCAACCTTTCATTTTCTTCTGCTGCAAAGACAGGAAACCCAGACCTCACACCTCAATTCCTTCTAGAGCAGGGGTGGGCAACTCCAGGCCTCGAGGGCCGGTCTCCTGCAACTTTTAGATGTATCTCTACTTCAACACACCTGAGTCAAATAATGAGGTCATTAGCAGGACTCTGGAGAACTTGACTGCACTTAGGAGGTGAGTCAGCTGTTGGATCCAAGAGTGTTTCAAGGGAGACATCTAAGAGTAGCAGGACACCGGCCCTCGAGGACCAGGATTGCCCACCCCTGTTCTAGAGGATTCAAAGTTTCTCCCAGGCCAAATGGGACATATGGTCCATCAATGAGTTCAAAATTGCTGGGTCTCCTCTCAGTAGGACAAAACCTCCAAAGAGACATGATCTACCTGAACCACCTTAGATGACTCCATCACATGGAGAGGAGCACCGTCTTTTCTCCGGTATCTCTAAGGCTGACCCCAGCCGTCCTATAGCTCATTTTAGTAACTTGCATGAAGGATGCTGTCCTTTCTGTCATGATCCAGACTTCATCACTCTAGCCAAGAAGCAAAACATTGACAAACTAGTAAAGCGAGTGTTTGCCAGAAGTCTTGATTACAAAATTATCTGACAATAACTTCATTTCAAGAATATTTTTCACTTTCATGGTGATATTAGATGGGCTAGACTCTACATGCCTGCCTCCTAAACATGTATTGTCTCAAAAGTGTAAGGAATCCTGTCTTGATTATGTCTTCTTAGTTTAGTTGTGTGAATCATTATCAAGTCGGCCTTTGTGTGGGAAACCTCATCTTCCCCTCTCCTTTTGTCAGGTCTTCTATTCACATTGTCCATCTTGTTCCTTTAGCTCCTCTCCCGTTTCACCAGCCTTGTTATTCCCATGGATTTGTGTTCAGATTTCATCTGAATTAAGTTTCTGGGTACATTTTTATTCTGTTTGACACACCCACTCCCTTTCTCTCTCTTTCTACAATGTCTTAAAGAAAGTCTGACTGCTGTTTAACCTATGACGACCTTAAAAAGAAAAAACAGGATTAAGCCCAATTGATTGATCATTTGGCGTCACTAAAGTAAACTTTTGTTCTTGCTTGTACTAAAATGATGGATTTCCACCAATCATGAGTCACACCAGCATCTTGACAGAACTCATTAATTCACAATCAAAGCATTTGAAATGTTATTTGATCTAAAGAAGGTAAAGTAAATTTAGCCAATGTACTTAAGGCACTGAAACCTACAATGCAAATGGAAGTAAAGCCTAAAAGAACTGCTATGACTATTAGTATGCCAGCAAAAGATGTGATAGTTTACATTACGATTATTGTTTAAAAATGCATTTTACATTTGGACTGCACATAAAAGCCATTGAAACCAAAACATTATACTAATAATAAAACAGTTTGTGTATAAAGACAAATGAAAATGGACTGAAGAAGGAAAATGTGTTATTCTTTTCTTCTTATATATATATATATATATATATATATATATATATAAAGAGCCTCTTTTCTGTGTAAAGAAAACTATAATTTGCAACCAAATTTAAGAATAAGAAAGCACTCAGAATTTAGCCATAAAGCATAACAAAAATAAACAAATAGAAAAAAATAGAGATTGTAGCAAATTGCTACTCTGGGAGACCATTTGATTTCCACAAGAATTACAGGACCATTTTCACCAAAGGATTTATTTTTGCCAGGCTCCAACATACCAAAGTCAGACCTGATCCAGCCTCCTGTTCTAGCAGCTTTTAGAAACTCCTGTTTACTGACCTTTGACCTACCCCTGTTTCTGTGCTGCTCTTGTTTGGTTTTGGCTAAACTTTACACATCATGGTGTGATGTTTGGTCTTTTCCACTGTGACTTACCAAACAATTAATACTGACGTTCAGATTTAAATTAATAGAGTTTGAGTGAAGATGAGTTGAAAGTCTTATATTTGGTGGAGGTTCTACTGCCTGTAAAGGCTTTCTTTATCCTTCTAAGTGGATGCAGTATTGTGGATTTTTACTTTAAGGGCCTTTCTGTATCAGTTTCTTCTGTCTTAAGGCATACTTCCCAGTCTGTTTGCTTCTCCCACTGACTGTGTCATTAATTTCATCATCTATTGCTGCCCAAACACCCAGTCCCTCTGTAGATAATTGTTTGGTGCCCAGATTTCTTTTTTCATTCCCTCTAATTGCTCAAGCTTGCCATAAAATTGTCTCTGTGCAGGTAATACCAAGTACATAACAGCTAAAGCAGCCCACATGTGAAACCACAAATAGAGAAATCCCAAGACAACAGCAACCAAAAAAACCAACCCTGGTTTAAATGAAAATTTCTGGTCAGGGGTATTGTTGTGCTACAGTTGACCTCCAGAAATTATAAATATGACCAGCTGCACAACGAGGCGCAGACAAAATTATGAAGAAAGGTTTTGCATTGCAGTGTTGCACAAGAAATATATCGCAATGGATGAAAAATCTTGGTCTTTAAAAACAATCAATGGCAAATAAAGAGCTGATGCAAAAGTGTTGCTATGTAAAAATAATAAACAGAATTCAACCAGACTGTTTTAATTTTTTGTAGCTTTACATTTAATCAAATGCAACACGGGTGACTGTGCTGCTGATTTGACTTTCTGATCATTCTCAAATGATTCACCAAACTCAAATTGGCTTCAATGCTGCTTACAAGTTCCAGGTTGGAACAGGCATAAATTGGAATAATTGTTAAAAAATTATTAATTATTTTACACATGTTTATTTAAAATGTTTGTTTTGATGTTCTAATGAAGTGAAACCATGTTTTTTTTGGTGTGTTTGTTTTTTATACACATTGCCACCTTACTGTGCGAATGTCATACCTGATATGCTTCTAACAGTCTCCTGTCATTAAAAACTCCCTGTTACACAACAATACAGTGTCGGCGGTTGCTGCCGAAGAAAGCAATTAAAGTTTCTCCGACGCGCTCATCATTAAACCTAACGAGGCCTTTAGCAGCACTGTTTGCCCCTGCTCTTGTGTCTGGACGTCAGCGACGCCTCATAAAGCATGCCAGCCTGCACGCAGCAGGGGAGCCTCTCTGTGGCTGACTGAAAGGCCTTCCCAAATGGCCTTTCAGTCAAGCTCTTTCAGAGTAAAAACTCCACAAACATTTCATCCCCGCAGCCGGAAAGCTCCTGCCTAATTCACTTGAGTGATAAAGCCTGTTTTCCTCCATTTACCTGTCATTTCTTCTCTCCCGCCTCCATTTGGCTGTCAACACTCGGATGTGTTGTTTTTCGCTGCGATCAACTCAAATTACAAAAGACTAACCATTGTTTCTCACACACACATAAAAGCAAATTTGCTGCTTAATGCTTAAGGAGAGTAAATTTGAATAAAATAAGATTTTCTTTTTTTTCATCTGAAATGTGGACTGGCCGTTGACGCAACTTTACCACAACTTCTCACCAGTCCCAGAAAAAAATAAAATAAAATAAACTGAACTGAGTGGAATGTGATCTGTCCACCGTAAGTGATATTATACAGATAAATTATAACTGAACACAACTGCAGTCATAAATCATCGGGGGGGATGTGATTACGCACCTATTTCATGATCGTATTACCAATGCCGTCTGCGCACAGAGTAAGCAACACTAATTTCTCTGCTCCTTTTATAACTGTAGTGTAGTACTAAGTACAGCATAATGTGATCATCTTAATGGCCAGCTGCATTTACACCTACTACTGCATGTATGTAAGCTAATGTCTCTCGCATGTCTTTCGTGTGGCTCAATCTATCAAAACAAGGGTAACGTAGTACACGATACGACTCAGGTAGCTCCGGGGAAATAAGGCGGTGGTCCTTTTACGCCGACTACAGAATCGTCTAATCTCAATTAACCCAATTTCTGGTTTGGCCCTTAAGCTCTTAAGCGTCTAAACGCTCTGAAATCTCAAAGAGGCAGCAACAAGTCAACAATATTTAGGAGGAGACCCCTTCATTGCAGAGGATATCCTGCATATCCTGGTCTCAGTCTCTGGTGGCTCTCCCACCGTGAACTCCTTCTCCTCCCCGGATTAAGACTGAGGACAGTCCATTTCCGGGCAGCACTCTTAAGTGCTTCTCTGAGACCTGGGCAGTTGTTGTGGAGCAGAGATAAAAGGATTTGTATGAGGGAAGTGCTTAAATGTCCTTCAGCTCCTGAGATGTGTTGCAGCACAACGAGAAACAAAATTCTGATGCAGCGAGTAACAAATAACAAACACAGTGTAGAAATCTCTTTCGATTCTGCGCATGGCTGTCAACATTTTTATCTTGACATATAGAAGCTGAGCTTTTTTCTACTTTCTGGAAGTAGAAAAAAAAACACTGCACTGCTTTTGCTGACGAACTGTAGATTGTTGCTGCTTTATTCTCACTTAATTTAAAAAGTAATTTCCATAAGAACTTTGGAAAATGAGGTGTTTTGCTTTCTCTAAAGAAGAAACAAGATCTGGGTCAAAAGTGAGACTTTTTTTTAGCATCAAGACACCTTCATTCCTATGAATAAATTTCTTTCCTCTCTTTGAAATAGTCAGATATTTTGAATCCAAATAATCCACAAAGCTCTGTGCAAACCTTTCAGAGAGAGTGGGGGGCATTTCATTAAAGTTAAATCTTTAAATAGCTAGTAATACTCGAATGTTCATTCTCAACTTACTTAATCACTTTGCTTCACGCTGTTACAATATTATAAAGCCCTTCTAATAGCCCTTCTTTTAAATCTCAACTAAAAACCCACCTGTTTAAAATTGTATTTGAAATGTAATCAATTACAAATTTAATGATGGAACTTGACTTAATGCTGTGTTTTGATTATTGATTCTATGTTGCATTGTGTTTCTGTGTTTGATATGATGTAAAGCACTTTGAAATGCCTTGCTGCTGAAATGTGCTATACAAATAAAATTTGATTGATTGATTGATAATACTGGAGTTACTGATAAGATATTTTTTGATTCTATTAGAGAATATATTTCAATATAATCATTCAATTTGCTAATTAATTATCATTCTTGTGATTCTGAAAATATGAATGACTAATTGCTACAGTACATGACCCATAGTTTTGATGTATTATCATCTCTACATTGTCTAGGGCAGGGGTGGGCTTCAGGCCTCAAGGGCCGATGTCCTGCAACTTTTACATGTTTTACACACCTGAGTCAAATAATGAGGTCATTAGCAGAACTCTGGAGAAGTTGACTGCACTTAGGAGGTGATTCAGCTATTTGATTGAAATATGTTGGACCAGGGAGACATTTAAGAGCTGCAGGACACTGGCCCTGCAGGTCTGGTCTAGGGCCTAGGGATTAGTTGTATAGGCTGGTTTGAGCTGGTATTTAATTCAAACTGAATGAAAACATTGTTCAAAAAATATCATGCTATCACAGCAAATCAAAATAGTACAAATCGTTTACAGTATCCTACAACGGCCCTCAAAAATGTCCACAACCTTGTTAAATTGCCAGATTGCTTTGAATAAAATAAAGTATAATTGTATGTGTATAATTTTATATAAATCCCATACAAATGCACTGAAAAACAAACAAATCAAATAAAGGTGTGCAAGCTTTGACAAATACTTTGCTGCTTCATTCCAGCAGTCAGTCTTCTTCTGATCACATCTCCCATCGTTGCAGCTATCCTGATTGAATTTTCCTGACTTTTGCTCTTTTAAATCTTTTGGCAAAAGCCATTATTTGCTAAGCACAGTAGTTCCATAGGAACAGCAAGATCTCATTGTGTAAATGTAAATGTCAAAGGTGCACAACTTTCCACAAGTCTATTTATAAATCATAGCTCAATGAAGACAGTCATACTTGGACAAAGTATGGGACAAAAGTGACAGTAAAAATGAGAAATTAATCAAAAATTATATTAAAAAAAGACAAGATAATGTGTTGTTCAACGATTGTGAAATGACCTACTGAGTGCTACCAAAACATGGACGTCTCTGTCTCTCTTCAAGACATTTTTGAAGTCCCAGCATCTCCTACCCTAGCAGCGACGCTTTGTGTCCCTCCTCTCTCTGCTGCACTGTCACCCCGTCAACTCTGACAGAACCCTACAGTGGTCTTCCTTCAAAGCTGCTTATTGTCAGCTTTCACATTAATAACATACAACCTGTTCGCTTAAGATTATCAGTGGATGGGGAGCTGGGGTCCGTTTCAGAAAGCATGTTTTGTGCCTGAACACAGAGCTCTGCTTTTGGTGAGACTTGGATTTTTCTGTTTATTTATTTGTCTGCTTTAGACTTTGTCTAATTAATAATAAATGTTATAGATAGCATTAACATAGCTGTAATAATGTAAAACAGAATTTTGCTATTCTATTTTGGAAAATAATAAATTTAGTTTAAAATAAATATTTAATATTGTGACTAAAAGACTTAAAATTCAAGCCACATTGCTATGCAAAGTTTTATGTTGGTTAGGAAATTAAGAATTCCTTTTTGATGGCAAAAAATTACTTTTGTCAATATATAATAACAGCTATTTACATTGAAGCCTACATTTAGTTTTTCCATGAAAAATATTAGTGATACTTTCCCCAGCATTTCCTACCCTGAATAAATATTATTTGTCCTTCCAGCTGTTAATGTGACATGAAAAAAAAAACAAAAAAACATCCTCACGAGCCCATTGGAAAACATACAGTGAATCTGCTCTCCTTCCCTAACCACATCTTACACATTTCATACTCTGCGCTGCAGAGTGAACAAAGCTGCTGCTCCGTGGCATTGCTAAACGTTTTATCTCAGCGTGTAGCTCTGAGGTGCCTGTTTCTGTTTCACTCCCAGACCTCAGTGGGCGAGGGCTCATCAGGATTCAGCAGGTTCACCTGCCCGTCTCTTACTTCACTCGATAGTGTGCGGTGTGGCTGCTCAGCAGGGAAGCGCATGCTTCTCTAATGTGAGCCGCAGCCTTCCTGTTGACATATGTCTCCTCTTGCTATCCTCACTTGCTCAGCTGGCTAATAAAAAAAATGTAAATACAGAAATGCGAAGCAGTGGGTTTTTTTTTGGTTGTTTTTTTTTATGTTACTTGACCTAGAGCGATGATTTAAGTCTGATATAGTGCACTGGAGTTTAGAGAACAATATTTTATATTTTCTGAATAGATTTAAGCAATTAATGCTCTAGTACAGAACTGCAGATATTAGCTATTTTATTTTTCATGACAAAAACTTGCATGTTTATACTGCATAAGGATGATTTTTTTGTCAAAAAAATTAGAGCCTTTTAGATTTAATTTACATTTCAGTTTTATGAGAATCTCACCATATAACTTTGAGTAAAACTACCACTGCCTTACAGTAAAATGGTATTTACACAAAAATGCATAACAAAAATGGCCTAAAAGCTTTTATTTAAAGGGAAATTCAAAGATAAATACCAGCATTGCTAAAATAAGATGAAATACAGCAAGAGAAATTCCAGTCATTCCAGAAGTTTGGACTTCTGGATCCAGTATCTTATAAAAATTACTGTAAACCACAGGAATGATGTGGGCCTAGGCCTTATTTTTAACTAGATTTGCAGTGAAAGTGATATATATATATACTGTATATATATATATATATATATATATATATATATATATATATATATATATATATACATGTACAGTTCATTTTAAAACATATATATGTCCAATCATTTTAACTTCCTTATAAAATTGCTCGGTTATAAGAAAAGGTTATATCATCTATATATTACCTTGAAAGAAAGGCCTAAAGTCAATATTCTCTAGTTAATTATTACCTTAAAATAACTAGTAAATCACTCAAATGCAGGCTACTATAAAAACTAGAAATCACATAATTAGAATGAGTAACATTGTGTATTTTAACTATTTTGGGGAATTAAAATTTAAAAGTAATTACAAAATATATTTGAGTGTAGAAACTAAATAAATGATTTATATGTATAGTTTATAGATTCTAATATAATTTTATTTCATTTAAAAATTTTAATTATATCTAAATGTTTTTACTAATAATAAAAAATATATCTTGACAAGTCAAATTTGCTCGTGTTTAGTCCCTCTTATGAGTTCATTTACATTTTTTCCAGTCATTCTCTCAGTGTTAGATACACATACATCACTTAATGAATATATTTGTCGTGTTGCTGAATGGTTTCATCCACAAGAAGCAATTCTGACACATCATGTGTCTTTGATCCATGTTTGATGTCTTCAAATCCAAACCTTCTGCCATCTTTACTTGCTCTGACTTTTTAAAACAGCACAACTCCAGTGTGCATCAGTCAGCAGGAGACTTAAAATAAGGCACAAATATGTTGCTCAAGGCTCATTTAGAGCAACAATCAATGGGTAAATGCGACTACTTACACTAACTCCCAATCATTTTTCAAAAACACAATTAAAATTCCAACACAGCAAATCATTTTCATTTCTAAATCATGTTGCATCTTGCTCACACGTTTTGCATGGAGAAAAACAGCCATGCAGGCCTATTCATGAGTGAGGTATGAAGAGTTCCTCCGTTGCTGCTGGAATCACCTAGCAGTGTTTCCCAGAGTCAAAGCAACACCGTCCTGCATGTTAAAGAAGATTCCCCGCTTTTACTCATCTGACGCTCTTTCATGAGTAACTAACTGACTTTTGCTGAGCTTGACAATGAGCCGTTGAGGTGTTTCACACCTTTGAATCAAGCGTGTTGTTTGAGCAACAGGCATGCAAAACGTGCAGGACGGCGTGTCCCAGGAACCACGGCTGGGCAACAATGTCCTACGACACAAAGCCAAAGAAAACACACATGGAGAAGTGATTCAAATGGACATGCAGTGTCATGTCATGTCCCATTCTGTGGACATCAAATGCCCGTTGGATCCTCCGCTCCACTCTGAGTCCCCTCCACAAAGCACGCAGTCAGCAAAGCCACTGACAGAACCACAGAGCCACAGCGCCAGCCTACAGGGACACAGCCCAAAACACACAACCTAACTTATAGCCAGCCGCCTGCTGCCTTCTCAGACCCACTGGCTGTCTCACACACCTCAGTGCTCGGAGTTACTGACAGGTGGACACCATGACATGCTGCTGCGGCGTGGTGAGGACCCGCTGTTGGCTGCTCCTCATGGCTGCTTCTGCTTTATGCCGAGCCGTGCGGCTTGCTCCTCAGGTCTCATCCTTTAATCTGCCAGCCATGAGGTACTACACCGGAGCTGGAGGGCTGAGCCCATAGGTGCACTTCCCAGTGGGGTCAACTTACAGCATGCACACACACCAATCAACAAGCCCTCGAACTGTTTGCCCGCCCGCTCTGCTGTACTCTCCTCTGCCTGTGTGTCGTCTCTCATCGTCCCTCTCTCTGCCCGCCTCACTTCTTCCTCCTGCTCCCCCTGGAGTCAGCCGGCTTTACTTGTACGCCCCTGCACACACACGCACACACGCCAACTCACACACCACATCTCCTCTGATTTCTCCCCTCCCCCTTTCTGCAGGTCAGCTACTCTTACAGAGTGAAAATTTGCTCTGTAACCAGTTGGAGACGAGTGTATGTTCAGTGTATGAGAAACTGAAGGGAAATTTTTTAAAAAAGAAAAAAAAAAACTTGTCTGTGAGTTGGAGCCGCTGTGACAGAGAAGCCCTGACTGTCCAAACACCGGCATGTAGTTTTGTTCTAAAGAAAGACCGTTACGCAATCCGGTTTCACTTTCGTTTTGAATAATTTTTGGAAAAATGTGTTTTATTTTTTGCTTTTTAACTGAATCACATCTGCAATCACATGAAAGATAAAGAGGTACGTGCAAATAACATATAAATACCTTTATTTAAACATTAAAAACTAAATACTCTGTAAAGGTTTAGAATTAAGTTGAAATAATTTCAGCACAGTGTAGTTATAAAAGGTTAAAAGTCCTCTCAGCACACTTTAAGCAAAAGCGACAGGCACAGTTTAAATCCAGTTACACACAATCCAATTCAGGTAATTCCGGTAATCTCAGATCAGAATAGGATGGTCCAAATATAAATTACATCTATTACTGAAATCTAATTTGCAAATCAACTAAGAATAAAAACAGCTGCAATCATTAAATATTTTTGCTAAAGTCCCATGCTATCAATTTGTACTAATACCCAGGATAAATATGTTTATAAATGTCTTATATTGTAGTACTACAGCAAATATCTAGAAAAATTTTACATTTAGTATTTAAAAAATATTATGGAATAAAATATGAGTTTTTACAAAATTACAACTGCAGTCCTTCTAATAACTTCAATTAATTTTGATACAATGAATTTAATAGAAAATGTTTCAATTAGATTTTGTTTTTTCAAAATTAAAAGCATAATAGGGGTTATAGATGCAAAATATTTTTACATCCTAAAAGTTGGCCAGACTGCTGATTAACTATTGATCTCTGACCCACAACTTACTGTATTATAGAAACCAATTTTTTTAGCCACCCGTTAAATAGGAAGGACAAGAAAAATCCCTTCGGGCAAATGTCTGTTGGTCTGAATGTCAGTTTGAGGAAAAGTGCTGCTAATGTAAACTTGCTTTTATTTTTTTGGTATGTAACAGTTCAAACTGAAAATGTTCAGGATGAACCTTCCAGTTTGGCAGGCATGTGTACCTAACCAATAAAACATTATTTAAAATGTGTGCATTTAGGTGGTTTATGCACAATACTTTTTGATTTCTTTTGCAACTTTGTGATTTTTGAGCCAAATGCAATCGATAGAGAAACAAATTGAACTTGGTTTGGCTAAGTTCAATTTGTCATAAATATTTTTTAATATAGTTTGCAGTTTGTTTTCTTAATTTATTTATTTATTGTTTTTGCCTTGTGCAGGCCTACATGAAAGCTGCATATCTGGATAAAAAACATTTATCGTCAGGTAACGTACATTTTCTAACTGTGAACTTTGATGATTATTTTTATATGCTTAGTTTTTACTAAGTCAAGAAAGATTCAAGATCATCCTTCATTGTTGAATAATTAATACCATATGATTTTTAATGCAAATTTACGCCTCTAATATCTACAATCAGAGCAATAAGAAATAAAAAAAAAACATTAACCACATTGCAGCTATGACAAATGAGGCTGGATTGATGTTTATCTTGCCACTAAGCATAGTGAAGAAGCTTGTAAGGGAGTTTAAAAAGGCTCTCTAAATTTCACAGATCAAGAGCTTAGCATTTTCTGTCAATACATCACACTTCAGCTATAAAACATCAGTTAATTTTAAAGCATTTGGACATTCTTACCAAGGTGGTAATCACAGTGAAGGGTGCCATTTGGGAACAACAGATTACTTCACCCTTATATCAAGCAAAACCTTTAAATGTAATTGGATTTATAGGAAATCAAAAAACAAAAAAAAACAACCTTTTGTTTTTTCAGGAGGAAAACGCCTGAGACTGAAAGGAGACCCAGCTATAATAAGGAGCCCAGACAAAAAGCCCTTTCACACAAGTGAGGGGAAGTAAAGTAAAGTAAATTAAGTCTGATAAGACATCCAGAGATTAAGAAGGGATAGGATTATGCATAGAGGGAGGATTTATGCAGGTAGGGTGGTAAGAAATTAAAGGTTTAAACTCTGAAGTGCAGCAACAGGCAGTACTGGTTCTGCTCCTACGTGCGGTGCTGTTTCTATAAGCCTCTATAAATGCAGAAAAAAGTGTCCACTGCATTAACTACATTGTAGTGCTTCTCTTCAGAAAACCTTCGATCTTCTTGTGCCATGTGACTCACATGTGACTGAAGTGGTATTTTCCCTGTCCGATTGTAATCCTGTATCTTCAAATCTGGATATGTTAGCATGCGCAGGTGATTATTTCAGCAATGATGCCTTTTAGTTGACAATTATCTTACATACAACAGATCAATAAATAATAAATACATCACTAAATATCTGGAGTTGACATTAGTACTTCATTATAAGAGCCTGACATTGTGAGCCAAAGGTAAGTTAGCAGAAACACGAGTACAGTGTCTTGCAAAAATATTCATCATCTAAATATTTCTTAAATTTTGTCACTTTGTAGCCACATCTTTCATTGTACTTTATTGGGAGATCCAGATATTCTATGCAGGTTTGTTGGAGAACATTAGAGAAAACCATCATCATGACAATCAAAGAACACATGGAGTTAAATTAGGTTAAGTGAATAAAAAAGCTTCCAAAGCTTGTAATATATCATACAGAGCTATTTAATCTATCTTTAGAAACTGACAAGTTGAGAAATTAGAGCATTAGCTGGAGAAGCAGTCAAGAGACCCATAATAACTCTGGGGGAGCTGCAGAGAGCCTCAGCTCAGATGCGTAAATCTGACAATCTTAACAACTAAACGACTTGAAACTTGGGCAGAGCTTCACCATCCAGAAGATGAAGCCTAAATTTGCAGCTAGAGCTACCACAGAACGGTTTAAATTTAAACATAGTAACGTGTCTAAACAGCTGAGTTAAAGTCCAGACCTAAATCAAATCGAGAATCTAACCATGTGTCATTTTCTTTCCATTTTACTGTCCTGCACTACTTTGTGTTGGTTTTTGACATGAAATCCACATGCAATAAATTGGCTTTTGTGACCTGAACACAACTAAATGTGAAGAAGTTGAAGGCAGGTGTGAAGGTAAGGCTCGGCAGGAGGTGAAATAATGAAAAGATGGCCAACTGAAATAGTTTTGTGATGAACAAGACTCGCAAAGAAATCTCAGCTTCATGTTCCAAGCACAACAAAACCTCAAGGAGACCTACAGCGTTACTTAGCAGGACAAACAGAAGCTAAAATAACCTTCTATCGCAATGCGAACATTGAAAAGTGCCACCTGAATTGCAATCAAAGCATTAATTAAAGATGAAAGGGAGGTCAGTTGTGTGGTTTATGATTCATCAGAAAGAACCTTCCAGGGTTCATTCGGCTAATTTCACAAATATTTGTAGCCCTGCTTGATCTTACGACACTCCTCCTCCACACAGGAACACCAAAACAAATCTGCAAGCATTTAAAGGCGGGCTGCTTTCATCTTTCCTGGCAGAATACACGTGAGGCTGGTTTGCCTCATGAAGTTAAAGACGGGGGTCATTAGGAGAGAGGGCAGCGCTGACAAACCAGGAAGTCCGTTCTCAAAGCAGAACTGACACTGGAGCATGACAGAAGCACACAATGCATTCAGATCATTGTCTTTTGTGATCATCCAGAGTGTAATATGTAAAATTGATGCCAGATATCTACATTCATTGTATAAAAACCACAATTGTTTATTTTTGTCTAGCATTGAATCACACTAAACTTTTTTTTCTATTTTATTACTGCAGTTATTTCTGTTTGTAATTACAGAATGACAAAAGATGCATTATAAAACTATTTTTTTTACAAAACCCAAGGCATGACATCATGTCAGACAGGTTAACTCACAACAGTTGAATAAAATAAAGGAGCGTCTGTGGATATATTTTAAAATATCAGGGACAGAATTGTGTACATTAGTTTATCCTTAGGCGCTATTTGGAGGTGCAACGTTCATCTGTTCAAACATTTATACATGAGTATAAACAGCATGGGGGATTTCCTGCTATCACACCGTTGGAGAAAGGAGTCGGCTTCTATGTGCCAGAGATGAACATGCATGGCTGTGAAACATGCAAATCAACCCCAGAACAAACGCAGAGAACCTTATGAAGATGTGGATCATCATGATGCGTAATCTGAAAGACCACTCAGCATGAAAGAAGACATTACTCAAAGTCAATGTAAAATGCCAAATCACAGGGGGCTGTATGAAATTCAAAAATCTAGTGATGTTGTGAAATATTATCAGCTGCCACAAATCCACATATTCCTCACTCTGCTTGCTCTCTTCTATCATAATGAAGCTCCGACATGCTGTGTGACCTTTATTATCTTGGGCGTCATCATCAGGTGTGCACGCTTCCTGTCCAACAAGGTGAATATCTCATTGACTCCCGACACTTAAATCAAATAATGCAACGATACTGCATTCAAATGAGTGCAATATTAATATGGCACATACTGATGCTGTAGTATGTTGAGTAATCATCAGACAAAACTGAAACTTAAGTATTACATTGGGAGGAGAAAGGGGGAGCTTGCAAGCCAGAGAAAACAATGTTGATGCATGGAGGAGGATGCATTATGTTATGTAAGAGCTTTGCTGCAGGAGGGACCGGTGCACTTCACAAAATAGATTGCATCATAAGGGAATTATAGCAATGTTTGAAGACGTCAGCCAGGAAGGTAAAGATTTAAGAACAAATGGGTCTTCCGCAAGGATGATGACCCAAAGTATGCCCTCAAATTAGTTACAAATTGGTTTCAGAACAACAAAGTTAATGTTTTAGAGTGGAATCACTAAGTCCAGATCTCAGTCCTGTAGAAAAACTGTGAGCAGATTTGAAAAGGCATTTGTGAGAAAGGCGGCCTACAAATCTAAGTTTCACCAGTTCTGTCAGAATGGATGGGCTGAAATTCCTGCAAACTATTGTGAGAAACTTGTGGAAAGAAAACATCTGACCCAAGTTTAAAAGGCAGTTCTATCTGATACTGAGGAACTGTGTTTAAACATCTGAATCTGAGAAGTTTAATTAAAATCTCTCTCTCGCTTTTTCTCTCTTTCTCTCTCTCTCCCTTGCTCTCTCTGTCTCTTTCTCTCTGTCTTTTGTTTTTAGCCAGCGGAAATTTTTTTTGTGTAACTAATTGACCTTAAACTGGGATGGGTTAGTCAGATTTAACAATCTGACAATCTGATTGTTAAATCCTAGTCAGATTTAACAATCTGACTAGGAAAAAAGAGAGAGGAAAAGAAATCATACAATGTATGTAAATACTACCTGGTTTCAACTGTTCAAGCAAATATCTAAGGTCAGAGTGAAAATAAAAGCAAGCCAGAGCTGGTGGGAGCTGATGGGTATGGTCTTTTTGAGTGCTGATATTTGTTAACAAAAAAAAAGGCCCATCTGTGTTTGGGAGTTTGAGTGAGAACCTGCGAGATCCCATCTTTTGCAACGTGCTGTAAGCGCTCAACAAATGAACAAATGCCTGAAGTGGGCGTACATCCATCAAAAGGGCGCACCAATTACGCCTGAAAAAACAATCCTGAGTCCAGCTAGATTAGACTCCTTTGTTTTCCTAAAGTGCAGCACATCTGATGCATGATCTTCGGTGGCTCCACATCTCCACCGCTGCCTATCGGACATCAAACCCGCCTTTGAAGCTTGTCATTTTACATCTCTGTAATTTATCGGCCCGCGACGTCAAACTAGCGGAAACCAAGCCGCCTGGAGTCAGTCCCCACACCACTTGAAACAAAATCGTCTCAGAAACGGACTGCCTTCTTCCCACTTCGGTAGGATACCAGTGGCACACACACTCACACACACACACACAGGCATCTACTGTACTGTTGAGGAATCTGAATAGCGGTAACCACAACTCCACTAAGAATAACCTGCCTGTCTTGGTTACACTATCTGATAGGGCGGCTCACATTCAGCTTATAGTACATAACATACAGTTGTACGCTGGTTACACCCCCTTATGCATGCGTTGCCGTTCCGCTGCGTGTATGCCGGAGGAGTGGTGACTTTGAGAGCTGGAGGGAGGAAGCGAGAGGCAATATTACACGCCATCTATCTAGGTGGTATGCTGACACAACACATGCACATGCGAGGAGGAGGAAGAGGGATGGAGGAAGGGAGTGCTGCAGAAAAATGGTAGTGGAGTCTAGGTACATTTCTTTTGTTCAGACTGAAAAAGGACAAAAATGATTTAAACACTCACAGAATTTCATTTAATTTGTTGATTCACTTCAGCCATATAAATAGAAGAAAATACATGTTGCACCCCTTACAGGGTAGAGGGAACTAAGAAGAATGCATGTACATATACCCACAATATATACAGTAATCTGCATACAATTTTTAAAAAAGTAATTATCTAGTTCATCTTCTCAATGTTATTTGATCTGTATTTATACATGAGCAACAATAAGTATAGCTCCAAAGGGAATGGAAAGAAGGCAAACCTCAGAGCAAAATTATGTGGTTGCTATTGTGTCAGATTTGCAAGATATTATGAGTTATAATGTAATAAACATACAACCCTGACAGAAATTACAATCATTTTGATACCTGTACAGTACAATGTGCTTATATTATATACCGAATCATGTACATATGCGTTTACAGAGTAAATATTCTATACATACATATTGCCTTTAGTGAATGATACATTTTATTGTCAGTACACTAGATTACTGTTATTCCATCATCGCCACATTTTTATACTTAAATTTAAGTATCATCGCCACATTTTTATACTTAAATTTATGAATTATGTTATATAGTGTAGAGATATACTGTATTTTCCAATACATAAAGTTACACATGGTGATACCATGACAATATAGGTGTTGGTGGTAATCATAATTAGAGGTCCTGAAGGGGAAAAAAGCAACTTTAGCAACATTATTCGTACAGCAGCAACCTCAATAACTTCCCCAACCTGCCTTCTCTGCAAGAAAGTATGCATGGCTGCCCTGGCATCAAATATGTACCAGCCTGGTGAGCTGACGACGCCCACTGCTTTACTTTGTTTTAACGCCCACTGTTTCATCTTGAAGACTGAACTATAGGACACAGTCTTCAGCTTTAACTGGATAAGTGTCAGGGTGTGCTTGATTTAACCCGGCACAGACAGGACACCCATTGGGTCACATCATAACGCTGTTTAAATGCAGCACAGCCAGAAGACGGAGAGGGACGGATCACAGCCGCTCGGCATCAATCTGCAGAACTCGATGATGGAAGCGTTCACGTATGTTCAGAAAGGTTTGCATGTGTTGTTTCAGTCACTGACAATGTCTGTGTGTGGACTGATAAAAGGGTAGTTTAAAAAATGTGTCACTGGTTGACTGGTAGCAAAGTCTTAAAAAAGGCACAACGCCAAAGTCAATAATATTTAGCATTAAACCATTTAGAGCACATGTGTCAAACTCAGGGGCTGCACAGTGGCGCAGTTGGTAGCACTGTTGCCTTGCAGCAAGAAGGTCCTGGGTTCGATTCCCGGCCGGGGTCTTTCTGCATGGAGTTTGCATGTTCTCCCTGTGCATGCGTGGGTTCTCTCCGGGTACTCCGGCTTCCTCCCACAGTCCAAAAACATGACTGTTAGGTTAATTGGTCTATCTAAATTCTCCCTAGGTGTGTGTGTGTGTGTGTGAATGGTTGTTTGTCCTGTATGTCTTTGTGTTGCCCTGCGACAGACTGGCGACCTGTCCAGGGCGTACCCCGCCTCCCGCCTGGAACGTAGCTGGAGATGGGCACCAGCAACCCTCCTGACCCCATTAGGGACAAGGGTGAACAGACAATGGATGGATGGATGGAGGGTGTCAAACTCAAAGCCTGCAGGCAAAACCTGACCCACGGAAGCTATAATGTTTTAATAGTTTGTTGATAAGTATTTTTATTCAATATAAAAAAGTTAATAAATATTTGTATCTATATATTTTGAGGACGTTCATGAAAATCCGTTTGATACCCCTGGTTTAAACTTCAAAGCCTTTTCAAGAAGATACAAGAGATTTTTCTCCAAGGTTTTTTTCCTCTGCAGAGAAAGTATTCCTTCCGTCCTCCCCCACTTGGTGCTGCGAGCTGTTAGCCAGTTGTGTATCGAGCCCATTCTCAAAGTGAGAATGTGTTGGTGTATCACATCCAAACACAAGTGTGATCATTTGAAAAATTTCCAGTAGCTAAAACGACATACGATCAGGCTACAGGCTGCTTAGAGTGGTGCGATCCCCTCCCTCACCTGTTGCTGCAAGCTGCCAGTCAGCTGCTTATAGTGTCCAAAAGACAAAGGTGGTCTTTTGAAAGTATTCCAGTAGTAAATACCACATAAGATTTGAACACTGAAAAGTTTAGAGTAGCTCATTTTGGTTTTAAATTTTATCTCAAACACTATGAAACTGTGGTATTTACACTCAAGGTTATCATACAGTAAGAATCTTTAGCCTGCAAGAGATATGTTCTTAGATACAATAATAGTTTTATATCTGTTATTTCCACAGATTGGTGGTATTCTTGTTTAAGGTTATCAAACGCATAGAAGCATAAACAGGCAGGTGCCAGATCAGAGCTGTTGGTATTCCCGAATCCTTCCATATTCAGGAAAATATTCCAGGTGTATTCTGGGAAATAGCAGCGAGTTCAGTAGCAAACAACACCGTGAGACTACAATGTTCTCATTTTATTATGCACTTCTTCACCTCTATCACAACAGCAATATTCCACCACTCCTCCGGCAAACAGATTCTGTTGTGAAAAAAATAAGAGGACCTTCAAAGTCACCCTTTCACCCGGCAACTTCCTGTTCTTGTTCTCCGTCCACCCACGTCTTCCTTGCCGTCCCTCTCGCTCGCACAGAGCATGCTCTGTCCTTCTCTCCCAAAGTGACGGACTGGGCCACTTGGCAGGAAGACAGATGGAGTCGTCCTACTCTGCAGCACCTGCCTGGCCCACATTACCCAGCTCATCTCTGGCCTCAGCAAATCAGAGGGGGGATCAGGCACAGCTGCGTAAAACAACAGGCTTCGCGGCGTATCACAGCAGCCAAATACAAAACAGCACTTCTGCTGAGACTACAGGAGAGCCCAGCGAGCGCTGCGCTACGCTGCAGAGGCCCGAGCAGCTCTGGAACACGCAGGAATGTTGCAAATACGGTGGCCCTGAGCTGAGTTACAGACCAAACATGTGACAAAATACAGCAACATTAGAGAAAACACAGCAAAAATAAAAGATATTACTGGCACAACAAGCCGTGGTGTAGCAGATGTTATTGCAAATATTAACTAGCTTTGTTACTTGTCTGGGTGGCACCTTTGTAATTTTTTGTTTATTTGTATTGTTTTGGGAATTTGTTTTAGGTATAAACATTCAAACAATGCAATTTTGGAAATGAAAATAACAGCATCTCATAAAACACAAAGAGAGGACATTTCACAGAAATCCACTCAATTAAATGGACTTAAGGAAAAATTTTAAACCCAATCGCATTACAGAATAAACAAATTAAAAAGCTGCAAATATTTCTTTTTAAATCTAAAAAATATGCCATAACCCAATCCTAAAACACACATTTGTAGAAACAAAAAGTTACCTTTGCATTTATAAAATTATTATTAAAAATGATATAAGTATATGAAGAAGAAAATAGTTTCTGGTTTATAAATACAGCATATTTTTTTAATTAAATTTTTTGTGTGTTTTTCAGGGTTTTGGGCGTTGTGTATGTGTGTATTTTCTGTTTTGTTTGCTCCTATTCTTTTTTTTTTTGTTGTTTTGTTTATAAAATGATTGATAGAGATGCACCAATCAAATGGTCAAATATTGTTTTTTCTTCTTTATTTGCTCTTTTCTGATACTGAAAAATCCATTTTCACCATGATTAATGCAAAATACACAGAACACTGTTTACTTTTAATCAATATATGCATCAACCAACAGCATTTGCTATGATTCACTTTTTTGAGTTTAATAAAATCTGACAAAGGTAGTAGGTATGTGCTTAAGTGTATAAAAGGATATTATGTTGTTACTCATTCATTTTCTATTGGAATTACAATTACTAGCTCCACAAAAAAACATCCAGCACATTTTTTTCTCCCTATTTTTGAGTGTTGTAGTCCTTAGAAAAAGATTCTGAAAATCAGAAATCTGTATTAGTCAGAAGACCCCAGGGGATGCATCTCTACTGATTCCACAAACATTGTAAACATCCAGACTACAGAGCAGCTCTAATAATCTGGGAGCTGAATGGCATCTGAAATCTAAAGCGTTTCCCTCAAACAAAAAGGACAACTAAATCTGGAGAACAAAGACTTTCGGATCGGGGTTTCAAATCCAACTTCCTGTTCAAGGTGAAAAGAGAGATGCATGTTCTTAAAATATATAACCTGCTCCGTGTAAAGCTGCTGTATTTTCATACACGTCAATCTGAACGCTGAAGGTCAGATGCGTTTGAGCTGGTAACTGTCAAGGATAGCGACGGACTGATATGGGATTGTGCATGATTTACAAATCCATCCCAAAGCAGAATTTAAAAACTCCCACACATCCTGCAGAGGCAGGACAGCCTGAGCAGTGGGAGAAGAAATGCTGCCCTCTATCAGCGGCACTCATTCCTCCCCACGCAGGAGCAGAAACACACAATCTAACCCAAGACGGTATGAGGGGCCGTTTAGGACAAAATTTACGTTTTGTCTCTCACACACTACCAAAAGGTCTCGCATACTCCAAAAAAATAGCCACGCACACTCCAAAAAATTACGTTTTGTCTCTCACACACTACCAAAACGTCTCGCATACTCCAAAAAAATAGCCACGCACACTCCAAAAAATTACGTTTTGTCTCTCACACACTACCAAAAACTCTCGCATACTCCAAAAAAATAGCCACGCACACTCCAAAAAATTACGTTTTGTCTCTCACACACTACCAAAAAGTCTCGCATACTCCAAAAAAGTAGCCACGCACACTCCAAAAAATTACGTTTTGTCTCTCACACACTACCAAAAAGTCTCGCATACTCCAAAAAAGTAGCCACGCACACTCCAAAAAATTACGTTTTGTCTCTCACACACTACCAAAAACTCTCGCATACTCAAAAAAGTTACATTTTGTCTCTCACACACTACCAAAAACTCACGCATACTCAAAAAAAATAGCCACGCACACTCAAAAATTACTCACGCACATTCAAAAAATACTCAAATTGCGTATACACACACTACTAAAATGTCACACACACATTCACAAACGTTAACTTTCTCGCTCACATACACTACTACCAGCTCGCTCACATACACTACTACCAGCTCGCGCACATACACTACTACCAGCTCGCGCACATACACACAAACGTTAACTTTCTCGCTCACATACACTGCTAACAGCTCGCACACACACAGACGTTTATCTCTCACATACACAAGACTAAAGTTGAACACACACACAGTACTAAGACTCGTTTTATGTATGTGTGAGAGCGAGACTCTTTATGAATGTGTGAGAGCGAGACTCTTTTTGAATGTGTGAGAGCGAGACTCTTTATGAATGTGTGAGAGCGAGACTCTTTATGAATGTGTGAGAGCGAGACTCTTTTTGAATGTGTGAGAGTTGTCACGGAAGAGGCGGGGCATAATTTTTGGATCAAACTGCGCATGCGTAGATCCTAAACTATAAGTTTTGATTGTTGACTCACTGTATGTTCTATTACTTAGTATATTTGTGCTTTTAAATATATATAGGACGTTTAACTTTCTTGTAGATTAAATGTGCTATAGAAATAAATGAATCTGATTGATTGATTAAAAATAGCAAAATTGCTGTAGTACAATCTGTCCACTGGGTGCCAGTATTACAGGAATTATTAACCGGCGCCAACTAGTGCCGAAGAAGAAAGAGTTTGCTATACCGAACATGGCTAACTCTAATTGTTTAAAATGGCAGCTGCCTGACCAATTCTCTCTCGTTTCGAATTAGAGTTAGCCATGTTCGGTATAGCAAACTCTTTCTTCTTCGGCACTAGTTGGCGCCGGTTAATAATTGTATGTGAGCGAGCTGGTAGTAGTGTATGTGAGCGAGAAAGTTAACGTTTGTGTGTATGTGCGCGAGCTGGCAGTAGTGTATGTGCGCGAGCTGGTAGTAGTGTATGTGAGCGAGAAAGTTAACGTTTGTGAATGTGTGTGTGACATTTTAGTAGTGTGTGTATACGCAATTTGAGTATTTTTTGAATGTGCGTGAGTAATTTTTGAGTGTGCGTGGCTATTTTTTTTGAGTATGCGTGAGTTTTTGGTAGTGTGTGAGAGACAAAATGTAATTTTTTTGAGTATGCGAGAGTTTTTGGTAGTGTGTGAGAGACAAAACGTAATTTTTTGGAGTGTGCGTGGCTATTTTTTTGGAGTATGCGAGACCTTTTGGTAGTGTGTGAGAGACAAAACGTAAATTTTGACCTAAACGGCCCCTCATAAGACGGGGGTGGGGGAGAGAAGCACGCGCATGTGTTGATCTCGTCCTCGGAAGTCCTTTTCCCCCCGTCTTCCTTTTCCATCAGAGACAGAGGAAGCACAATGGTCAGACTGCTGAAAGGTTGTGCCGGCGGCCCGGCTGTGTGTGGAGGTTCTGTTGGGGCCGGCGGCGGCTCCGTCGCATACATATGGAAAGGGATGGAAGTTAATACAGAAGGGTCACAGAGGAGTTGTGAGTGTGACCACAGAGGTCTACACAGGCACCTTCCTAACTTATATATCCACTGACATGTAAAATCAGGGCTCTGATCCGTTCACCAGGGGATGGGAGGAAATCACAATCCTAACACAACTGAAGCAGTGTTTTCAATGCTTAACTAACCTCCTTGGGCTCTGGATCTATTTCCCTAAAAAAAAAAAAAAAAAGGCCTCCATCCTTCAACCTTTCTTCCTTTAACTCAGCCAACCACTCAAAACCAGTTCCCATGGCAAAGCGGAGCACCTAACCTGCAACAGTTGGAAGTGAATACACACACGGAAGTAGACACACATGCAGGAGCTCAATGGTTGCACTTTTGCTCACACACCATGCTGTAAATGTCAGAAGACTGCGCCTCACTATCCTTCAACATTTTAGTGGTTCACAGAGAGTCAGCATCAGAAAAGACCCTGGTATCAGGAGAATCTGCTCCAGCTGCATTGAAAGATTGCACAAAAAAAAACTCTGTCCATGATGCTGCTCTTTTACAGCTCATCTGGATGAGACCAACTGGAAATTTCTGAATAATGCAGCAGAACTAGTTCTCAGACATTGGCTAATTACTGGTATGAAAATGTACTAAAGGTTTCAAAAGATTTCTGTCACGCCCTTTTTGAGGTTTTAAATCTCCTGGCTGAATAGAGAATACCTGCTCCTACTGTGCACAGCCAGTCTGCTAGCTAAAGGAAAGTTTCTGCACTTTTTGTTGACATTTTAACGTCCTATACAAGCAGCTGGTGTAGATAGCACAGCTAGCATCACTAATTCAGTGTACATGTAGGTCTGTACTTTGACTCTGAGATTCCGAAAAGCCTGCCAAGATTTCAAAACACAGCATGTTTAATGACAGGCAGAGGTTGAAAGCTCAAACTGCTGCTATAGTTTCAGCTTTGTTGTTATTTATTTAAAGTTGTCCACAAAGACGTTCAGAGTTTCCTGTAAAACAGATTCATACAACTCTTTTACTTCATTTACAAGCACGTCGCTATTACTGAAAATAACTCATATTTAGGTCTGCGTCAGTCAGTTATTACTGACTGACTGTAATAGTGTAATAGAGGGGTGTTGTTGGTGGTCACTTTGGTGTATCAGAATAAGACAGGATTTTTGAGTTCCTGACCTGCTGCTCAACAGCCAAGGTCAGTGAAACTGAGAATCTGCAGATTCCAGCCACTGGCCACTTGTTCTGTGCATCTTTGCAATTGTTCATAATGAGATACAAGAGAAACGGCCAAAATCACCAAAATTTTCTCCAGCTGAGATTTTCGCACCCAATTTTTGCTGTGCACTACACGTCAGCTAGCTGAAAGAAGGTGACTACACTTTCACTTGCTTACAAGTATGAAAAATTTGTCTGGTTCAAAAAACAAGGATCATGGCCTGGAAACTAAAGAATCTCAACCGTCACTTTTATTAATTTAACACTGTTTGCACTGTTCCCGTATCTTTATTTCCTTTCGTCTAAAGTTAATATATTTAAATTTTATGTATGTAGAATGTGAGAACTTAAAAATGAAGTCAAATTCCTTGTCTCTGCTCACAATCACTGCCAACAAACTGATTCTGATTACTTAGAAAGCAGAAGCCATGACTAATTAATCAACTAAAATAAGCTTCTTATGCTTGTGCAAGTCCAAATAGCAAGATCAAAAAGTTATATATTGTATTACTTTACCAAAAATAATCACATTGTGCTGTTAGTTGAAGTTTGAGTAGTTGCTGTTTTTATGTTCTAGATAAAAGCAATTTAATCCTGCAAAGCATTTTTTGCAGTTACCATAAGAATCTCATAATTGTTCAAGCCAACTTACAATGTATCCTGCTTGATCTTGAAGTGATTGTCTGGTTCTGAAAATGTGTTAATCACAAAATAATGTCTTTCATAGTTTGACCTTTGTGGTGTATAAGAACTCAGATTGTAGCACCAATATCTTTTATTTTTGTCACATCATAAATGTGCACTGAAATCTTGCACCCATAGAAAACATTGTCAGTTTTTTTCACAATTTAAAGCCCTAACAACACTTTCTGTGGATGTCATTTTCCTCTAAGGAAGAAAGCTTGATTTGAATAGTGTAGGTGGCATCTTCACTTCAGCGAGCGCCATGATATTGTGTGATGGGTTTGGCATGTAGATTTGATTTTTCACTTGCCAGGAAACTGTTCTTTGAGAGCTCTCTGGAAGAGGAGCTGCTTCTGCCTGTATACCCTGAGCTGCGTGCTGATGCTCATTTTAAGTTTTTCCTTTTTTTCTTTTTTTTTACTGAGTCTGATGCAAACTTTGCTTTACAAGCATGGACAAGTCTAGATTCTGCACAATTTACAGAGTGCATCAATGATCTTCTTTTTCATTGTTGCCTCTGTCTTACTTGTGTCTTACTTGTCACTTGTAGCTGCTCCATCTTTCCAATAGCACTTTGTTGCTGATCAGCTGAGAATGCAGCATTACTTTTTATCATCATGTAATACCAAATGTTACAAGTAGCAATATGACGTGGAAAAAGAGTTTGCAAATAGTTGTTTTTCCTTGTAGTACCCAAAAGCCACCATTCCTCAATCTTTTAAGTGCAGCTTCGGGCTCTACTATTAAGTCTCTTTACTTCTGCTGGGTACAAAATGCAGGGTTCTCGAATCCTGAATAAAATTCCAAGCAAATTGTAAATTCAGTCACAGTCTAAAGGTCTCAGAGGCTCAGAGAAAAATGAGTGATAAAAGCCAAATAGCATTAAGAAAATCAAGCTTCAGACATCTGTTTGTTTGTGATTGTGAAGATTTGTTTTTATGCCTTTTTTGTCTTTAAGTGGCATTTTAGAAAATATTTAGCAGCTACTGTGGAACTTTTGTGTTTTTCAGGTTTACTTGTGGACTTGCACAATATCAATGTGCCTGATCTCAATTGCTAAGGCATGCTTGAATAGAATAATCACAGCGTTGTTGTATTTCCAGGTAGATACCTTAATGCGTTCCATGAAAATAATTAATCTGACCAGTAGAATGGATGCTTGTACTGGTTAAGAACCAGTAGAAACAGTTTAAAACCTGATACTCCAACAAAATGCTTAAGCTCACAGAAAAAGGAAAAGTGGAAAACAAGGTGAAGAGTTTCAAAAAGTAATCAATATAACCATTCCAACTATCAACAACCACCATGCAGCATCAGTTTCTGTATTTTTTTCTAATTTTGAAAACAGTGTAACACGCAACATTACACCTCAAGCATGTGTTGTGCACTGCCAGTTGGCTGGCTGAAAGGAAGGTTTCTACACCCTCTCCTTACTTACATGAAAGTAAATATTTATGGTAACAAAAAGGATGGATAGTCACCCTCCTACCAAATTTAGTACCTATCTATTCTACATTTCCGACTCTGGTCTATCCCATTGCAATCAATCTGTGACGCCAATTAGCCTTTAATAAGCTTTCACAAGAGGAATTTCAAGAGGAATATGTTCCATCTTTGGATCCGATGTCAATTCATTCTGAAAAGACAGGAGAATTTTTTAAAGACCAAAAATCCCAAATCAAGCCGTCTATATGACCAGCTGTGGGTCGTCAGCCTTTCCTCTGAGAATTTAAGTCTCAGCTCCGTCTCAAACCTGATTGGCTCCTTTAGATGCTTCACCTGTTCGAAAACCATCAGGGGTCTTAAGTTGTACCAGCGAAGCAGTTTTATATGGTGATGATACGGCACAAGCACGGGGGAGAGGGGGTTCTGCCAGTGTGAGAAATGCCACCTGCTGCACGCCTCAGCTGCCCACCCTCTCAGAACGCCACACCCTCGTTAGCCCGCTGTGACAACCAGCTTCACTGAAAGCCTGGAAGTGCTCAGCTTTATATCCAAAATGAAGCAGTCAACATTTCTGTCTCTGCTCTGTCATTTCTACGTGACTTCTCTGTTCCTATGCTGAACACGGACAAAAATCCAGCAAACAAGGGGGGTCGCTGAAGACAAAGGAGAGACCTTGCATCTTTGAATTTTATTTTGTCTCCAGTAAAAGAACTTGAGTACAGACTCGTAATCCTGATTTATATCTCATTAAATCACATCCAACAAATTTAAGGATGCCAGCGATTCATAAAAGCCTGATTAGTGGCTATACCTCGAACATCTGCTCACATCAGTGTCTGAATGAGATGAGAGCAGCCCCACTTTTCCCTTTCTGTGTCTTGATAGACGACTATGGATGGACCAGCATGAGATTTTCAAAGTGTGAAAATCTTCAGAAAAACACAATAATTTCACAGTATCATTTAAATTAATGATAACTTTTGTGACATTTGTGTGTTACTTTTATCGAACTTTCCCATTTTTTCTTTGTATCCTATGTACTGCACTTTAGGATACTACAGAGTTGTAAAGTTGCTTGAAACCATTTTCATACAAAGTATAAAAAACTACTTTACTTTTGTTTTTCCACATGGTCTAAAATTAAACCAGGCTAAACCTTTAGAGCAGTTAGAATTAGCAAACACAACTCTAGTTGCTGAATTCAACAATAAGAAGAGATGAATTTAAACTTTCTTTAAATTCAGATTTTTTGCAGACATTATCCTTGTATTTGGAAGAAGTTTGTCGAGATCTTTGCCAATTCCTCCTGATAGAACTAGGGTAACTGAGTCAGGTTTGTAGGTCGCCTTGGTCACACTCACCTTTTAACTCTTCCCATGAATTTTCTATGTGATTAAGACTGGACTTTGTAATGGCCACTAAAAAACACCGACTTTGTTGTCCTGAGGCCATTTTGTAACTAATTAGGTGGTAAAAAAAAAAAAAAAAGACCTTTTTCTAGTTAAGCTTTAACTTCCTGGTTGATGTTTTTATATGTTGCTTCAATATTTCAACATAATGTTATTTCCTCATGATGCCATACATTTTGTAAAGTGTACAAGTCCCACTTACATAAAAAAAACACTCAAATAGCATTACACTGCCACCCACATATTTCACCATTCAGGTAATACTCTCAGTCTGGCAACCTTCACCATTTTTCTCCAAATCAATATGGCAAAATTCACCCTATGTCTCCAAAAATGAACACCTTAATCTCTCTATCTGGCTTTCATGTTCCTTTTGGAATAATGACTTCTTCATTCCCGAGTAGCCTGTGAGATACCATTTGTTTCACTGTGGATAATGACTCTTTTTTTTATTAGCTTCAGTCAGTTAAAACTGATTAAAACTTTCTGTTTCTTTTCACATGTAATTTTCACAACTTTCTTTTGCTTTTCACATATTTCACAAGAAAACGCACTCATCTCTGAGACGCAGAATCTGTTTTGTTTTCTGAAAGTGTAATGGCTGGACCGATAGAGGAAACACACTTTGTTCATCTACGCTTCTCTTCCTGATAACTTGGATGATGTCTTGAGTTTTCCATCATGTCACACAAGAAAACTCCATTTAACTTAAATGTTGTGCATTAATGTCTCAGAATAAAGTCATGATATCATCGCCAGGGCTTTTCCAAAATTCTTTGAAGGCTTAATAGACTTAGTTTATGTAAACTTGTTAATCTAAGGATGGCAGCAAAATGTTTTTAATAAATTATCTGTCCTATGAATTTATCATTTAGCAAATAGAAATTCTTTTGATGATTCTAACGGACCTAAAATTAAGAAAATTAAAATTTTATTTAATGTCAGACGGGGAGAAAATAAAGTTGACGCGTTTTCGTACCGTGAGATACCTGGTTTCAACTACAGACCTTCTTTCAGTAAGCTGACGAGCAGTGTGCGGGAACAGGTAGGGGAGGGGCAGCACTGCATTACTTAATGCACCACACAGCCAAAGGAGACTCTGGCCACTCCGGCGTCTTCTTTTACATCTCAATAAAAGAACATTAAATGGTAGGAATAGTGAGACAGAACAGTTTTGTTTTCTAGCCCATAGAAAACCTTGACACAAGTAAGTAACTGTTCCATGTGCAGCCAAAATTAACATTTCTCTTTTCTTCTCCTCAAACAGCTGACCTCCATAAGCCAATAAGAATAAATCATCAAGGACAGATTTTCGCGAAGGCTGTTTGAATGAAAATGGCTGAAGTAGCTCTGCTCCAGGAGGCTTTATGACACTCATCCCTAATCAATGAGGGGCTTACTTTGTGTCCATGACAGGCTGTATCCACATTAATATAACCACTCAGAGATTAAATAAGAAGACCCACAGCTCGTATGGCTGAAGCTGTCAGTCATCATGTGATTTCCCCTCAGGTGGAAACTTTCCGCTTTCAATTGTTGTATATTTCTTTATCTTAGTCACTGGCTAAGCCATCATCTCAGAGGGATCCTCCTCATCCCAGCCACACCTTCCACACCTCCTCATCACCGCATGCTGCTGTCCACAGTTCCTTTGCTGATTATTAAATCTTGCTTTTAATGAGTGTATCGCTACAGTAACGAATTAGTCATGCAACAGGTTGTACAGCAAGAAGAAGAAGAAAAAAAAGCTTACTGAGAAGTGGATCTCTACAGATGCTGCAGTGAAACACGTGGAAGGGTCGGATAAAAATATTAGAGAGCTTCCAACTCTCAGGAAGCTTAGACAACGATCTCACAGATCTGATAGGCACACTATGAATTTACAATTCTTTCACATCTGATCCTTGCTGCTCCCTTAAGCTACATGTGCTCTGACGCACTAGAAAGCCGGTTTCCACTTCAGGAGAGTGGAGGATAAAGAATTTTTTTTTTTAACTTTCAGAAAAAGTAAATAATTGCTGTACAAATTGTGTAGCACTTGAAAGAGGCAGATTTTAAATGCAGCACTAAAACTAAATGCTTCGAGCTCATTCGTGACTAATTTATTTTTATTTGTACACTGACGAAGCGCTACACTGACTTCAATGTTAAGCATATTGAATTGAAGTGCTCTTTAAGCCTGGCGTCTCCAAGCATCTTCAAGCATCCCAGATCTTCCTTCTGCAGCCAGGTGAGCGCTAAATGTGTCTCCGGATGTCAAAACCGGAGCCCAAACCAGGAGCGCTTCCACCCCCCCCCTCCTCCTTCCACCGGGATCAACCGGGGAGTATCATTGGATTCAAATTGGATCAACTGATGGCTATCGTGTTTCGCTGTTTAAACTCAGAGTGCAGTCTTTGACAGCCCAAACACACAGATGTGGACGAGGGGCTAGCGCCGTGGTGCAATGCAGATGTTTACACCCAGAAAATAATGGGGGGTCGCGGTGCAATATACTTTTTAAAAAAATGAGCACATAAAAGAAATCATCATTCTCATTCCGCCTCAAGAGTCAGCAATCAGTTTGAAGTTCATCACTTGCCATATGTAAGCTTATAAAGGATGCATCAGACTGGTAATCACAAACATTTCAGCTCATTCAGGCCAGCAGCCATTCTGATCACTGCACAGCTGCATCTAGCTGAATATTGATACCTGACTATCGATCAAGCTCACAGCTGGAGCCTTTCATCCATAAGCCACATATCATTCAGGTCACACCCAGATCAATTTAAGGTTATTCAAGAAACTGTTCCTTCTTCCTCTGATTTACTCCTTGAGGAAACTGCAATTAAGTAAACAATAAGAAACAATAAGAATTAAGAAAAAAAGGATTTGTTAATATTACAGCAAACAAACTTTCCTTTCCTTTTTTTCTAATAATAAAGGCATTCCACAAATAATTTTAAAATGTTTTATACCTCTAAAAATATCACAACAAGCTTGTATATTTTTTCCCTTTACTGAATGAGTTCTGCTGGAACATTTATTTACACAAATGGTATATTTTAAGGCTACAGTTTTAGATTAACGCAATTTGACGACAATATACAACATGTTTTAATTGTGCTTTTTATATCCAGTAATTTCTCTGTCATTAGAATTTTACATTAATAAAGCAATGCCTAAGTAATCAAAATGCTCAAGGAATTTAAAGCTAAAAGTTTTCATAATGTTGCAACTGTTTTGTATCAAATTATTCTATTTTCTCTTAAATGTAAGTCTGAGAAGTTATTGTTCAAATGTTACAAAATATTTTAGGATTCATAATACTTTACTGGTTTCTCTGAATTGATTTGAAAGCACCAAAGCACAAAATAGCGCAAGCAAATGTTACATTTTATTGATAAATGAGATGTGAAAACCTCCTGATCTCACACTTCAAAACCACATTTTAGAAAAAGGCCCATTTCCTCACATGATCAGTAAATGTTATCACAAACACATCATCTCCTCAACCAGTCTCATTTAGGGTTGTCTCTTTTTTTACTACAATTTTTCTTATGTTATACCTAATTTGTTTAGTAATGCACCCTTTTTCACGTGGTAAATATTACATGTCAAAACAAAACAACCCAGCAGTAAAAACAGCAAACAGCAGCTCAAACTACAGCAGGCCTGAATTTAAAAAACTGAGGTAGCAAACAGGATTTAAGATTCCTCATCCCTCCCAGCTCATATAATGACACATTCACGACAGGTGAATGTACCATTAGGTTTAATGTTACAATTTTTTTTACACCTATTTAAGTACAGGATTTGCCAAAAACATACATAAAAACAACATAAAATTAGAATTCTAAAAAATTATAACCTGCATACATTACATTAATCGAGTCCTCACCTGCAATGTGTAAATATGAATTTCAGTCTCTAAATAGTGCAATTAAATCTCATTTGTAAAGTATATCTTACTGTTTATACATAAGTACATACATACATGTAATTAATGTGTAAAGTAAAAAAAAAAATACTTCTATTAATTACTGAAGGGTAAATGTAATTTAGTTGGAATGGTTTGAAGGTCAAAAAGATCATATGTTTTCCATATAACTGTTGACCAGTTATTATAAGTTGTATATAGAAACAGATGGGATTGTGCCACTAAACCCATATTGGCCTGGATTTGATTTATTGTGTATTTCTGTATAACTGGGCATGAACTGGACCTGTTTTCTTTTCTTAAAAAAACAAAGAGATGACCTTGAGATGACAACAATTTAAACTATTTAAATTAAATTGAACAAATAAAAATATGCCAGAAGCATGTTGCTTAAAAATAAAACGTGTACTTACACTACATTTTAAATGTATTTAGAGAATGAAGCAGATTTGTATCATACTATTGATGTATTCAAAATAGCAGTAAACTGTACATTTATACACAGTTTAGTACAGGTGACTACAGAAAGTTATTTTAAATACAACTCAAGCTTTGTTTTTCTGCAATTTAAGTTAAACTAAAACATTCTTAGTGGTTCCAAGAGAGTGCCCTTTAAGTACACTAATGTGCAAAAATACTTAAAGTAAACTGACAATTATTTTTAAGTTCTACTTTAGCTCAAAAAATAGGTTAAATCAGGTATGATTTTCTATCATTTAAGCTCAGTTAAAATGCGATTACTTGTTTCAAAGTTACACACTGCACACAAACTAATCTAAAAATATACTTGCAGAAAAGTAAAGATCAGTCTGGTTTCCACTTCCGCATGCAAAACTAAATACATGTTACGTTGTGCTTTTTTACAATTTAACCTAAAGGTAATCACATGTTTGAAAATTAGACAATTTAAACATAATGATCTGCAAACATCCTTTACGTTTGGTGATCACCCTTAATGCAACTGTATTAAAATATATAAAAATGTGTAACATTAATTACGCTTTTTTTTCAGAGCTCTGTTGTTAAAAGTAAATCCACAAATTCAGAGGTTAATTTAGATTCTTTCGCATTTGTTGTTTTTTTTAACGTGATAAAGCATTGTAGTTGATTTAATTAAAAGTTATGAACGCTCTAGTTCATCCAGTTGACTCTGTGTTTTCAAAATGAACACCTGTACGCATCACCCGCTGCCCCGCTCATGGACCTCGCAGACATGGCGAAGATTTCGCTTTAAGGCCCCCTTTTTTCCTTCTTGCGGGGAAACACACTCTGCGGGTCCAGCAGCTGCACATACACACCGCCGATTGGACACATACGGCCAGTCACAGGCACCGTATGGACATTTTGCTGCGTGCTGGTGTCCACCTATAGCCGTGCAGGCAGCAGCAGAGCGCAGGGCCATCATCATGGCAGCCATTATAGGAGGGCTCCTCCAGCTTTTCCACGGCCTACGTGCACATTAACTCAGGGGAGTGGCGCAGGCTTTGACACCATGTTTGCGCCTCGCAGAACGAGCCGTAAAGCGGGGAAACTGCACGTTTTCCTCGACTGTAGTGCAATCTAAACGTAAATAACGCTCTATGAAGGGGCTGCAGGGCGAAGAAAATGGGCTCTAATACAGGAAAGTGTGGCTTTGCACTAAAAAAAGGGGGAGGACTCACATGAAGTAGAGGTCACGTGTTCTTGCACAAAGGGGGTTGAATATTTACCTTTTTTGTCACGCAATGTACTTTTTTCCCTTAAAGATAAACAATTATAATTACGTGTATTTAATTTGGCTACGTAAAAACGGCGTCACACACCTAAAGACGGTGTTTTCTAAACATAAAAAAAAAAAAAAAAACTTTAAGGTTTTATATGCTTTTGAGTCCACAAATTCAGCATGTCCATAGATTATATAGTATCCAAAGAAGGTCGAGTGGCTGCAACTCATTGCGCGATAGAGTTCCAGCACATAATGAAACTTAACCTTATCGCCTACATGCACAGCAATGCACATTCAAGTTGGATCATATCACATAAAGCAGAATAAACCCAATCAGGACCCAAACGTGCCATGTTTGCATGTGTGTGTGAGTGTTTGCCTGTGGGATATGGCCCTCGCTTGCAGATCACGCAACATGGCAGCAGCCACGGCTGTGTTCTGCGGATGTTGGGACTAAACTGTCTTTTTCTGTCGCTTTTCTTTCTTTTGTTTGTTTAGCCACACGCACAATTAGGAGCTTTCATCGCCAAGCAACAACAACAGCAGCAGCAGCAACTACAACAACAACAGGCTGGCAGAAATCTCACGAGAAAAACAGGGAAATGTGGCTTACTATATTTCACAGCGGAAGCCTACAGGTCACACACGCAGGCACACACACATTCACTCACTCACTCACTCACTCACTCACTCAGACATCGGGTAGCAGCACAGTATAGGTGTGTGGGTGTGAGTGTAAGCGCCTACCTTAGCTTTTTGGGAACAGAGTAGTCTACCTCTATCAGCTTTCCGTGCAATTCAACTTTACCTGCAGGGGCGAGAATGGACAGTGTAAGTCATGTGTCTGCAACAATGCACGCCAACACTTCATGAAGTAGGTGCGTCCCCATTCATATTTTTAAAGAAAGTGCTCGGTGCGCATCGTGGCGCACACAGTGCACACATTTGCATTATTCCAACCACTTTGGAAAGGCATTTCTTGCGCCATAACGAAGCTTAATGAGCTTATATAGTAGTAGTGTATGAGTGGGGGTGGTGGGGAGGTGAGGGGAATGGGCAGCCATGCTTTCCACTCCCACAAGCATTGCAATGAGGGGGATATATGTTTCTCCTGTAAAGAATACAACACCAAGCAGATGTTAGGTAGGTGTTGTTTTTTTTAATTTTTTGGCTACTATCACGCAAATAGAAGGAGCGAGTGGCCTGGCGCAGCACGGAATTAGCGTCTCACCTCGTCCTCCTCCTCCTCCCCCCTCTCTCCACCTCCTCCTCCAACACTCAGCTACCTGTTTATGAGCCCTTTTCCTCCGGACCCCCGTGACCCACCTCCAAGACACCTCGTAAAAACATAGCCGGACACCGGGGGAACAGGGATCCGACAAGTATTCCGCGCTGGCGCCGCGCTGCGCTCCTCAATAAAATCAGGACGAAAAATAAGTGAAAAATAATTATGCCTACCCGAACCCAGTCAGTCAGTCAGAGACCATCCCATATACATTCCAGCGGCTGATCGCGAAAAAAAAAGAAGGAAAAAGAAAGTAGCGCCATGCACTATCGGAATCGCCTTAAAATAAAAGGAGGAATTAAAAGGTGATTCTTGCGCGTGGAAATTTGCCTTAAGACCGCGTGTGTTTTCCTCTGTATATCTTTCGAGTGTGTCCTGCGTGGGATCGATCATTTATCCAATATCTCCAACTCTGATCACAAACACCGTCCCGTGCAAAACACAGATTTGTTGCGTTGTTGATTTTTTTTTATTTTTGTAAAGAAATCAAAATAATAAATATTACACATTTTACTTTGACCTAGTGGAGTGTGCTTTCCCCTGTCAGCAGCGAGCAGCATCACTCAGCGCAAATATCAAAATCCACACACTTACCAGAGAGAGTCTCTATAGCCTTTATGGCCGAGTTCTGGTCGGGGAAGTCCACAAAAGCATAGCCGGATTTCAGCAGGACCTGCTCGGGCGCTGGCAGCTCTCTCTCCCCGAAGAGCTGCTCCAAGTCCTCGACTGTGACCGAAGGACTTAAATTCCCAACATATAGTTTGTTCATGATCTGAAGAGCAGAAGAAGGGGGAAAATCTCGAAAGGCTTGCCAGATATCAAGAGTGAGACGATATTGAGAGCCGTAGAAACCAATTTTTGAAAAACAAAATAAAAAAAAATTAAATAAAATGTATTTTGAAAAAACAAAAATCGTCCTCCAGGATAATAGGGAGCTAAATTAGCGACCCCCCAGTTACCGACCAACTCTGGCCCTGGTCAAACTCTTTCAACAGAGACTGGGGGGTGGTGGTGGTGAGGTGAGGCAAAAAAAAAAAAAAGTGTCGTTACGACGCTATTACTCCGGAGCCAACAAGCGCCGCCTCTAAACAAAATCTCCCTTAAAAATCACAAGAAAAAATGTTTGGAGGTGCATGTGCCGCTCGTCCGGCGTACAGAGGGGCATGGTGATGACTGTGCTGTGTTCTGCGAAAGGGATGGGCTTAAACGAGGCAGAGGGGGGTTATTTCATCAAATCATAATAAGGGCCTCCAGGTTGCATGGGAGTAAGGGGCTTGGCTTGGTTTGGAGTGAGAAAAGAAGGGACGTGCAGGGCCGTTTCCAGAAAGTCTTGAAAGGGCGGCTCTACGGGGGCCACTAATCATTTTAAGGTTTTACAACAAAATCAGACAAGATTAACCTGACTTGAACTTTATAGGGTTTACAGTGGCAACAGACTCCTCATAACCCCATTTTTATTTTTTTTTTATGTTTAAGTCGTTCATTATTATTTCTTTACATTTTATAATGTAAGTGAATGTTTTCAAGTGTATGTGTTCCAATAATTAACTACTTTTATTTATTAATTAATTTTTTTAACATTAGTACAAGCTGTTTAAAGTCTGTACAACATTTACAGTCTGTGACTTTAAAATACTGAAACTGTGTTCAGTATTTTATTCTTTTCAATAAATATGTGATCCTGATTTCATTTGAAGGCCCAAAAAGGGGGGAAAGTAAATAAATGCGGCACCTCAGCAAAGTTCATGGCTATAATATAGATTTTAATGCCAAGATATTAGCACAAGATATGTCCATGTCCCTGAAAACATATGCAAGTGTAGACAATGGGCAGATTGAATGGATGGACGTTACTATGAGCAACATTTGTCATTCTAAGTGTAACACACTCCACATAGGTCATATATAAATATATATTTTTCACTTTCTCAGTAACTTTAACCAGTTCTATTTTCATACTAAGATTTATGAATATACTCATTCCAAGGAACTTTTATTGCACTACATTCAATGAGATTAAATTCTATAGTGTCCAACTCTGAAGTCTTTAAGGTCGTCAGACCAGGGGATGTTTGTCAGTCACTCCCCTTGTGCCAGCGGAGAAGGAGGAAGTAAATGGGAGCTGCTGTGTGGAAAATTCAAATCGTTGTCGACTTAAACCAGTAAACCAATGATCCCTCCCCTCAGTTGAGGCTTTCAATTATTTATGAGGGAGCCAGAAATATGGATTTCTGGGATCCTTTCACTGCAGTCAGCACCTGTTTAAGAAATATTAGATTTTTGTAGTATTTACATTGAAATACAGGCAAAAGCATTCCTTCAACAAACACATGAACAAAAAAGCAATAAAGAAAGTGAAACCACACTGCTGTCCTTGTACATATTGTTCCTGGAGAAATAATAATAATAAATAAACTAGATTTATAGCTTGGAGTCTCTAAATCCCTTTGTGAGCACAACCTAAATGGTGGAAAAGCTGAAATGCTGATAAGAGCAGAAGGGGATTCTTGAAGGAGCCACTCTGAGCTGTACACATGAATCCTTTTATTTGCGATGGCGGTTGTGTAAGTGTTTGCAAATGGGTGTGTTTGGGAGGGAAGCATGTTTTAAGGCGGACTGCAAACAAAAGCTTTGCAAGGCTGTGCTCATGCATGGATGTGTAGTCTTGTACCTAGTTACCCAAGGGGAGGAGCCTAATTCTTTTCTCTTTACATGTGACTTCTTTCCTTGAGCTTTCGGAGCATTACTGCCACCCCACTGTAGTGCAGAAAGTACCAGCAGCAGGAGTGACCAGCTCTTGCCTTGTTTACGTCAGTGTATGAACAGAGGAATGTCCAAACTGTGGCCTATTTACAAAACAGCTCTTTAGTTACTTTCCTGATGGCATGCACACACACTCATTATTGTGGGGTCTTTGTTTTTGCTGCCAGTCAACAAATCAACAGTTAAAAATGGAGAGAGCAAGCTCCAAACCCCAATAAAACTCAAAAATACAAATTTCTGCTTTTAGGCAGCTTTCTGAAAATTGGGTCACTGGGCTTTCAGATTCTGCAAATTATTTCCACCCTGAATGGAAATGCATGTGACATTTGGAGGAACGTGGAGACACACATACATGTGGACTTGTGGTGGAACATGGAAATTAATTTCCAAGGTGTGGTCAGCAGTGCACGAGTGGTTTCTGTCTCCTCACTGCTGCAATGCCTGCGCATATTACACACTTTCAGAACACTGAATATTATAGTACTGGGTTTAAAACTTGCAGCAGCTTTTGTTAACACGTAATTCTTTTGTTTTTAAACAGCTTTCATTCCCTATCATGTTTCTTTACCTCCAACTTTGGTTTAATCATCCAAAATTGGAGCAATAACAAAAAGTAAACTTTACACAAATATGCAAGTAAATGCAATGTAAATTTCTGAACATGTAAAATAATTATTTGGATATTGACTTGAAGGAAATAACACTTTCTCAACACTACTTCCTCCTGGTGTGTCAGTTTAAATATGGTGTCTGCCCACTTTTCTGTAAAATGAAACCAAACTACTCTTCCTTAGAATTTGTTTGTTGGTTTCATTTAAAAGGTACAAATTTACACCAAAACAGGATCAATTCACCTAACCTGCTACAAAACAAAACATGTGTCTTGTAGATGAACTACAACAAAACTGATCATTTGTACCTTATCTTGGTAAAATTAACCTTTGAGTAATCCATTACAACACCCTTCTCAGGACTTTTCAGAGGTTCACAGTGACCAGCAGGGGTAGTTGTTGAACTTCAGTTTCCTGTTGATTGATGAAGCTTGTTTCTCTTCATGTGAGGAGCAGCGAACATCAGTTTGAACTGGGTAAGGAAAATAACCTGATCTCATGGCTGTGAAGGTGAATTTACATGTGATTTGATTATGATAAAAGTCACCCAGTGAGCAAATGCATCATGTCTCACTTGGACAAGTTTTTTTCTTTCCCAGCTTCAGAAGATTAAATTCTGCTTTTAGGCAAAAACTCTTCAAAAAATATTGAAGAGTTTTTGTAAGCATTTATTATTCCCCTTCGAAGAATCGGGACTTCCCATAAATAATTGGTTAAATGTAACAAAACATAGGTGTTTTTCAGCAATATCCTGTGACTTTCATGTTTTTTTCCCATTTAGACAGTATTGGGTTTTTTTACTAAATTGTATATCACAAGCTTCATAAGTTACTGTTTATCAAACTATTGAAATGCCAGCTTCCCAGACAAATCATAGAAAATATCACCATTTCCATGAATCAGGAGGGAATGAACATAGAAACCCAGCCTAGTGTGGAAATTAATACAAGTGTTAATTGTATTTTAAAGCAAAGCCTAAATGTCAAATTGTTTCACGAGTTTTACAAACTTTGAATAAATTCTGATTAAAACTCATTTGCATAGTTTACAACAGTTAATTTTCTGTGCAAAAATCCAAACATGTCAAAAACAAAAGAGAAAACAAAAGCTCAAATTTGTCACCATTTAAAATATTTCTAAGCTGAAAGTTAACAAATGCAGACTTTGCTGTATGTAAATTATATACTTAAAGCATATTCATAAAAAAAGGTTTTTAGCATAGAGAGAAAGAAGGCCAGTCTTCAAAAACTACACAATTCTTGGTGGAAAAAAAAACTATTCCCTTTTAATTTGTTTAAATTTTGCTGAATTCTCACTCAGTTTGTACACAACAAAACCCCATAAATTAACATGCCAGTTAGAACAACACTGCCCTGTACATTTAAAATTTAAAACAAGGACACAAGGCTTCAAATGTGTTTTTCCATTTTCATTGATTATTGATAAGCAAGAGGAAGAATGGTGATCATCGTCATCTGTTTGGTTTCTTTAGTGTGGAGTTGAATGAGAAATGTGTCTGTTAAACAGGAGTATGTTGTCGTGACCAGACACTGAATGTTCTCTGAAGTTAAAAAAAAAAGTATGTCCTGACAGGAACAGTGACTATCTGGAGAACAACAGTGCCTGATGAATTGCAAAGATTTATACAAGTTTTAATTTGTTAAGCTCCAAATTACACAATAAACTAACCAGCTGAGAAATAAGCAGACGGGCATCTTCCAAGTTTCACATTGTGCAGAGGGATAACTCCTACAGGGGCAGAAACAGGTGAAAAAGGTTTTCTGCCAACCCTTTTCACATCAGTACATTGCTAAGCTTACAGTGCTGGTGTTCTGCTCTCTCAGGACTTTGTACAAAATTTTCCCATGAAACTCCACATTAAAGAAAGTCATACATCACCTTAAGAATATCATATCTACAAGAAAGTCAAACAAATCTTTAGAAGAAACTCCTCGTCTGTCCATGGAAATAAGGGATTTTTGTCTGCCTGAACTGCTCAATATCGACCTGTGAAATAAAGCAGCTGTTAGTTAACACTCTACAAGTTACAAACAAACAAGCAGATGTTTTAAGACGACTGCGAGTAATATTTGAACTTACGAGGAGAATAAGACCGGGATCTTGACCGAGATCTGTATGCTCCTCTGTAGTATGGTGATGGAGATCTTCGTCTAAAATAATAATAATAATGAAAAAAAAACAATCTTACCAATAACATTCAGAGTTAAAACAACAAACAGGACAAAGAGAACCAAGGTTCAATTCTTCAGTGACAATCAGTAAAATACCAACTGACAAAATGGGAGTGTCACCTGTATGATCGGTAGTAGTCCCTGTCATCATAGCGATCATAGCCGCCTCTATCATATCCGCGGTCATATCCGCGGTCATAGTCACGTGAATAGCGCCGGGGACCACCAGGACCGCCGCCGCCGCCACCACCGCCACTGCCACTGATGAGAAAGAAACAGTCAGATGTAAAACTATAATGCACACAAGTAACATATTCCTGTTTAATTTTAAAACACAAGGTTTTTATGCTCAGCACCTCATCAGGAGCTCCATTAAAGGCAGCCATGCATATCGGAGCTTAAATTTCAAAACACCTACAAAGCTTCATGAAATGATTTCTAACTTTTTCACATCACGACTGACAACTTAAATGTATTTTTCTGGGAGGGGATTTTATGTGGTAGGTCCAAAAAAAATCGTTATGCATAATTTGGAAGTGGAATGATTTGTTTCTTAAACTCTACTTGCAAACATGAAACTGGTCATACAGGCATTCAGTCCCCAGAGTTAATACTACATACAATAGCCTTTCACTGCAATTACAGCTGCATACTCATTTTTTGGAGTGTGGCTCTACTAGCTATACAAATTTAAAGTCTGAAATTTCATTCGATGAATCTCTGTAAAACAGTTCCAGCTCCACCAGTCTGGATGTAGTGCACTGAACAGCAATCTTTAGAGTCTTGGCAGAAATATTCATATCAATGGAAAACAAAAGATTTCTCCTCACTGTATTTCTTAAAAACAAACGGATTTTAATCCTTTCCTTTGCACATGATCTGAACCAACTTTATATCTGTTTTGGGCTTGGCTCCACTGTCTGACTAGGAGTATTATTGTCCCTGTTGGCAAACACAACCAACAAAACCACTCCACAGTCAGGCACTAGTTTTAATCTTACACATAAATTCATAAAGAAATGTTTTGAAATTAGTGGTTTTATAATGAAAAAAAGGGGGGTATAAGCAGCTTTTTAAATCACAGGAGTTATTCCTACACAAACAGTCAATTTGCTGTAGCTGACGTACTATGTGGGACGTCCCATGTAGATTCCCGGGGTCGGGGTGTGAGGTCTTTTTGTGATTGAGAAATCCACCCGGATTCTTCGACCGTCCAGCTCCATGCCATTCGCTCGGTCCTTTGCCTGATGATAAACAAAGTGTGTTTTTATATAAAATCCCAAGCAGAGTTTCTATTTTGATTTTTTTTTTTATAATAATAATTGTTTAGATAAAATGTGCTACCTCTTTAGCATCAGCTGTGTTCTCAAAGTAAACAAAAGCAAAGCCCCTGGAGCGCCTGGACTGCTGGTCGTACACGATGCTGACATCCGCCAGGCTCCCGTATTTAGAGAAAACGTCCCTCAGGTCCCTCTCTGTGGTGTACAGGCTCAGGCCAAACACTCCCAGGCAAGCATTTGGATCTGGATTAGCCTGAAGGTTTAGGAAAATTAAAGGTATACATTTGACTATACAGAAATTAATTACACAAAAATATGCATACTTATTTCAAGTCTGGTAATGTTAGATCAAAACATGAAAAAAAAAAAAAGAGAGAAACATGGGTTACTCACAATGGATACCATCATAATAATTACCAATTACATTGCTATTTGTTTTTTCTGATATTGTGCTACTCCACAAACATAATGAATGAATACACTTTATTTTTAAAAAGTGTGCCAGAAGAACACACCCGATTGCCGATGTGCCTGCGGCGATTAGACATGGGGGAATGACTGAGGCTCCTGTGCCGGCGCTCTCCGCTGTAGGAGCGGCTGCGGGACCGGCGCCGGCCGGACCTGGAGCGGGACCGGGAATGGCTGTAGTGCTTATGAGAGCCATGGTTAGAATGGGAGCTGAAACAGCAGAGACAAACTTTTAACATTTATCCAAAACACTGCTTGAAGGATCTGATTTCTGTGCCACTACTTGCTCTTTAAAAAAAAAAAAAAAAACTCACCCTGATCTGGACCTGGAGCGGGACCAGGACTTAGAACGGGAATGGTGGGATCCATCTTTTGAACGAGCTGGAGTGCGACTCGCCGACTTCGCAGGGGCACGGGGACTCGCGCTCCTGGAAGCTGAGCGAGACTCCTGAACGAACCACACACACACACACACACCAGCACGTTATCATCACAGAAGAAGTGATAAATATGAATAAATGTGCTACAACAACTCTGTAGTTGAGATTTAAAACTATCCTGGAAAATTTGAAGGAAAAAAAAATACACAAGATGTAAAAATTGGCAATTATGAATGCAAGTTAAAGCTATTTTATCTAACCAGTGGAAGGATGGTATCACTAGGATTACATCAGCAAGTATAATTAGGTAATTAAGATTACAAAAATAAAAGACAAAATAAAATAGCAATAACATAAATTAAAGTGTGATGTATTCAATAACAATGACATGCACGCATTGGATAAGTAGACCAGAAAATTACTTAGCGCAGCGACCTTATCCAGATTACTTCCTTAACTTCATTTCTGTAACTTCATTACTTCACATTATTCTTCTTTCTTCAATTTTCTTACATCTTCTGACTTCCCCTTCTCACACACTGCTCAAAGTTCTTCCCTCCTCATGTTTAGCATGCATTCAACAATTCAGCTTCACACATCTGAGCTTCATATTACTGAAAATAAAGTGGACATGAGACTTCTTCTGCATTTTCTTCGTCGAACCTTAACCTTAATGGAAAAGAAAAGGATGAAGAATTTATGACTACAATTAAAACGGCACGCTCATTCAAATTTTCATCAGGATTAAGTTTACAAATGCTCAGTGTTAGTTCGATTCATTTCACTTTCAGTGGTTCCACATTCACTAGTGTGTCTTACAAGTAATTTCATAAAAAATAAGATTGCAATAAAAGGGAAGATGCAATAGTTCAGTAAATTGTTGCTCAATGAGCATTGCAGCCAATTGGTCTACCCTGTTTTTGTATTTCCCTGATGGAAACCCAGGGATTTTGAACACACAAAAAAAAATTACACACAGTACATCCATTTGTTCTTAATTTTAAACACGCTTATCCTTTTTACTTACAAAAAATAAAAGTAGTCTTGCTCAAATAGTTTCCGTTAAATTGCATTCCTATCATAGTGAAGATAAAACCACTGTAAATGAAAAGGTCATAATGAGAATTAAACCCACCCCATTATCTCCCATTTTACACAAAGATAAAGTAAATCTAGATTAACCAAAACAACTTCAAGTTAAAGTTACAACTCATTTGTATTCACCTCCATCAAAAAGCAGCGACCAGCCATATCCTGTAAATGCTGATGTGTAATTATCTTTACTGAAAAACCAGATCTGCCCTACCCTTCGGCATACTGCTAACTGGTTAAGCAGGCGTTCAACAAGTCACAAGATGATTGAAGATAAATATTTGACGTGTTCCAAAGTTAGGACATCCCTTGCTAAATCAAAGCCAGGTTCATAATTCAGCAGAAGGGTTTGTAAACCCACCACTGGATAGATGAACAAGTTACACTGCTGTTCCTGAAGTTTGCATCTGATTGAACTCAGCTTTGTTCTATGAATAAAGGTTTTTTTTTTATTATATTTACAAACTTGATCATTTTGACCTAAAGATTTCTAAATCTAAAATAATTAGATACCCAGCAATGATCTGTGTTGATGTATGCTCTTTACATTAATAGCAAAACACAGGTTGTGAAATAAGCATTCAATTTATAAAAAAATAAAAGCTTTTATTTTTTTAAACCAACTGATAGTGGCTGATAATGGGATCCCTCAAACACTACACGTCCCAGATAAACTTGAAGACATATTTCTAGGTTAATGACGGATTCAACAACATGTTTGTGGTTTGTACCACTGACCATTTAAATAAAAAAAGAAGCACCGTTTTACATTTTCCACAAATAAGATATATCCAGCTTCAAATTTTAAACGTACTTGTATTTTAGATTTCAAACCAAAGCGGAATAAAGACTGCATTCGTCGAATTTTGTGAAATAACCCTTTAAGAATCTGCAGCTGTAAATCGGACACCAACTTCAGCATCGTGCTTCATTGTCTACTCAGCGGAGCAATTAATTGAAGCGCCTGTTTAAACATCGAATATTACGACCTGCATGAACGAGGTGAAACAAATGAAGAATCTTGAGGCCGTTTGATTTAAAACAGAATTTTTTTTTTATTCTTCCTTGTCGATTTAATGGCGCGGGTTAAGGCGCGCCAAAAACCAACAAGGAAGGAAACCCCAGACTGCTGTTCAGTCAACATTACTAAACGAAGTGCACGTTTTAAATAAGTATAAAAACCCACCCTAAAAAGGAGCAAAACGAAACGCATATTACATAATGCAAGATGGAATTTCGTGTGGAACAAAACGGCGCCACCTCGACGTTCTAGAATATTCTATCAAAGGACATCGAAAATGACATTTCTACGCTTAAAATAGTTACATTTACGCCAAGACTTTGGTTTGCCTAACTTGCAATGCGTCTGTCTTCTTGCTATTGAAAGCGCTCATCTAACGAAAAGATCGCTAAAACGAAAGGAGACGTTAACAACACCCTAAATTAACAATAAAGATAGGTTTCGATTCGTAGGTTCCTATTTATGCATTAACAAAACAGCTGTCTTTATGCAAGAAAAAAAAAATCTCTGTACATGCTTAAATATATATATATAAGGTTCACATTTGCCCTATGTCGTATAAATATTTTTAAATCAATTTGAGGTGCTAAAAGATAAAAAACGATCATTTTATTACTCTACAACCTTCTGTAGCCCAGGAATTTAACACACGATAAATAACCCTAAACTGCATGAGTGGGACTTTTATTGTTTAGCGCCGGATCTAATTTAATGTGTTGCTAAAAATATATTTTGTAACGGAGTTGGTGGCGAATCACCGGATACGAATCGGAAGCCAGCTTCTTCATCGTTAGCCTACGGCCTAGTTAACACTGAAATGCTAGCATTAGCCAGGTAGCTAAAGTTAGCAACATACGTTTTTACAGTAAATTATTATACACAGTTGATCTTATATTATAAAAATCACATCAACCTCTTTAATGCGTTAGAGAAATACACATTTGAGGCTACAACTGGAGTTTTAAGCTACCAAGGTGAGCATTTGGTCAGTGGTGTCAGTTGACAAATAAAAACCGTTGATATGACAGTTTTCTCATCAAATGGCTTTTTTCGTTGCTGTTCATGCACCATAGGAAATAAAAAAAAAAACTTAAAATTGCATCAGAGTTCATACATACCCGGCCCTTATCATTGTCGCTCATTTTTAGTGCTAGAGAATAAGCTACACGGAGAAATCGTCAACCTGATACTAATACGCGAGGCTAACGACTATGGTCGCGTGTGTGTGTGTGCGGTAATGTAAAACTGTAGCTCCTCCCTTCCGCAACTGTTCTCACAAGCACGTGACTTAGTAACGTAAAAACGTACGTCATTTCATAAAGTTGAAATATATTTATTGGAGATTTTTTTTTGTTTTCATTTAAAAAACATTTAAAACATATTGCACATCTCGAACAGGAGTGCAACAAATTTGACAATTACTTGTGAATTCTATTTAATTTACTTTTATTTAATAATATAATTTTTTTTTTTTTATCTCCAGTTCAGGAAGTCACCATTTTGCGGGAACACGTGTGAGGCGCTTGATGTTTTCAGTGCTGTCAGACAAGGTCATGTTATTGCTGCTGTGCTGTCGCCTTGTTTATAAGAGTTTCAGATTTAATAACCCATCTCTAATAAGTACACAAAATGTGAAACTGGCCACAAGATTTTCTGTTGCATTTTCTTTATTTAAGCGGACAGAATAGTGGAAATGACAGAGAGGATGGTACAGAATTATTTTTTAAGACACTTGAAACAATTATCTAGAGCTTCGGCACTGAGTATGTTTATTCACGGAGGGTATATATTGTATTAGCAATTCAATGGCCTTGCACTAAAAACAATAAACACAATTTTAAAAAAAATTAGACCTCTTGGTAATAAAAGCACATCTACTGCAAAAATAATTTATCTTGAGTTCTGCAACATTTACTCGAGAATATGTACTTCACACATCTCGCAGGACCGTACTGCTGAGATGTTGAAATTCATTACTCATTAGCACCTGGAAGTGAGAAAAAACAATCAAGCAGATTAAAAATTATTTTAAATTCCTTTTTTTTTTGGAGATGTTTGTGTGTTATTTTACATACCACAGCTATAAAGAAGATTTATTTTATGCAGGTCAAGTGTACTTGGTCCATCTCGCTGGCCAATAGGAATGTAAGGGTCTGGTTTGGGGATGATTGTTGGTCCACCTTCTTCAGAGAACGCATATCTGAAGCAGAGAAAATGTAAGGTTACCCCAGCATTCATTAATGCAAAAAAGTGTATTTTTAAATTGATTCTAAAAAGTATATGTCCTTAATCAAATTTCTTCTGTTTTTGTGTTGTTGTTGTTTTAAATCACAGTTACATATTTTAGATCATCAACTATTTTACTCATAAGATTACTTAAGTAAATAAAATGTTTAGTTATGATGATTTATTTCATAAGGGACATGTGCTATGGAAACACATGGCCCCACATAAAAAAAACAACAACAAAAAAAACAATTTTCTAAACTTTAACACTTTATGTTACTTTTGCTAGCAACAATTGCCATCAAGAATTTTGTTGGTGGCAATGAGTGTTTTACATCTCTCCTTAGGAATTTTGACCCACTCTTTTTTACAGAATAGTTTTAATTCTGCCACCTTCTAGGGTTTTTTAGCATGAATTGCAAAGCTTTGGTATCTCAACTGGATCCCAGTCTGGACTTTGATGAGGGCACTTCAAAACCGTGACTCTATTTTGGTCTTTAGCCATTCACATTTGGACTTATTTGCATACTTTGGATTGATATCCTGCTGCAACATCATAAACCCGATGGCTGGACTGCATGATTTAATTAGTTACAATAACTCATCGATTTACTGAAGTGGAAAAGCAGCACCTGATCACCTCGTATAATAATTTTATTAAAAATGTAACTGGACACATCGTCATCTGAAAAGTTAAACTTTTTTCTCATCAGTCTATACAATGTTCTTCCAAAAAAAAAATTAATGCATGAATTAACAATTACTTTTTCACACAAGGCCAGGCTGGTTTGGATTGTTCAAGTAATTTTTTGAAGATTGCCTTTTGTACGTACTTACTCATCTCTATTTCATATTAAAGTTGTTTTAAAAATTTAAGTGACATAAAAAGCAAAAACAGAATACACATCACTACATGTTGCCTTAAGCAGCATCTCACCGTCCATAATGCATGACAGAACTGTAGTCGTATGGGCTGTTCAGATTGTTCGTCGCTTGTTTCCTGAAGTTGTGTATTTGTTCTGTCACACAGAAAAAGGGACATTAGTCTTATTTAGTTCAAATGTATTGGGAATCCTTGGACACGGCCATTCATCCAAACCTGGCAAGATGTTCTTCCACACAATGGTGACATAGTGGTCTCGGTCCGAGCGGGATTGCTCGTGCACAAAGCCGAGGGCATGCATGAATTCATGAGCAGCAATCCCCGACCACATGCATCCAGGAGTCTGCAGTGACAAGGTCTGGCTTCCCCCAGTCTGCCCCAGAAACGACCAGCAACTGTGGGAGCACAGAGTAAACCTTACAGTGCTTCCTCACACAAAGCAGAGTTACAGTACATGAAGTAGGGAGTCCGTCTCACCCGTAACGAGGCTGGATGTCGAGGAAGCTGGCCTCATGAGTGCGAGGAATAAATTTGATGCAGGTTCCAGAGGAAATTTCTTGCATTCCTGTTTCTATTGTAATTCTGTCCATATCATCTGCAGATAAAAAAACAAAACAAGACTATTTAATTAAAATAGACCAAAGGGTATCAATCTGTAAACCTCTTTAAAATGGATTCCTACCGTATACAGGAGAGAGGATGTAGGGAACGTAAACAAATCCATCAATTGATTTAGGCCACAGACAGGCATTCCCAGGGCAGTTTATGGCACTGCGCACGTATGAATAGGCAATATCTCCTTCTCTGAATGGCAGTCCTGTGGGCACCCGCAGCCCTGAAGTGCAACATTTAACAAAGCTTACAAAGAGTGAATCAACATAGTTTATTTTAATTTACATTGCACTTACTGCTGTTGACTTCTAGGATCTGATCCATTGCAGTCATTTCATCTCGGTCCATGAGCTCATCTTAACACAAAAACATAGTGATCCATGTCGGTTTTGTAAATGTTATTGTTTCAAATGTACAATATCAATGCATGTAAATGTGCATCTCAGTAAATTAGAATATCATTAAAAGGTAATTCAATTCAAAAAGTGGAACTAGTTTTATTGAAACATTTTAAGTGTTTTTTCCATAATTTTTTACAGTTAGGGCTTATGAATCACAGATGGATATTAAAGAACCCAGAATTTATTTTTCAAAAAATTGGAATATTACATTAGACCAGCAAATGATTTTTAATATAGATAGGTTATCTTGTGCCATATTAGAAACCACAGCTAGGAAAAACTGCCGACTTGACAGTTTCCCAGAATACAGTTACTAACACCCTGCAGGAGTGTAGGCCACAAAAGGCCTTTGCTGAAGAAGCTGGTTGTTCACAGTGTGGTACATGACAACATATTAATGGAAAGTTTAGTTAAAGGAAAAAGTTTTATAAAAAACCTATACTGATTTAATTTTCCAACAGGACTTAGAAGCTGCAGACCACCATTAAAGCAATTAACAGAGCCACAATCAATTGCCTCCAAAGAAAGTTGCTCTAATGCTGTAAATCATGGCAAAAGGAGCCTCAACCGAGTAGGACATATTTTTATTAGTAGGGCACTACCTATTTCTTTATTGATCTAATATGATGTTTAAATAAACAAAAATAAACACTTGAAATATGCCACTCTGCATGTAAAGACTCTATATGAGTCTCACTTCTTGAATTGATCATATCCATACTGAGATGCAGCTGTATGTAAATACCTTCTTCAAAGAGCTCACCAGAGTATTTCCTTTTCAGTCTCAGTTTGCCCTCATGTACTCCAGTGGAATTCTGTCAGTAATGTTGTGAATAGATATATAATATTAGCAATAAATCATTTAACTGTAGAGTACAATAAATCTACCTCTCTCTATAAAAGCATTTTCTCTTGGTACTGACCTTAACGGGGACCATATCCACCGGGATGAGCACGCCAAACAAGATGCCTAGAAGCACAACTCTAGAAGCCATATTTGCTTTTTCAAGTTTCCCCAGTTTCAGATCACTGCTCAGCAAAGTTCCCACCTTCACTGGATCTATATACCCACTTCTCCTCCGCTGCTCTGTACTGATTGGGCTCCACTCCTGTGATGAGAGCGTGGGCTGAGACCTCTCATCATCCAGCGGGTGTAATTTACTCAAGTCCACTACTGATCCGCAACAGGTGGTCCCGCTGCTGGCCTTCATTATTCAGCACTTTCTGAAATGAGACACTTAGAAGTGTTTTGCTATCAAAGCAGTTGCTTTCAGAGGAATAACTCTCCACCCAGTCCTGCAAGACCAGCAATTTGAGTCTGACTGTAATGGTAACCAGTGATTTAGGTGATATACTATCAGATGATAACGACAGCTCAGGTAAACATATATAAACAGAAATAAATCCCTCCCCAAGCATCGTTCCTATTTTTATTAAGGGGCAATTTTGAGGGGTAAATACTTAAATGGCGAGTGGTGTGTGGTAACAGTGAAATCTGCCACTTATGGTTATCATATCACAAAAATGATCGGAAAATAAGGCCAGGAGGAATTATTTCAGTATAAACCAGACTGGCTTTCTATTTGCCAGTATTTCTATTTGATTTCTATAATCAAATGAACTGCAACTTTTTCTTTATTTAATATCATCACCAAAATCTTCAGCTACTTCAACATATTGCAATAATAATGATGCAATTAGGTTTTTTTTATTCTTTAACATCTTTATTGCAGGAAGTGAACAGGGATATTAAGTGACTACTTAAAACAAGGCAATAACTTTCATTTCATCTTTCACTATACAACAGGAAAGATATATGCCAATTCTGTCTACTAAAACATTAAATATAAAGTTACATGTCTCACTCAAACAAATACAAGTACAGCTCCACAAAACAAGGCCTAAATATTATGAGATTGTATGAAGATGTTTCAGCAGCAGTTTATCACGTCTGCTTTCAGAGGATTCCTGCTTCACCTCGTCTTGGTTCAGGTTCTAATCATCATTCACGGCTGCAGAAAGAGACAAAATGAAGCAGTGTTTAGATTATTTACCAATTTATATAGTAGCTCTGAAATATATTCTGTTAAATGTTTTTTTCTGTACGAACCGCATTGATAAAGCCTGTTGATTTTTAGCTTGTCAACTTGACTGAGAGACGATGCCTGGCCGAGCTTAACGTTCCTGCCGTTCTTTGGGACGATGGTTGGTTCTCCGGCCACTGAATAGGCATACCTTAAAATAGAAATATACAAATGCTGATAACATGCTGATAACAGAGAACAGCACCAGGTAAGACACTTCTTACATGGGCTCTGGTTCAGGTGTGACAGGTGTTCAAAGTGACAGCAGAGACTGTTTGTTTGTGTGTGGAGGCTTTGGAAGCACTATCTCTACTTGTAGTCCAACGTTTGTGCATCTAACCCCAATTCTGGAATGTGCTTTGCTTCTGTACCACATTTATTCCATCCACTAAACTTTCCATTAACATCTTCAAAATGTTTGCTGTAAGCTGTCATAGACGAGAACATTTTAGTGATAAGAAGCATTGTTTTTGGTCTTATGTTCAATTTTTCTGAGAACCTGAATGTGTAATTATTCTATTTACTGTATGAGTTTTACATTTTGGATTTACTAAATTTAATAAATTACTAAAATAAAATATATGTTTATGTTTTCTAATTCACTGAGATTCACCTGAAGATTAGAATTAAATTCAGTTTTACACATAAAAAAATACGACTTACATCCCAAAGTGCATAATTGAGCCAAAGTCATACGGCAGGTCCAGATTTTCTGTCTTAAACTTCTCAAAGTTTCTTACTCGATCTGTTGGAGAAAAAATGCATTGCATTTTTTTTACTTATTGTATTTGTTTGATGTGTGTGTTAAAGGTCACCAGTGTGCTTTGATATTACCTCTCCAAATGTTCGGCCACATGATGGTGACATAGTTGTCGCGGTCAAAGCGGGACTGCTCATGCACAAAGCCCAGGGAATGCATAAACTCATGGGAAATCACTCCGATATTCATGCAGTCTGGATTCTGGAGCGACAGGGTCTGTTTTCCTCCACGAGAGCCAAGGTAGGACCAACATCTTTGTTTACAAATTAAAATGTAGAGAAACAACACTCTTTGATGCATATGTTTTGCAAAAAATGAAATATTTTATTAAAATAATGGTATGTTGTAATATATGTATTTTTTGGTCATAACTCACCCTGACTTTGGCTGGATGTCGATGTAGTCTCTTTGGTGAATTCGTGGAACAAAACGGATACAGGTGCTGTCCTCTATGTTGTCCATTCCCTCCTTTATCAGCTTTGTCTCGATGTCAGCTGTTTATTTATTTAAAGGATGTACACAGGAGTAAGAAATATTACTAAAGAATATTCTGTAAAAACATTCTACAGTGATAGTGGGTTTACCAAACCCTTAACTTACAGTAATCAGGTGAGAGTGTGTAGGCAACGTAGACGTGTCCATCCACAGATTTGGACCAGAGGCAGCTCCGGGCGAAGCAGATCTTTGAGCGCCTTCCAGTGGACACAGCAATATCGCCCTCTCTGAGGGTGGTGGAACCGTCGATGACGTGGGAACCTGAAGTAGAAATGATTCAGGGCAAAATCAAAAATAGTCAAAAATTCAAAATATGTTGAAAAATCTCTCAATAATTATAAAATACTCACCATGAAACTCATTGACTTTAATTATTTGATCCATTGCAGTGCCCTCTTTTTTTCCTTCAGGCTCTAGAAAAGAAGAGTTAGTCAGCATAAGTTCTGCCATTATTTCAGCTACATTCACAATATATATATATTTTTTTTATTAAAAAATTACCCCTGAAACCAACAGGTATCCATTTGGGACTGAGTAAAAATTTCTGCAAGAAACAACAACAAAAAAACAAGAACCGAGCAGTAAGCAGATTTCTACATGTAAAACTCCCACTCTTTCTTCCATTCCTCTGTATGTTTACCTGAGCATTGACAGCCGAGAGACAAGCTGAGAGCGCACACAGCAGGATAATCTGCTCCATCTTTTCCTGGCAGATCCTTCTTCAGTGTTGCCATTTGACCTGCACTAACACCCAGTTTTATAGGCCGCTGTCCGGAGATAATACCCATGATTATCCCAGGTAAATTACTGGGCTGCTGTTATTTGTCAGTGAGTTTAATCCCCTAATTAGTTTGACTTTTTTTTCAAAAACAACATCTTCAACAGGAGCATAATGTGAGGTCCTACACTGTTTAATAACAGCTCGACTGCAATTTAAATTAAACGGTCTAATGTTTGGCACTGGATCGGTACAATTTTAGGATTTAGATGGTGTGTATGTTCACCAGGACTACTGTTTTCCATTTTACTGAAACTAAGCTTACTCATGGCTCACATGCTATGTTATGCTGCTAATTTCACATTCTAACATACTCTTATCCACACGCTCTAATGCCTCTCAAACCAAATCTTTCTGCAGTAATAAGTATGCTTTCATACAACCAGGGTTACTGTATATCCAGACTCTGCATACAAAATACCACTCCTGATTAGAGTTTGGGTTCATGTGTATATTTGGAGATTAGGACAATGTTGTTGTGTTTTGCTACTTTCACAAAATCACTTCATTTGTTGTAAAACCATTTAAAATTGTTCAGCATTTAATAAACTGTTGCTTTTTAATTCAGTGTCACATTACAAAACTTAAGTATATTTTCTTAGAATTGTGTGCAACAAATCGACACAAGTGGAGCGTAATTGTGAGATGCGAAAATCAAAGAATGGTTTTCAATTTTATTTTTTTTTTACAAATAAGACTTTGTAAAACCACCTATTGCTGCCGTTGGAGCTGCAAATAATTTTCTCCCTTTTATGTTAATTCTACTTTGCAAAATAACTTAACCTTGCTCATTAAAGTATGTGAAAAGATACCATATTTATTTTAATAAAATTCTGCTTAGATTATTTACCCCATGCTTTCCTTGTAACAAACCTTAAATGTGACTTTTTGCCAATTCTAGAGTTGATTTCTTTGATGTAGTAGGTTTGTTTGTCTCAATAAATCCAAAGTGATATATTTTGCACCCTAATGAATTATGCATTTAATAAATAAAGGAAATACTTTATTTAAGAGAAAATTGGTTAATTTGTCTTCTAGCTGACTGGCTGATGCATTTCTAATCAGTTAGAACCTAACTGCATTTAAGTAATTTCACTTTTTTTTTAGAAACTGATTAAATTTCTTTTTTGCAGTTTGTATGAGATGTTAAGTAATTTGTTCATATTTATTTTTGTGCTTGTTTTATGCAGTTTTGCAAATTCACATTTGCATTCTTATTTAGGTTATACTGTTTGTGTGTCATTTACTTGCATTTTATTGTTTGGTGTATGCTGCTGTGAAGCCTGAATTTCCCCACTGCTGGATCAGTAAAGTCTCAAGTAAAGTACTTTTTCTATTTCTATTGTTAAATGACTATTTTTGTTCAGCATTTATTGTTGTGGAACACCTCGCTGTCTCAATAATTTGAATAATAAGAGAGACCATTAAATTAAGTAATGACAATGAAACGCTGTTAAACTAGTCACAACGAGGAAAGACGGCGATTTCAACAGCTGTTTAAAGCAAAAATAAATAGATAGAGTGGGGAATTGGACACAGCTGTGAGCAATAAGAAAAAATTCCGCCCGAACAGGGACTTGAACCCTGGACCCTCAGATTAAAAGTCTGATGCTCTACCGACTGAGCTATCCGGGCTCTGCATTCCCAAAACGGAAGTACCCGTTATAAGGCAGAACCATACGTCACACGTTGACACGTTTTATTGTTGTATGGCGAAACAACACCTCTACAATAATGACAGCATTTTCAGACCTTACATTTTTCCAAGAAAACGATGGATTTGTAAGTTGACTTGGTGTAAAATTGAACGTTGACAAGGCGCTCAACACGAAAATTGTTTGAAAAAAAAAAACACAAAACACATACGCTTTTCTCTTGTAGAAACAAATTAAGGACCTGGAGCGTGCCATCAATGAAACCACTCAGAAACTGGAGGAGGTGCGGCAGGAAAGACTGCGTGTTGAGGAGGAGACCGCTCGCTGGTATTGTGCATCGCGTTTAAATACATTTTCTTAAAAGTATTCATACAGACAACTACCTTGATGATGTCATCGCTAAAGGTTGCATACCATAGGTCCATAAACGATACGTCAGCTTATCAGCCATATTGTTGGTGGCAAGTTGATATTGGAAAGTAATAAAACTATGGTTTGAATCGGCATCTTTCGTTTCTATCCAACTAATTGTGGTTGTTTTTAAAATAGAGATAGATTTTTTATTGCATGGGACATAAGACAGAAGAAGTTTATCTTAAACACAATGTACTTCAAATTCAGTTCAAATTCAAAAATGCTTTACTGAAATTAAATGTTGTCGTACTAATTCAAAATTCTCCAGAGTTATTGTGGTGATGACTATGGTCAAGAAAAGCCAGTTCTGACTAAAGACACTTTTACCCCCCTAAGACAGTCTCATGAAGAGGATGGTCAGGGTCACAAAATGACTGAACTCTCTGAGTGTCTAGGGATCTGGATGCAATCCCTAGACACAAAAATGCTCTGGCATTTCTATGGTATCAGTATATTTTATTAGGGTTGTAATTTTTCTTTTTTTTATATAAATAGAAAAATTCAGTTTTCCCTGTGCTTTCCCCCCCCCCACACACACACTATCTTTTGCTTGCTCTTTGGCTGGCTGACTGTCACTGTTCTTATTGTAACAAAATCTGCCTACTAAAGCGATTGCTGCATTATGAGGTGACCTTAAAATCCACATAAGTGGCAGAAGATCAGTAAAACACACTGTTTTTTTTATTTTTCAAAGAGTCTGCTGAAACACAGCAGGGTCCTGATTTCATGGCTTCAAACATTTTAAGTCTTTGTGTGATTACACCGCTCTCACCTTGGTTTTGATCTCTGTTCTCATCTCCAGCAAGAAAGAAAATGAGCAGAGAAGGGAGTTGATGATGGAAAATGGTGCAAAAGGTATTGCACTGCACCAATTAGGCAAGCTTCTGTTAAAGGAAAAATATATCTCAGAACATCTGGATCAACAGGCTGCCTCACATAGGTAACTAGACATGCTGCTTGCAAAAGAAAAAAAAATCCATAAGTAACAAAAGTACACCATGTTTACTATATTTTCAGAAATAAAATTGGTATTTTGGAGGAGCAGCTCAAGAGTGCCTCAAGTAAGGTCCAAAGTCTTTCAGCTGAAATCCTGGAGGTGAAAGAGCGCTTGGCAGAACTCAAAGCTTGTGGCGGTGCAGGTATTAAAATGTTTCAGGCTGTTTATTTTCTTCATGTGGTTAAATGTAATAGAAAGTGTTGTCCCTTTTTTGTTTACAGGACAAGCTTCAAGTCCTGTGGCAACCAGAAAGTCAAAAAGAAAACCAAGAAAAAAGTAAATTGTTCCCATGGGAGTTATTTTCTATTAATTGTACTCAGTAATTTGCTGTCTTTCTCTCTCTTTTTAAAAATGAAACCAATAAAATCTTTATTTCCACCCAAGCTACTTTTTTATTCCACCTTTACATGCATATGATGTTAGTTGTTTGTGCACCAGGCTTTTCGGGAAATTGTTTTCTGAAATAAAACTCCAAATCCAGTTTTTAAGTGTGACAAGGCCACAGAGTTCATGAAAGCAGAGGGGAAATATGCTTTCATGATATGAGGGAAAATATGCTTTCATTTTATTAAAAAATAAAAATAAAAAAATAACTTTGACATTTAGAAATTGATACGTGTCTACTTATTGGTACTAACAAGTTAATTCTAAAACTGATTTACGTGAAATTGTCTAGTTTTCCCCTCACGAAAAGCAAATGACACGGTGGAAAGTGTTTTCACAATTTGTGAATGCGAAAGAAATGCAACCCTACCAGAGTTTTCACACATTTTCCATGAAGCATAAACTGAGTTTGGGTGCATTTTATTTCCACTAATAATCCTTGTGATTTACAACATGGTAATTTTATTAAACCTTAGAACAAAACATAAAACCTGTGTAAAGTTTTGCAGTTGACAGAGCAGAAACCAAACCTGAAGTCAAAGAAATTGTAGGGCACAGACCTCCAAAAAGGGCTTTATGTTTGAGTGGCCAGGTGGGAGCCAGTCATTACCAGATGGCAGATGGCAGCGAAATACCACATAGTCATAGTGCCAGGAAAAATCTGGCACCACATCATTATGAAGTACTATTTTAGAATAAGTCTAATGTGACAAAAATGTATCTGTGGATTATTTTTGTACATATCATGGCTAAATTAAATGCTAAAAAATGCTAATTGGAAAGCTGAAATGTCAAAGTGCAATGCTACTACAAAGGCTAAAGGTTGGTGCTTGCAAAGCAGTAAATGCAGGTCTGCCATTCATTTTCATTGGTGCTGATTGGCTGTACCCCTAAAAGCTGTGATAAGGAAGTCAATGTACATTGGCTATTAATGCTTGCTTAGACAATAACATTACATTATATCCAAGTCTCTTTCATAAGTGTTATTCTTATTATTCTTAGCTGTAAGAGGGCCCTGAAGTGTACGTCTGTTAAGGCCTCATAGAATTTTGTACTGGTCCTGTTTGGGCCTATATTCAGGAGGGAAACCGGTAGGTTTTGTTCCCTTCTGTCTGATTTTAAGTTCAGTCAGGTTTAAGTGTTTGGAGTAATAAATACCAAAGCAATACCGGTGACACGTACTGGAAATCGCTTATATATGTAAAAATGAATTGAAATTTAAATCCGAACATTTTTGGAAATATGATTACATGCTTAAAAATTCAACTGCTACTGATTTACTGTGCCATTGTTCCCTTCTGTTTGTCAGCAACCTTTGCTCCGCAGATACCAGCACAGCTGCCGCCGCGCCGCATAATTGACACTCTTGAGCTTCCGTAGTGGGTTGGAGGAAGCACAACATTTTCTGACCGCCTTCCTTTTATGGTGAGTTACTCTTTATTTTTAGGTCATTTTTATTAATTACTTCTATAGGCGCTAAATCATTGTTGGAAGAGTTAAAACTATTAAGAAGTCGTGTTTCATTTTGAAGAGAATAAACCAGCTGTCAATTCTACACGTGTCGTTAGCAGGACACATTGTCAAATAGTTGTAACGGTAGCTTAAAAAACCACAGTTAAAGATTGGTTTACACTTTGTTTTCAGATCGTAGAGTGTATGTTCTCATTACTGCATACACCAAGAATCGAATGGCTAATAGTAAGCTATCTCTGTATCTGTGTACAGTATTTTTTTAAAAAACTAATCTGGTTTGTATTATTTTATCTGTATTTTTTTTTTTATCAGAACAGAAAATATATATATATATAAACAATGACAACTTGTACCGACCTCCGCTCCATCTTCGACTTGTGCTCAAATGAAGAAGCTTTTAAGCTGACTGAGGTAAACTCTGTCCTGAAGGAGACTGGATCATCCACAGACTGTAAGTATGAGCTGTACAAGTGAAGCTCTGTAAGTTAGAATACCAGCAAAGAGCTGATTTACAGTAATATAATTCAAACAGTAATATAAAGACACCAAATATTCATCCATTCTTTCACAGAGCAATGTATTTGAAGGGCAGTCCTGTTAATTTTGATGTCTATAGCTGAAAGTTAATGAAAAGCCAAAAATAAGTTGCTCAGAAAATTAGACCATTATGCTGGAGTTGCAAAAATACCGTTTAATTAAGAAATGTTATAGTCCTGACATCACAAGCAAAGAGAAAACTGCTGACTTGACTGTTGCCTAGCAGTCAGTAATTAACACCCTTCACGAGGAGGGTAAGCCACAATAGGTCGGCGCCAAAGAAGATGATAGTAGCAAACACATTAAATGGAAAGTTGAGTAGAAGGAAGATGTTTACTTTTTGAGAGAATTGAGGTAAACAAGCCCTGGATTGTAGCTTGCCAGAAGCTTCTTTTGTGGGCTAAGGAGGAAAATGATTGGACTGTTGCTCAGTGGTCCAAATTCCTCTTTTTAGATGTACTAAATTTTACATTAGAAAAAAGTAAATTGTAAATTTAGAAATCAAAGTCTGGAGGAAAAGTGGAGAGGCTCATAATCCTGCTTGCTTGAGAACCAGTGTAAAATTTTCACAGTCAGTGATAACGTGGTGGTTCCAAATCACACGGCACTTTATGCTTTATGAATTGAACTATTAAAATAATAGAATCCCAATGACATTGTATTTTGTTGATATACTCTGCAGCTTGTGTATTATGACAATGAGAATTTTCTTGTTCATTTCATTTCTGGTTCATGTCACTTTGCAGGTGTGACAATTAGAGGTCCACATGATGACTGGAACAGAGAGGTGTCAGACAAAATGGCCTGCTCAGCCTGCAAATGTTCCTTTGATAACAGAGAGGAACAGGTGACCCCATCCGGTTAAACACTCTATGAAACAGATGTGTGTGTGGTTGAGCAACACCAGTTTATAGTGGGTTGTGTTGGTTTTGCAGAGGGAGCACTACAAGCTTGACTGGCATCGGTTTAATTTAAGACAAAAGATGGCAGGATTGCTTCCCATCACAGCAGAAGAGTTTGAGAAGAAAACCAGAGCCGGTGGGGAAACAATGGCGCTCTGATGGAAAACTGTTTGTGTAAATATTAGAAATCCTTTATGTCAAATGTCATTTTCACCCACTAGCTCTTAATAACACTCAACAAATATATAAAAATTACTCTACTAATTCAAAAACACTATTATTAGTAACACATTTTCCAACTATTAGGAGCAGAAGTCTTAGTAGACAGTCAAAGTGCCACACTAGTACCACAAAAGTAAAAGCTAAACAACTTTTTGACATAGGTTTACAGCAAAACTGAACAATTCAATGACTGTGATGTACTAATTAACTAGGTGGCATTAAAAACCTTAACCGTAGCATCTTAAGTGGTCAATACATATTCTGCTTGCTAGTTTAGTAGCACACAAGTTAAGTTGTTTTAGCTGAGAATTTCAAAAGTCGACTAGTAAAGTGTAAAAATAGGTATTACCTTTGTATTTTTCCCCAACTATTCTAGTGAATTAGAGTAACTAAAAATATCTAATGCACCAAAATGGCATATTAGCTGGCTATTTTTTTTCTTTTACAAAACGTTATATGCTTAAATGTGCACTTTTTTAACTAGCTGACATTTTTAGTGTCCATTAATATGTCCAAAAAAACCATTCCTAGTCAATTAGTGCACACTTCAGTCTGTCTCTTTCCCTCCTTTTTTAGTTGCACTAGTTTACTAGTATCGCTGAAAAAGCTTCAAGTAGTCAACACTGCTAGTGGACTAACGGTGACATGAAACGTTTTTGCCACCTTACAAATTTCTTCTGTTTTGATAACCAAATTAAATCCAAAAATACTTAAAATTATGAATTTATTCACTAAGAAAAAAATCAGTCTAGTCAAGTCTGGTTTTACATGCAAGAGCAACTGTCTAGCTAGAGCAGAAAAACATGGCTAATATAAAGGATGTCTAATATTTACACAATCAGCTTCCCTTGGTGCGAAGGTTTTTAAAAGGAATAAGGAAATATAATTGCTTCTTTGACTTTGCAGGAGACCTGTCGAGTATCTCAGGGTCTGAGTCTGACTCTGATGGAGAGGACATGGAGAGTGACGGCAGAGGAACTGGGAGTAACATTACTGGAACAGACAATGAGAGTTCAGCTGAGCCTAATGCAACAACTGGCCGGCTCAACAGTAAGGTGGTATTTCAAAATGCCGCAGGAGAATATCTGTCCATCTATCGCTGTGCGCTTATGGGAAAGGTGAAGCTCAGCAGGTACACCTCATATTGGGATTCCTCTTCACTACTTCTGCTTATTTATTCCATTTGCATATTTCAGGCAGATTCTGATGAGCACAATGTAGTTTCCTCTCTGAATACTGTGAATCAGAAAACTGTCTGGGTCATACTTATGACGGGCGGCGGACATTTTGCTGGAGCTGTCTTCGAAGGGTTTGTTCATCTTTTAGATCACTGTAATTATAATAAAGAGCTAAGCTGTCCATTGTTGTCAAATTATCACAACGTATTTGTGTTTTAGAAAACAAGTTCTCGATCATAAGACTTTCCATCGATACACTGTTCGAGCAAAGAGAGGCACTGCCCAAGGACTGAGAGATTCCCAGAACCGCAGCCACATGGCAAGATCTGCAGGAGCGACTCTGAGGAGATACAACGAGGCAGCGCTCGTTAAGGCAAGGTTACAGAGCATTCATCTGCCCCATTATTTTACGTTTAGAGTAACATAGCAAAGTTATTAAGCTGATGGCTCTTAACCATCACAATAACAATACATATGCAGTTTTTATTTTACCTTTTAGCTCACGTTTAGATAATTCACTGAGTTTGTATTAAAATCTTCCCCATTCAAATTGACCAAATCTTAGGTATTTACTGTTTTTGTTCAGATATATTTGCTTTTTAGGGGGAACATATCCTGACATTTTTAATCTAGAGTAAATTTTTTTGTTAAAGTGTTAAAATAACTCAAAACTTGAATCTGAACATTATCCAGGCTACAACTTTTGAAGCAGCATGCTTTTGCATGTTTTTTTTACCTCACTTTTTCCCTCCGCCTAACTTTGCTTTAAAATACTTTGATGCAACACTCTGTAAACAGCCTGCTTCTTTAGCTATGACATTTTGTGTTTTTTTCTTCTCGTTGAAGCTGTTGGTGACTGTTCTGTTCAATCAGCAGCCTTCCCTATAATTCTGAAGGCATTTCTTTTTAAAAATCCTTTTTTATTGGCCATATATTATATTTAGATTTTCAGAAACTTATTAACCTTTGAACTGTATTGCTCTGTTTGTAATGGATCTAAGTGAGTTTCAGTTTTTAACGGAGATTATTCAGAGCTGCCCTGACTCTCTGCAGGACATTCAGGATCTTCTGCTAACCTGGGCTGAACACTTGAACAGGGCGTCTGCCGTGTTTGTTCGAGCTCCCAGCTACAACAAGGCCATCTTCTTTGGAGGCCGCGGGGGTGCCCTCCAAAAAAATGACCTCCGGGTCCGCTCACTTCCCATCGCCACGCGCAGGGCGACGTTTCGGGAAGTGCAGCGGGTACACGAGGTCCTCTCTACTGTCCAGGTGTATGGTGTGTTTAAATACATGTTTAGAGCAGTAGCATGTTGTCTATTTCTGTAAATCCAGGGGGTAATTATTGAATAATCCTAACTATGACTATGCAGGGAAAGACGCGGACATGTCTGCCGTTTTTAGTCCGACTAAGACGGCATGGAAAAAGAAGCCCAAAGCTGCAGCACAGAAAATCACGGGTGAACAGAAAGGTACGTTTTAATCCTGAAAGCCTCTCTGAGGGAACTGTGTTGCTATGCTGAGGAATAATATTTTAATTTGTTTAACACAGATATATTGCTGGCACCAGGGGAAGAAAATAATGAAAGCTCAGATGAAGAGGGAGAAGAAATCCAGCTGGAGATGGTGGAGCTCACGATAGGAACCCTGGACCTCAGAGAGCATGAAATGCATCCCTGCAGGCGGAGGAAGAGGAGGAGGAAAAAGAAGGAGCAAGGCAAACTTCATAATCAAGGTTGGTCTAGTTCAGTCTAAATACCAGAGAAACATGCATAACATGGCCGACATAAACCCCATCTCCAACAGAAACAGGAAGCATGAATGCTGGAGCAAGTGAGCTAGAAGACGTGGTGTCCAAGGCTACGCCTGCAGAAGAAGAGGAGGAGACGCCTCACCAGGAACAATCTGTAAAAACAAGGAAGAAGAAACCACAGGGGCAAAAACAACTAGATGGTGAGCACAGATGCCTAAATTTGTCTGTTATAGCATCATTTCTTCAACACTACAGTGCTATGAAGTGGTCGTTAAATCTGTTATTTTATCTCTCTAGAAGCTGTTGATGAGTCAGTTGATTACGGCCTCAGGGATGCTCTGTTTACTGCATGCAAAGTTGGAGATGTAGGTGCTCTCTGCAGTCTCCTTCAGCTACCTCAGGAAACGATGGACCATCCTGAAAAGATGGAGGAAAATATCTCTACAGCCCCTTTAAGCCTCCTGAATAAACCCATCGATTCATCAGGGTTTTCTTTGCTGCATGTCGCTGCAGCAGCTGCACAGAAGGCCGTCGTCAGGCTGCTCCTACATGCAGGAGCAGATCCTGCATGCAGGTATCAGCCACTCTGTAGTCCCATGCAGTACCGTAAGAAGAGAAAATCACTTATTTTTATTTCCACAATGAAGAAAAAAATGATCAACGAGTTAGACAAACCTCAAGTCTTGACAAAATTAAGTAGAAATCAGAACAAAAATCTGTCAACTTTTTCTAGAAATTCAGATTTTTGTCTTTTAAATAATGGAGTAAAATTGAAAATGTGAAAACTCAAACTCTTTTCCTGGAGTATAATCCAAAATTCTCAGAATTTGAAAGAACATTTCAGGCTTTTCAAGTCTCCGTGGGAAGTCTGATAAAATATATTGAAGTTTATGTTTGTAGCCCATTCACTAACTTTGCAATATCTCTTCACAGGGATAACAAAGGCCAGACGCCGTATACTGTCGCACCCGACAAAGATACTAGGAACGTCTTTCGTAAATACATGGGTGAGAACCCTGATAAGTATGACTACAGCAAGGCACAGGTGAGAATAAACTACCTGACTGTGAATTTCATCAAATGGAAGCGGTGAAGCTTACGGTTTCCCTGCTGTGCAACTCCAGGTCCCTGGGCCTCTAACGGCAGAGACTGAATCCAAAAAGGTGGAGAAGAAAAAGGCCCAAAGAGCTCAGAGAAAGCATCGGGAGAAAGAACAGAAGGAGGAAAAGAGGAAACAGGAGTTGGAGGCAGAGGAGAAGAAAAAGTTTGCATCTCTGACAGATCGGGAAAAGGTGAGAAAACGCGCCATTAAGCTGGAATCTCAGTAAAAGCACTGTGGATGTGTCATTGTTTTGCTCTTTGATCATAGAGAGCGCTGGCAGCAGAGAAAAGGTTGGCAGAACAAGCGGTTGCCTCAGGGGTCAGCCTCTCTAATGTCCAGTGAGTCCCCTAGAGATAAAGATTTACAGGTTTTGATAGGCGTATTTTCAGGGTTTTCTGATATTTGGTGACATTTTCTTCTCTTCAACAGGAGGTGCTGGTCATGTGGAGAATCTCTGCTCGGGAAAATCCCGTTTAACTACCTGGAGTATACATTCTGCACCCCACGATGCGTGCAAGCTCATCGGAAAGCAAATGCTCCTCCAAACAAGTCCTAATGCATATTGGGGAAAAATTAATCTAGGTGATAAAAGTTAAAAGTAAAATGCTTCTCAAGTTTCTTTTTCTCCTTTTTATTTTTGGTAAAAACAAAAATTTTGATTTTGTAAAATTATTCAAGATAATTTAATAAACACAGTTAAAAAATCAAATTATTATACAAGATATTTACATAATGTGCTGCTAAGAATGTCTGTAGGATGATCATAAAGCTGATTGATTAAATATTATGACCAAAGTTAAAGAACAAGACAGGGGAGCGAATGAAGAATTGGCAGCAGTAAAGCAAGAATTATTTGCTCATATTATTAGTCAGGATTTCCCAGCAGTGGCGTTGAGCTGAGGCCGGTCCATAAAAACAATCCGCAGGTGTGCTGGGGCTCCCTCCAGCTCCAGTAACGTGATGTTGTTGGGCAGACTGGTGCTGAGCAGGGGCCCGGGGACGTACAGAGTCTGCTGGGGACCCCTCCCTGGCCAGTATCGTCCCAAATTCACCCCATTAATCCAAACCTGGCCCTGATTAGAAACAAACACGTCATTTATTATTCTCACAATAAAAGCCTATAAAAACAATCATTACTCCCTCCACACTTATTGGAAGCCCTGGTAGAGATGCGGAAAAAGCCTTAAAATAAATGTATCTTTTATTGCAGTAGCATTATCTCACTGAAAAAATAAAATCCAACCATTTCTGACTGTATTTAGTCAGAAATAATCTTATGTTAAGAAAGACATTATTTTACAATAATACCTGAGCCCCAGTTTTTTGTTTTTATGTTTAATGCCTTGTTCAGCTGTGTTTTGTGAAAAAGATGGCTATGGAGGAAGGTTTGTGTCTGGTGACTCATTCTGGTGGCCACAGGTTTTAGATAGGCCCAAAGATGACCCATGTTCAGTTTTCCTTTATTTAAAATATTCTGGTATTTTAAATAATTCATGCTCTCTAACAAGGTTCCTTGACCCTTTGTAGGAGAAACAGGCCCACAGTATCACAGCTCTGCCACCATACTTAAGCATGAGGTGTTTTCTTTTTTTTTTACATTTTCAGCTTACTGGTAGAGTCTGCCACATCTGTATTTCAAATGTCTATGCATATAGGAGAGCTTATGATGCCAGGATCTTTAGAAGAGAAACTGGCCCAAAACATCTTGCTTTACTGTGGGCATGAGAAGATTTTCCACATTCATAGCTTGTTTCATGTCAGGTCCATCTGGGGTGTTTGTTGCTGAAAAGCTCAGTCTTTGTCTGATTTCACCAAAGAACACATAACATTTAAGAATTGTCATGTTTATATTCTGTGATGGTAGAACAGAAAAAGCTTAATCCTGTCATGCTTCTCTAACAACTAGTTGGCATCTAAATTAGATGTTTAGAAGTTTATGGAGACTTTCTGAGTCCAGTATGCCTTTCTTAGCTTCAGTTCTCCTAAGACTGGTGCCCAAACTTTCCAGCTTCTGACCCGTAAAATAAAAATGTAGGATGCCAATAACCTCAACTCTTGGTTGGGCATACAAGCATGTTAATTGAGTCAGCTAAAAAGTAGTGCAATGGCAATAATCAGCACCAAAGGGAAATATCTCCAGATTTTCAGCGACGAGGCTATTTTAAGGCTTTCTACATATCGGTACCAGAGGAGCCAATACGTGTGTAGGAATAAGATGATGAATTACCTTTGTCCATTCAATGAGCTTGAGAAAAGTGTCCCATGCTAGCCCGTTAGGTTGTAAGGTCCCCATGTAAAGGGTGGGTCCAGCTGAAGGTTCTCTTCGTGGGGATGGGACAGACTTCCGACTGTTTGAATGAGGCCATCCTCTTGAAATGGCTGCGTCAATGTCCAACGGATAGATCTTCCAGCCTGTCAGTACATCTTTACCTAAGATCAAGTTGCTCACCAGGCCCTAAAACACAGAAATACTGTAAGCAAGAGAACCATAGTTTCTGTGTGTACAGTTTGACTGACGGTCATATTTAATGTTGCCTTGCCTTGTAGTCGTTGATCTTACTGCCAAAGTTAACTCTGCCCATGTTTTCAACTAGAATATCCAACGTGTCCCCCTGTTTTCCTGTAACATTCATCACGAGTGTGGTATCTCTCTGCAACAACCCCTGGAAAACCTGTTTGAACACATTTACATTAGCTTCCAAAAGGACAACACTATACTTAGATTTGTAATGTTAATCTGTATTTTCCGCACTGACCTGGAAACCTGGATGGCTAGACAAACAAAAGTTCACAGAAAGCTCTTACCCCATTGACTGACACATAAGCACGGTCATGAACCCCATTCAGCGGCGATATAAGTGGCGTGGGCTCTGTGAGGTCGTGGGGCAGCGTGGTCCGATACAGCATGTACCCATAGTACTGGACACAATGGACATGACAGGTTGCAGACACAACAGTCTAGTTTTCTCTATTTCAAGAGGTTTACTGTCTATGCTGCTAGCCTTTTCTCTGTTGTTGACTTCAGAATGGCACCGTACCTGTTTAATCTCTTCAAACGTCAGAGGATACTTGGATTGGACTGGCCCAAGAGGAGAAATTGTATCTAGCAAACTGCTAATGTTTCCAATCTGTAAAAATAGATCATAATGAGTCACTCAAACATTTTAAAATGTGTTTTGGCCAAAATTTTGATTAGATTTTACTACCTTTTCCAGCGTGACAAAGCCATAGGCAAACTTAGGAGTTGCTGGCGGCATGGGACCAGCGGGGATGTCTCTAAACTAATGATAAATAATGAAATAAACCTATCAATTTGTTACTTTTACCAAAATCAATCAGGACATCTCAACAAATCAGAATATCACTCAAAAGCTGGTTTATTCAAGTAATTCAATTCAAAAACTAATACTCAAAGAGTGCTACACAGTAAGAGTTTATTCCTATTCATTTTGATGATGATGCCTGAAAGTGAAAATTTAGCTTTTCATACATGGATTAGAATATTACACAAATTATGCAATCATGGAAAAGCTGCTGACTTTACATTTTTACAGCAGACAGTTGTTGATAACCTCTACTTGGAGGGTAAGTCTCAAAAGATCGCTGCTAAAGACACGTTCTATACACACAGCAATAAAATTATGCATATCAATGAAAACGTTGTGTGGAAGAAAAAAAAAACTAATGTTGAGAAAGCCTTAAGAGGTTTGTGAAGCATAGCCTGTTAAATAGTGATGCAGTATTTCATGCACAATGACTCTATGCTCATGTACTCAAGACTACATGAGCATACAAGACGCTGTATTAAAAATTCTTTTTTATTGGCATAATGTAATATTCAAAATTCTGACAGTGAATGTTGTGTTTTCATTAACTGTAAATTATCATTAGCATTAGTTAACGACTGAAATTTATTAGTTGGTGTGCAATTAACTGAATTAAGAGTTTCACATTTTGAGATAAAATAAATAAACTTTTTGATTATCTAATTATTGAGAATTACTTGTAACTTGTTTGGTTATTCCATCACCGTTACCTGCTTTACGACATCTCTGATGGCCAATAGCTTCTCTGTGGGGTCTCCTGCCTCAGTCAGCGGGGCGTCGTAATCATAGCTTGTCACTACAGAGCGGAACCTGCTGTCATGATCAGCACCTTTAAAAGAGGAGTGAGCCTTTATAGGAGATCTCCACACTAATGTTAAAAACCATGAAAATAAAAGTATTTACCGTTCCAGTAGCCAAAGTTAGTCCCTCCTTCAAACATGTACCTGAGAAGAAAGGGGTAGAGAACATGAGTTCTGAGAAAGATATTAGTAAAAGCTGTGAGGTTCCGTCTCTATCTTCGTACCAATCTTAACTCAGGTGGAAGATGAGCAGCATTCAGGCATAAAAAAACTTCCCCAAATAATTTACTCAGCTTCTTTGCATTTCAGTAGACTTTAAAAAATGCTCAGGAGTATTTTAGTATCCAATTTTAGTATTGAATAAGAAATGATCAATTTGGGGATTAAGTAGCCCTTTAGTCTGTGACTGACTTTCAAATACCATTGATTTACTTTTTAGGTCTAAAATATTTATCCTCCACTGGTCACCAAGACCTGGTACAAAGACTGGATAGGAAATGTGTAAGAAAGTAGCAAAATACAAATGTTTTAATACCCTCAGAAAGCCTGGAGAAGTGTTGATTAATGACACTTAGATAACAAGAAAGTTTTAGTAGTTGGAAGCAAAGGAGATAGTCACTGGGAATAGTTTATTTATCACATCCAGATATGTGCCCCCAGCTGAAAATGAGCTTTTCTCATTGTTTTCTAAAACTCTATGCCCTGAAATATGTAAATCAAATACCTAAAAATACGCAATTAGCCTAGGGTCTCTACCTTAAGACACATATAATCACTTTCAATGCCTTGGTCTGCTGACTTATCAAATATGTGTAGAGAGAAGGAAAGCTGGAAGCCTGGGAGTTCAAGGAGACATACATGTTGACGTTGGCCCCCATGGTTAGCATTTCTTCAAGCACTCTGCTGACCTTCTGAGCTCCAACCATGGCATGCTGATCTCCCCAGTGGTCCAACCAGCCTGTGTAGAACTCTGAGTTCACCTGCAAGAGATCTAAACCTGTTACATCCATAAAACATCACCAGGTCAGAAGATGATGATGGATGGACTGGTGTGCAACAAACCAGGGGTCCTTGAGGCTCGAATCTTCTCTGGCGCTTGAAGGCAACAGTTATGTTGGTGTCTGAGGGAAATCAGGTAAACAATGAATGATGAAGCTGCAATTTCCATAACACAGTCAAATACCACCAACCTGTGCCAAAGTCCACCGTGGCATACAACCCATCCAATGATCCACATGTCATCTCCTTGTCTGTGTTTCCATCAGTGGTGAAGAGAACGACATCCTCGCCCAGAAAGAAGCGGAACAGCGTCCGCAGGTGACGCATGTAGTTGTAGTCACAGGCGAAGTAGCTTCCATATTCATTCTCAACCTGCCATTAAGGTTGATTCATTGTTACCTGCAATCATGTGCTAGAGATTATTGGTATTACCGAGTCTTTTTACCTGGACAGTGATGATGTTGCCACCATTGATGTAGAGCCAAGGTTTAATTTTGGGGAGGAGGACAGCAAGCCAACTGCTGACTGCCTCCAAGTAATCTGGTACAGAAGAAAGCATATTAATTGGGCATTAATATATTTGTGAAAACAGCATACTGGTATATTGGTGTCTGATTACCTGCGTCTGATGAGCGAAGTATGATGTTTGGTTTTTGAAGAAGCCATGCTGGTAATCCACCCTGGAACATAGGTTTAGTAAAGACATTTAGTTTTTGGCAAATTATTGTTGGATCACAGATCAGATCACAATCTTCACCTGTAGTCAGTGGCATTCCTCAGGGATTTGTTGTAAACCCTTTTCTCTTTATTCTCTATAGTCTGACTGTGGTTTCGTTTTTAATAAACAAGGTACACATTTTAATATATGTACTGATAACATGTAGATCTACAAAATCTAATTTCACTCTCCCATCTTGCTCACTTATGTGGTGTCTATGTGAAAATAAATCAAGGTAATCTGGTAACACATTTGTTTTGGATGAGCTTGTTAACTGTTCTCTAACCCCTCTTCCCAAGAACTTAGATGTCTTTTTTTTGATAGCACATTAGAATTTGAAAAGCAGATCAGTCCAGGTTGCATACTTTCATGTTAACAATGCTTCTATTCTTGTAAATGCTCTGATTGCATTTCTGATTGGCTGCTGCTAAACTTTCCTCTCTGGTTTTCAACTTTTGCATAGACTTCACCTGATACAATTCTTTTGTTGTCTTTCATTTTGTTTATGTTATGTGGACTTTCCACCCTTACTTACTGTTTATTACCAATTTTAAATGTAATCTATTTTTTCAGTCTCTACTTCTGGGTGCAATAGAGAATCTGTGATGTTATGGACATTTTTTGCACAGCGTTTTTTTCTTTTGGTGAAAAAATAAATGCTGTCAAATTACAGCTTGGATTTCTCAAAAGTTAATGCAAAATTTATTTGAATATAATGGAATGATAACACCAGAAGGACATAGAGTTATGCCCATTTGTCTGGTAAACATCTTTGAGATTACAGTTGTTATAAACTGGTACATCTTAAATGTATTTAAATTGGCTGGATGTACAAAATAGATTAAATTAGCAGTCTGTCACTGTCATAAAGTTTAAAACTTTGTACATGATTTATTTATTTTTTTTACATTAATAGACATCTTCCATTACCCAGGCACATGTCACACTGTACTGTGACACACGTTGCAGGTTATTTTTGTTCTCCCTTTGTGTGTCCCTTGTGTTTTCCCCTTTTTTTAACAGGCTTTTGGAGTGAAAGACATACATTTACAGTTTTGATATGGTTTGTTGGTTAAAACAATAACTTGACATAAGGGTTGTCTTGTTTTTCTTTGACATTGTCACTTTCACAATGCTGCTTTAAATGTTTGTTACATTGTATTATTTGTATAATTTAGGTCTTGTTGTGCAATTGAGTTGCTCCTTTTTTAGCCTGTGATGTCAAAAACTAAATATAGTACATGACCAAAGTTACTTAAATTACCATTTCCCATTCTGCACAGATGTACGGTCCTGGACGCAGGATGACGAGGAGGCCTGTCTGGTTGGCCAGATTCAGAAAATGCTCCAAATCTCTGTCTCCTGTGAAGTTGTGGACTCCCTGAACTGCTTCATGGAAGTTCCAGGGAACATATCTGAGAACACAAGGTGGGAATAAATAGGTTATAAAATATATATAGATGGTGTTTTGCAAGAGTATTCATATCCCCAGAACTTTTTAACTCTTGTTAAAGCAACAAATCTTTGTGTATTTTATTGGGATCCTATGTGACAGACTTAGAAAACAGTGTATAACCATGGAAGTAAGTTAGATATTTTATTGCTTTTTCTTCTTACAATTAAAAATATGTAAAGTGTAGTCTTAGTTGCCTTTCTTTACTCTAATACCTATATTTAAAATTTAAATAATAAATACAGTAATTGCCTTATTTGTGCCCTGTCCCTCTACAAATATCACATTTAAGGATAGTTGGCAGCAAAGGAAGCAATAAAAAGAATTGTTTGCAGTTTTGTAACAAATAGGGCACACATGAACAAAAAATACCTTTCTGGCCTCCATGTTTTGCAGGAACTGAATACATCACAATACCCTGAACATACCATCCCAACAGTGACGCATGGTGATGGCATTATGATGCTGTGGAGAGGATTTTCTCACTAGGAATACTCAAGGGGTGAATGTGCACAACCTGTTTCTCTCTTACTTTATTTTAATACAAAACGAAAACACCATGTATCCTTTTTATTTCATCACAATTTCGCACTGTTTATGTTGGTCTGTCGCATAATATTCCAATAGAATATACTGAAGTTAGTGGCTGGAACTGAACAAGACATGGAAAAGATCAAAGAGTATGCAAAGCAATCTGTGTTTTTAGTATTAAGTTGGATGTGTTTTGCTCACACTTGGACGGCATTGAGTCCAGTCATGTACATCTTCACCAGGCGGTCCTTCCAGTAATACTGCGGGATTCTGGAGTAGTGGATGCTACCAGAGATGTACTGAAAAGGCTTTCCATCTTTCAGGAAGCAGTGGTTCTTGTAATCTATAGAAAAGGTTCTCGTTCCAGTGACCTGCGAGAAGAACCATGGCACACAAAGTGATGGGAAGTTCTGCACACTGACACACCTGGTGGTCATTTTCATAATTTAAACAAGGAAGCAGAAAGATGTTGATCACTGCTGTTAAATCTCTGCTAGTAGGTAAAAACACGATTGCAGTCAAAGAGCATAACATGAAGTTTATCTGAACTGCTCTAGAAAAAAAAAACACCCAGAGGAATGTAAGGTTTGTTAGTTTCCTTCTTACCAAACTTCCAGAAAGAGTCGAAAGCGCCGTGCATACTGCAAAGAGGAATGAAGCAGCAGCCATGTCCGCTGCCTCCTGGGATCAGCTTTACCTAAAACACAGACATCACTCCATTTATCGCCCTCTTTTCCCAGAATTGACGTTCTGCGTTTCTTCTGTATGAATGCTTATTGAGGAAGCAACATTTTAGTCAATATCCAGCCCGCTTCACAATCACTGTCATGTGATGTTTATTTTCTCTCGCAGCAAGGTCCTAGAGCCCGTTATTTAACCCCAATTAAGCCAAGTAATTGTGAAGAGGGTGGAAAGAAATACATGAAAGTGTGTTTTATTTTTTACACTTTTCTATTCAGTCAATATTTTGTGGAGTAATTTTTCACTGTACTTTAGGTTTTGTCTCTCTGTCAGCTTTGCACATGTCATTAGCAACTGGCTGCGTCTCTAATGTGCTGCAATTCATTCAAAATTAGGTAGATAGACAAAAACATATGTGTGAATTTTGGTATTTTAAATGATAAACTAAGAATAAGTAACATTTCCCAATCTATTCAAAAATAAATGGGATGATACAGTAAATCTACTGCCACACCTCTTTTTTCCCCTTTTTAAAAAAAAAAAAAAAATTAATTACTCAAGTAAATGTTACAGAGTAAATGTAGCTATTTTCCACCTCTGCCCCTTTGATATCCATATTTTGGTAGGTCTGATGTTGTGACATGCTCTTTCTAACTTTAGAAGATTGATTTAACCATGAAATGTTAAAAACTCCCCCAAGTTATTGTTTTTAACCCTATTAGAATAACCCTATTATAAATTATTATTAATCCTGTTATCCATGACCTGTCCGCATTTATTGGTCTAATGTTGTTCGCTTACAAACCTTAGGGGCCTTCACAGAACAGATGCATTTATTAAATTAAATCACACATAGGTGGAATCTTCCTACTAATTATGTGACTTCCGTAGAATTGGTTCTATTATATATATATATATATATATATATATATATGTGTGTATATATATATAGATAGATATATATAGATATATATATAATTTAGGGGTATCAGAGTGAAGGATACTGACATACAAAGGTCACCAGATATGTGAGACTTTTATTAGTAAAAATTATTAAACTGTCTTTTCCTTCTCCTTCAACTAAAACCCTAAACAATATTTGGGAATTTGTTGTTCTATCTTAAACAGACGTTTAAAGCTAAATAAGTTAAATGTGTGGATGAAGAGAACCCTCAGCTGGTGTATGACTGCTCTCCCACCCTGCTGTCATGTTATGCAGTATGTCGGTTGTGAACAATTGCCTTTATGTTCAGCATGGCAAAATGACAAAGCAGCCAGTTCAGGAACAGCTTGCTTTATTTTAACTTCAGGGGCTGTTTTTGTTTTTTTCCTGAACGTCCTTTTAAGGGTTTTTGAATGACTGTCACTTAGCAAAACATTTATTTATTTTTAGCTTTTATGTTCATCAATATATTGCCTAAATTTGCCTGAAAAGCATACAATGCTGTGGTGATATTTAATGAAGTGCCACCAACCATATTTATTAGGAGCCATCTTTATGTTCTTTGGACAACACTAGATGGCGCCTTAATACCTGAAGATGGCAATCTGGATGCTTCAAAGTGTCTTTTTTAACCACCATCGGTTGTGTTTGCACTTTTCTCTTTTTATCCATAATTTCTTTTTCCAAATATGGTGTTTGATCTCAATAAAATAAATCCAACTTGCTTTTCGGACCCATGATCTCACCATTATGGTAACAAAGGGTGGCAGTAAATTGGCCACTGTGCTAATGTGCAACAAGAACACTTGTTTATCTCAGTGTGACCTGTAATAACTAGTCAGTAACGGCTGCATCGCCAAAATTCATTGTATTTATACAGATAATAATAGAGGCTTTTACTCTTTCTGTGGCAGTTTGATCATCACCACCATTTTTCTCAGTAACATTTTAAACTCTAAACCCATTTCCTGTCTCTTCATTCATTACTTTCAGTACTGAAAGAATTCAATTGGTGTGCCCTCTAATGGCTAACGACGAGATCTAGAGTGCAGATAGGACAAATGTTCTGGCTTTGTGGCTCATTAGCCTTCTGTTTGAAGCAGATTATTGTCCTGTGAATGAGAGGACCAAAGCATGACGCTCTGCAATCTGGTTATTAGCGAGATGGTGCTTACTGAGAGCAAATGTCTGCGTTTGAAGAAGCCCTGATGGAGGCCTGAAACCACAAAAACACTGAAGATCCTAATGCACTGAGAGTGTTTATCACTTACTGAATCACTGAGGAAGAAGTGGAAGTGGAATGGCTAAAAGAGTTGATTAAAAACAAAAAAATATATTTTCCCAACGTAAACATTGCAGTCCAGTTTCTTACTACTACTGTTAGGAGAAGCATAAAATCACTGACCCGAGGGCTGGGCGTCACCTCCATGAAGTCATTTCCCCAGAGTCTGTAATTAGATTGGAACCTCCCCTTTGTGCCACCACCCCCAAAATGAGGCCCTCTTTGTTGTCTCTGCTGGAAGCAGGTGTATTCACAACCGTTCAGCCCCCATCTCCCATATGTACAGTCCAACTCATTGGGGGCAGCTGATGTTCAAAGAGACCACCACTTTTGTATGGAGATACCACTTCACATGTCATAATAACAACCAGTGTGGTCTCATCATATAAAAAAAAACAATATTGTTGTAGCCTAAATTTTCTTTGATTGAAGTATTGGTCCTACTTTCATTTATAATAAGCTAAATTACTGACAACATATTTATTGCATTGATTTTTGTTTTTTACCTTGAGAAATAAGAAAAAAAAGCTATAAATATTTTTTTTTCTACTTGGTCCCTCAAATAGAGGGAAAATGTAAGTAAACCAAAATGACAGAGTCTTTAAAGCAGCACCGATGTTCTCTGTTCTTTTTAGAGAACTACTTTGTGGAACTACTCCTTGTTAAAAGCTGCAGTATGTAAAATTGACAACGTTAAGATACTCCTCCTGGTTCTGATTGGTTGTTTTTGACTGAGAGGCACTGAGATGAGGTGGAGGATCTTGCTCTTTTCACAGATTGTCTCATAGTGTCATGACATGGTGACAGTATTGACAAATGTGTAAAAAACATAGTTTTGGAAAAGTTATGTGTTAAATAGCAATAAGTAGTCTTTATCTCAGTGATAGCCAAACTTTTTGTGACTTTGGCCAAAATGATCAAGCTAAGAGTACTTGCAGCTAAAAAAAACCATATTTTTAAAAAAGTAGAGTAATAAAAATTAATATTGTGAATTATGTATTTTACCTGCTTAATATTAAACTGTGCATGCACTGCTGAAATGACAATCAAAAACCATTCTCAGTTTTCTGACAGGAATAACCTGATTTTTTATTTAAACGTCATTTTATTAGGTGCCAGTAACCTTGACAGCTGTGATTTTATTAAGCATAATTATCTATTTCCATAGGATGTCATATGTCCTACCAAAACACATATACTCAAATTAAAGTTTGGATCTTCAAACTTTTTTTTTTATTGAGATGATCACATTGAACTAAAAGATTACTTTGTATTTTGAATTTATTTTAATCATGACAAATTATTTGTTTAACTTAGTATTTACCCGGGACGAGACCTGTTTCTACCAATACTAATACAAAACAACAGATGATTATTTTTAAGCATATAAACATAAAAGGTAAAATTCATTGATAAGTGATCATCAGGAAGTTGAGTCACATGCTGAGGAATAAGGATGAGGAATTCCTTAAAAGTCTAGTGCTGAGCTCAGGATGCAGCCAGGAATGTACCTTCACTGTGTTCTCAGGCCCTGAAAGGCCCCTGAGTCACTGCCGGGCTAATACTCTGGAATCTGAGAGGAATCAGCTCTGAGAAACTGAACAATAAACAAAAAACATACCAGACCAATAACAAAACCTCCTGCTATGTGGGCGCTTTATATGACGTTTGCAGATCAGCCATCATTTTCTGAGTTTCTTGGAGTAATTAGGCCATAAATACGTACAGATTAGGAATGGAAAGCAATCTCAGTGTGGGAGTTTTAAAAACACAAGACTTTACAAATAAACAGGAAGCTGAACTTGTGGGGGAGCATGGGAAGAGTGTGAGTTGGCTCTCATTCCTCAGTCTTAAGGAAGGTATGGTATGCCCTCAGGGCGCATGCTTGTCTAAAGAGAACTTCGGTTGTATGGAGGATATTATGGAGATGTTTTTGGCAGGAAAATAGCTCCACATTATGGCATATGGTTGGAGATTAATCATAGCACATAAAAATCCCTTCTATTGTCTAAATGAATCATATGATGTCTATTTTAAAATTTCCTCTTTCATTGCCCAACCAGTGAGAAATATTTTTTAAATTTTCAAAAACCAGTCAGGATCTGGTGAACAAAATCAGGTAAACAACAGGTAGTGAAAAATTGATCATGTAATTTTGACATATTTTCCGATTACATCGGCTAATAATTATTTGTCAATTTTAAGAAACACACATTCTGTGTAAAAGCCCTAAACCTTCAGCCCAAAATGGTCAGTTGATGATTAAACATGAAAAAAGTAAAATAAATAAAAAAAATAGACGGCAATGTTAAGGCCAGAAATAAGATCCTCTGGCTTTGTGAAACACAATGAACATTTTGCACCTTTCTTCTCAGCTGTTAGATATGATTTGGTTTTACCTGTTTGGAACCTGCTTTGGGTTCAGAGTTGCCTTAATTCTTCATGGTGTGTATTCAAGAAGGTGCTGAAAATTCTTTTCTGAGATTTTGGTCCCTATTGACATTTGTCAGCTGCTCCTCCATGATGAAAATCTGCTATTCCACTACCAGACAGAGATCTAGTGAATATGGAGGCCATTGGAGGGCACTATGGTCATAAAGGGATGGATATGGCCAGCAACAATATTCAGATAGGCAGCGGTGTTCAAGCCATTTTTCAAACCATTACTAACCAGAGGTTAATTGAACTACTGTCTCCTTTGACCTCTGACATCAAAAAGCCATTGCTGTTCACACAGCTGCTTCTCAGCAGATTGCTCTCTCTCCTTCTCAGACCACTTTCAAGAAACCCAAGAGAGGATGGAGTGCAAAACCCCCAGCAGATCAGCAATTTTAGCAACACTTAGACCATCTCTTCTGGCGCCATCAACAATTCATGTTCAAATTCAATTAAATTATTTTTTGTCTCCATCTTTGCCACAAGTAGATGCCTGAATGCTTTATGTCATTAGTCATTCGACTGACTGAATGGCTTTTTGCGATAAAATCAACTCAATAGGCGTACTGAAAATATAACTCATAAGTTCTCATAAGTTACTCATGAGAACTTATGAGTAAAACCGAAACAAAAACAAAACCACCTTAAGGAGGGAAATAAAAAAAAATAATGTCTTAGATTTGTGTGGATATGAGACCCAAGACTTGGTCAATTTGATTTAAAATGTGTCAAGTCATCTAAATCCCTAAAGGTAGAGGGTAGCATTTAGGACATTTTGCAACAAGACATCAGCCTGCAAAGGTCTTATTGCTAATATGTGCATCGTCATGGAGGCAAGAAAGAAGGCAGAAAAAAGCCTGATATTACATATAGTAATATATAATCTGATAGTTTTCACTCACACAATATTTATGTTCCTTCATTAAAGATTTGCTATCTCATAACACCAAGAAAGATTCTTGATATAGGTTTGAGTAATGCCTTCTATTGGAGACCAGCTGGCTCTGTCATGTTCCATGTAATTTAATAAACACTGCAGACGGATTTATCATCGACCGTATTCACACCTTAATGTGTTATGGCCTGCTGGAGTGATCCAATAAATATTGAATCACTTCTGTTAGGGATTGTGTTTATATTTCAGGGTGTCTGTGCTTTTTCCCCCTCGTCTATCTTTGTCGAATTATATAAGATTCAATCAGTTTTAACCTTCTTGCCACCTTTCCCCTGTTTGTTTTGCTCCATGGGTGTGTCCAATAGTTTAATCCACTGCTCCCGTAACTCCAGAGGGGCCCATCCTGTGAGAAATGAACAAGCAAATGGGACATCACTTTCATTAGTGAAATTAGTCAGCAAATATCATTACATATGTACTTTTACTTCTGTGTGAATTCACTCATCAGTCACTTCAATATCATATATCATCTTTGTAATGCCATACATGCAAAATCCACAAATATTTTATTTGTTCACTATATTATTTAAGCTCACTCTTTGTTGAGGACCTTCAGAGTCTGCAGTCCATGCATCAATGATACTCTTATGTAATATTTAATTCAGAACCTATCAATACATGTTTTTTCTGTATGTAAAATGAAAATACTCAAATTTGAGAGTGTTTCCCTTAACCTGAGCCATAAATTATAACAAGTGGCAGCTGCTGTGATGACATAACTCAGTTCGGATCAATAGCATCTACTGTTTAGGCAGCAAATATGGATTGGTGAGGAGGGAGGCTTTATGTAACCAAACAATCTCCAGCAGACCAATATTATGGTTTGGCTGTGACTGAGGATTTAGAGATACTAACCACTGACTCTCAGTGAGTCTCATGTCAAAAGGTCAGACTTAACAATTATGTATCATGAGCTATCAAAGGGGGCCCACTTGAATGACTTTGCCTTGGGCTCACTATTATGTGGGTAGGGGGGCTGCAGGCTGTTGCCCCAATGACCTTGGAAGCCGCCTTTAATGAATATTGTATAATGGTGTACAGTGCTCTGAAAACGAACGTACTTGGTATCTGACAGATTCCTTTTGTTTCAGATCATCACACAAATGCACATATGAGACAAGTATAAACTGAAAAAATATATCAAACGGTTTTCAATTTATGATTTCTCTGACTAACTGAGAAAAGGCTATTCAAACCAACCTGGCTTGGTGTGAAAATCAAATCGTTTTTTATGTTTAATTATGAACTGACTGGGATTTACCAATTTGTTCGGAAAGCTGAATTCACGTTTACTAACCAGGCACATGACTGATTACAGCCTTGATTCTGAAGAATCAAGAAATCAACAAGTGATCATCTCCTTTAGGAGTGTCCAGCCTACCTAAATTATTGAAAAATTAATTTAATGACTCATCCAGGAGGCCACAAAAGAACAAAGGAACAATACTGCAGTCAGTGATCATGATTCAACAATATGAAAGAAATGTAATTAGTCTTTCACAGTGAGACAGGCTTCAGACATTTCTCAGACATTCAAACTATTTGTGCAAACAATCAAGGGTTCTTAGTTGTAGTCTTTAAACCTTGATGACCAAGTTGATTCTTGACTCTCTTTGTCTTCCCAGGCTGGAAGATTCCTTTCTCTGTCAACTTCTCACAGTTCATATTCATTGATTGGTTTTATAAAATGCAATTTGGCCAACAATAGAGGATAACTGCAGCAAAATGCAGCAAAATCAAACATTTTTTTTTGATAATAAGTCTAAAGAAAGTCTACAGAAAGACTTATTATCAGTCTTTGCACTTAGCTTACCTGCGCCATGTTTCTCTTTTCACTTGGGTGACATGTTGATTCTCAGCTAACTTAAAACCCAGGTCTTTCAAAAGACATATCAACATCCTTTGCAGATAAACACTAAGAATAACCATGTTTTACTTATTAAACAGCCAAGGTGTTCAGTCTCTCTTCAACAGTAACAAACGCACTAAAATAAATAGCTAAGATTCAAACTGGACAGACCTCTTTGAAAATGATGATGCAAGTGATGGTGTTTCAGTTGTGTGCACTTTTTGTCATATGGTTGTGTGATTTTAGCCATTTTAAATAGATTAAATGTGAGGGTGTCCTAATTTATTCACCACCAGAAATTATATTTGTTGTGATATTTGGAGAAAAGTTTAGAAGGTATTCGTTTTCCAATATTTATTGTCCCTATAAAAGCACTAGAAATATAAGGCAAGGAATCAGGCAGAAGTTTCTATTCTGCAGAGAATCAGGTTATTTGTCATCACTTCCAGTCAGCAGCCCTCTCAGCAGAGAGTACTTTTGGCACTGCAAGAATTGATCCAGTATTAATCCTTACAGGAACACAAAACAGTAGCTGGACTGTTCACTCAAAAGCTGATTTACTGTAACCTTAAAAACAGCAATTAGAAATGTACCACAAGAAGCTTTTCTGTTCTTATGCCTAAAAAGATATTGATTATAACTTAACAGTGGCATAAAAAGAAAACTAAAAATGATGGCTAAACTTCAAAGGTGATCTAGTCAAACTTTTCAGAAATATCAGTCAGGATTTAAAGGGAAAACTGAAGAGTTTCAACATGGAAAGCACTCAGATTTTTTTATTGAATCAATGGATGAATTTCGCAATGTCTTGTTTACACAATGAACATTGTAGGAAACATTTAACTAAGAGACAAAACTAGTGTATTTTATTATCACAGAGAAAATGAGCAATTAGTTTGTAAAGGGTCAACATTCCTTAAACCTTATAAGAACCTTTCATTAATTAGCGTTGTGTTCTCAACCAGTGGGATAATAATGCGATGTGAGGAGGCTTCCTGATTATATTCATGTGTGGGGTGTCATAGTCAACACGTTAATTCCTTTTGTTTATTAAAGAGAACAAGGAAAAAAATCAGACAACTGACTGCTGAATAAGCATGACTAACTAAAGTATGCGTTTGTTGAACTGAAAACAACAACAATAATAATAATTAATGCAAGAAAACACTTGCAGAAAATGAAGAAAACGAGCCTAATTAAATGTTCAAGTCATATTCAATAAATTAGAATATGCATTCTGAGGCTCTTTGGTCAGATGAAAAGTGACTTTTGAAAATAACCTGAAATCAGTTAAAGATATTTTTCATTAAGCCCACATTTCTAATCATCTTTGTGTAATTATTCTATATGACGTTTTTCACTGAGTGAATTGAGTTATTGAAATAAATAAGCGACAACATTTTTTTTTTTCTTCCTCCTTCTCTTTAAATCTTAATCAGGAGAAGAATTAAGATTGATAATTTTCCATACTGTAATCTGGAGTCGTTTCTGATTTTAACTAAGGTGAGCATTTCCTATGAATAAATGCTGTTCTATTGAATAACATGCGTTGAATGCGTTCATCTTTTACAATAACAGAACTCCATGTCGAGCAGAAACAAAGAGGGCGTATGCCGAGGGGAGGTGCGCTCTTCCTGGAGACTCCTCCTCTCTGCATAATGTGCCGGCTGCCTCATTGAAATGACTAGACAGCAGAAAAACAGACTCTCAGCGTCAAGTCGGGACACTGGCGAACCGGCTAGGGAAACAGCCTAAAGTGACCGAGAGCGGGGCTGGAAAATGGGCTGCATTTAACCGACAGAGAGTCCTTTGAGCCAGCGGCAAAAATTAACAAAGAATAAGTTTTATTCGCATCAAGGAAGCGGATGGGAATTATTCGGGATTTGGGTTTTTTCTCCTCCTCAGCTGTGGTACCCTAAGGTCAGATTACAAAGAGAAGAGAGGTCGGGCTCTGTTGGAGATGGATTTCTTCTTTGCAGAGGTAAGTCGGATCAGTTTTCTTCGCATTAAGCGCAGTTTTACGAGCTGCTTACTTTTAGTGTTACCCGGAGTGACTGTGGGACCCCGCCACGCTCTTTGTTTAGTTTTATCGTGCGGTCCGGCTGTGTTATCGGATGCATTTACTTTTTACCTAAAAGAGGTTTTTAGAAACTTGTGGGTTTTTTTCCTGTTCTTGTGACGCTTTTTCATTTATTTTTATATCTTATAACAATGTTACTTCCTCTGAGCTGGACTCTAATGGAAACTTAAAAGCCTTTAATAAAAATCCACAACTATTCACTATCATCTAACTGGAGAATAAACAATAACAGGACAAACTGACTCAGTTCCATTATCAGAACTGAATCAGTTCTGATAATGGAACTGACTCAGTTCCAGTTATATATATATATATATATATATATATATATATATATATATATATATCATTGTGGCAGTACCTACTTGTCTCCATCCTGGCTGGATGTGTCATGAGCCATTCAGCCCAAACACCTCAGGGTTGAAGGGAAATCATGGCTGCAGGTCTGATTTGTCATCCCCCTGTGACTCAGAGGAGGGCACAGACTCGGACAGAGAGACAGTGTGTTGGTGCTGGTAGGATTCTCCTCCCAATGTTCACTTCTTGTACCACCAGCCTCGCCCCTAGGTGATGTGCTGAGTTCTGGCTCAACATAAGACTCATAGATCATGCTTCTTGCTCAAAAAAAGATTATTCCATATTTTGGCCTAAAACTCACTAGAGGTTCTTCTTGCAGTTTTACTAACTTAGGAAGCTTTCGGGTTTTTTTGTGTGTGTGTCATATTTTCAGAGTCAGGATTGCTTACTAACAATTTATGTTTGAATACTGTTTTTTCATGCACAGTGCCAACTAAAACTGTTCCCACTCCTTTTAATTTTCCTCATTTTGTCACTTTACAACCACAAACTTCATAGTATTTTACTGAGATTTGTGCTGTTGGACCAACACAAAGTAGGGCATAGAGGAAGATAAAGAATACAAATAAAAATCCAAAAAGTGTGGCATGCATTTGTATTCAGTCTTAACTTGAACATAAACAGGGCCAACTGACTCAGCGAGTCTTTGGAACAAAAGCTTACATGTCCACATGCTTGGTGTACTACATGGCTTGTGATACTAGATGCAAGACTTCTTATGGCTTTATTTCAGCATAGCTTTCCATGCTGTTGTTCTTTTAGCAAATGTTCCCACCTGAGCTGTGGATCTCTGCTGCACCTCCAGATTTAGTGCTGGGCTCTTCGGTTGATTATCCAACCTGTCAGCTAAGGTGGAAACCCATTCCAAGTTAGGTTTGTAATTGTATCGTACACTAAATTTTCAAGAATAGATTGAACTGTGCTCTGTAAGATGCTGAAGCTGAGGCTCTTGCTTAATAAGCTAGCCTTTTGACTCCTCTGCTGTGTTTGTTGGTCTTTCTACAGCTGATTTCCCATAAAAGTTCTTTATCAAACCTCTGAGGCCTTCACAGAACATCTGGATTTATACTGAGATTAAATTACACAAAATCTTAATTAAATACACGGAAGTTCATGGTTGTAGATGGGTAAAATGTGAAAAGTCATCAACTGATTTCTTTATGTAAGGTGAAGTGACTTTCAAACAGGGTTTTCTTTTTACTTGGTAATATGTTCGGATGAAAAACATTTGGACTCAGCTGTCTCAGATAATGCTGAGCTGGATTACACTACATAATCTGACTTTATTAGAGTGATATCCCATGCAGGAGAAGATTAATATTTAAGATAATCTGTAATTTATCTATCTTGTGGATTTTTAAAAAAATTCATTTCAACCAAACTGCTTATCTATTTTTATTTATTTATTTATTTATTTATTTATTTATTTATTTATATTTGCATCTCTGCATTTCTGCATTTGTAAGTGTTGGCATCATTTACATGATGCCATGTCTGATATGATAAATGTAAATCCACAATGTTCCATGCTAGTCATCTGTTGCAAAAATGTTGTAACAATATTTACTTTAAAACAATAATCCAGCTACAGACTAACTACAGACTGATTTTATTCTTTATGATTGTTATTTTATAAAAAATAATATAAAATGTAAAATTATGGGATAACAACTAAGTTACCCCATATCCCATAAGTTATCCTATAAATTGTGAAGTTTGAAAACCGTTTTTGGTTTCCTTTTTTTTTTTTTTCTTACTGTTTTTCCAAAATTAAATTTCAGTTAAATTCAATTACATGAAAATATAATGGTATTTGGTCATTTTCTGGGTGTTTAAACTTAAAAGAAATCTTTGACTTTATTTTGTGACGGGGTATACATAATTATGCATATACATAATTATATGTATATATATACATAATTATACCCCGTAACAAAATACAAAAACTGTGTTAGATATAAATCGACTGAACTGCCCTGGTCCTTTAAGTGACCTTTGGTGTCATGGAAGAAAGCCAGTTTCTTAAATTCTGCAGAGTAAGAATTTGGATTTAATTAAGCAGGAGTCCTGGATGCAAGAAGAGAGCTTAAGTTCAACCCTGTGAAACTAAGTGCAACAGGATAAACCCTTAGCACAATTCATTAATGGGGATCTAGAAATCTGAAAATTAACAAAGTTGTAATCTATTCGTTTCATTGTCTCATTTTGTTTTGACTCACTTGAAAATCTTCTATTGTAGTTTAGCGTCAGGATTTCTTTAGAGGTTTGTTTTACTTAAATTGCATAAATAGTTTGTAGAAAGTCTTTTTGTCACATTCAGGACTGCAAGTTCTTTAGGTTTGTCTCTTAATGGCGTTTCACTGACTGAATTTATACTTTCTTTGGTAAAACTCTCCAAACTCAGTCAGATTGGATGGAGAAAGCTTTTGAAAATGTCTTTTTTCTATTACTGTCTCAAATTATGAATAGGATTTGATCTGGACTTTGACTTAATTGTTCTGGCTTGAATATACTTCAATTTGAACCACTTCACTGAGGCTGTGGCTGAATGCTCAGGGTTAGTGTGCTGCTGGACAGGGAGCTTCTGCCACAGTCTTTCATATCATCTAACATGTTCTCTTTCAGGACCCTCTTGGATTTAGCTCAGTTCATCTTTCTTATCAGCTCTGAACAGATTCCTTGCTGAAAAAAAACAACCACAGAGTATGATTCTGCTACCACCATGTTTCACTGTGGGGAGGGCATGTTCACGTCTAGTGTTGCTTTTTTGCCATGCATAAAACTCTGTATGCTGGACAAAAAGTTCAGATCAAAGCACCTTCTTTCACATATTTTTTGCGTCTTCTGCAGCTCCTCCAGAGTTACCATGGACCCTGGCTAATTTTCCCTGGCCCTACTTTTTACTGTTACTTGAGTAAAAATATGTTGAGGTAGCGTTACTCTTACTTGAGTACAAGTTTTGGTGTACTCTGCCCACTTATACTTACGATTAATAAATTGTCCAGTGCGACAGAATTGTGAATGAGTTTACACAAAAAGTGCCCAGAGGACACCTCACATGCCTGAATTGTGCCTTGTATGATGATATTTGTGCCTGGGAAGGTAGTTACCGGGCAGCAATCATGGCAGCCTGACAAGAGGAGTGGCGACTACGAGGGCGTGTACGCTAAGATCTCATCCTGAACGCCCATCCTGTCCATCAGCGAAGGCTCTCAGGAGCTGACACGCCACCATAAAAACCTCAGCGCCGTGACTCCACGCCCAATCCATCCGCTGAGTGAATGTGGCTCCAATTTAAAGCCCACCAGCTGCTGGACCTGGTAGCAACATATATATCTGACTTCATTAGATTTCATTAGAGCTTCTTTATTGTCACTTTTAATCCGTTACAGATGAGATGTCCCCTCAGATATTAAAATCCTCGGTGAAACATCCAGCTGATGAAGTAGAATTTCAGCTATTTTGTAAACGTGGTAGACGATTCCTGTATAGCAGCGGCAGCAGCTGCACTCTGTAGAGCCACACGAGGAGTTCACCACACCCATTAACTCCTTCCTTACATTACATTGCAAATTCCTTCCTCTTATATATACTCTGACAGAGAGAATCCCAAATTCCCAACCCTGACCTTGCAAATTCCAGGTCAAGGCTTCCTCTCATCCCATCATCGTATTGCTGTAGTGGCAAGGCTTCAGGTTTCACACCTTCACCCTTCTACACACAGATATAGGCTCACACACTTAAAGCATCCCTAGGAACGCTTAACTTACCAGCTTGGTAAAAAAATTCTGTCATGACTTGGACATTGTGAGAAACCTGTTTGGAGTCTCTAGGCTATTTTCCTCCTGCAATGTCGACGGCCTTTCTGTTCGGTTGTCACATCATTCATCTCCTACTTTAAAGAGCTGAGAGTCAGAGTTTGCTGCTCTGACTCTCGCTGCTCTGACTCTGCAAAGGTTTTTGCATTTTTATCGCAAAACCTGTTGCAAAGGACGGTAATCAACAAATGTATTACGTTCTGATTAAGAAAGACAGTCTCTTCAGTTCTTTCCAGATACATTTTCAACCACATTACAGCACTGAGGCTGCAGGGGTGATGGTTTTAAATGACAATAATCTTATTTTGAATGCTACATTGTCTCATGTCGTAATTATAAATTGGGGTAAAGAAAGATCACAAATGGGGTTCCTCAAAGCTCTATTTGTGGGTCACTTTTATTTGATTTCTAAATGACAATTTTAGATTTATCTAAACTTTTACATAAACTGCTGATGTATAATGTTATTTCTTTAAGTGATGATTCCAACGAATTTATTGTTAAATATCAAACTCAGACTGATTCAGTGAGGGTAAACACCACAAAGCATACAGTAAACCTATATTTTAGCACAAATTGACAGGTCAGTCTTGTTGTCAGAGTCCTGACCAATACCAGTTAAATAGATTATATTACAGCAGTAAGTGTACTGGCTCCCTGTTTTTATAAGGATGTTACCGTCATTTAACCAATCGTTTTTGCTAAATTGAAATCATGGTTTCTTTCTAATCATGTGGTCTTTAAATTCTACTTTTATTCTCTTGTTTTTTAATGTGATGTGCTATATAGCACTTTGGATTACCTTTTATATGAATCATACTATACAAATAATCTTGACTAGATTTCCATCCAGATGGCCCTTGAAGTGAGGAAACTGTCAGGAAGGAAAGTTCCGATGTGGTGAAGGAAGGAAAGAGAGATAAAAAAATGAGGCCTGCATTCCTGTAAATCTTCATTAAGCAGCTCTCCTAATTCTCAATTACTCATGAATTGGTTATTGTGAGCATTATCGGGCCTGATTAGCGGATTGTCAAACTGTGCTGTTGAAACTGTGGTTAATTTACAGCACTGATTGTTTAGGATTAAAGAGTGGAGGGCATTATTACAAAGTCGGTGGTTTGTGTGTGCGTCAGTAGGAATCCTGCAGCTTTGCTTTAGTCCAGTGTTTGGATAATCTGTCACAGCAGTGCAGAGGCTAATTAGCAACAGATATTTGTCTAACCGTGAACCAGAAAACATGGATTATCCTCCCTGAGTCAGGTGAGCTGGTGTAACTCATGAGAGTTTGTTTAACTCTGCTTTCAAACTATAATGGACCGTTGAGTATTTTGATAGATTTCAGCAGAGCAGCCTGTATCTGATATAACTGTATCAGTAACCTGACCTCCCCCCCATCTATCAATGAGCTCAGCTTCATGTTGGGAGATCAGTGCTATGATAACCTCCTGCTGACACCAAGCTGTTGACTTTAGCTCTATCAGCTACATCTCTAAGCTCTTCATACAAAGCCGTCTGCGCTTGTGCTCATCAGAGGAAAATGTATGCCCCTGTCTTTCAACAGGTTTTCAGAAGTAACAAATAGTGGCGCACAGACGCGTGGCTTCCTGTCTGCTGGGGTCATGATGATGGGCAAACAATCGCTGTGTAGAGTCTCTCTTAGTCACATCTGCTTATCCACCTGGAAAAAATGTTGGAGGGATCAGAGTTTTATGATACAAGTTAAGCTTTTATAGGCACATTTCAGCTTTAAGGCTAGAACTTTATTTTTCTACAAAATAAGTTTTACTTTAAATGTTTATGAGTCAGCATTGGCCATCATTGATGCATTGACCACTGATGTTTGGTTATTTCTAGAGACTTAGTCAAAAAATATAGAAATACACATTTATTTTATTCACAGTTGTGATAGTTTTATGATAATTGATTGATTACTCAGGATGAGGTGACCAGCTACACTGACTATTATAATATTTAGAGAAGTAGGTGGTGTGAAATAGACAATGGACTGAACTTATAGAGCGCTTTTCCAATAATTTTGACCACTCAAAACATCTAGTGTAATGTGACTTTACACTAGAGTCACATTCACCCATTCATACACTGACACACAGATCGGTAGGCAATTTGGGGTTAAATGTCTTGCAAGGGCACTTCAGCATGTGGCAGGAGGAAGCTAGAATCGAACCTACAACCCTCCGATCACAAGATGACTACTCTACCCACAGTCGCCCCCTTTAGGTCAGAGGGTTGCAACTCCAGTGTTTTCAACTAAAATCAAATGAATGGTTAATGATCAGACCTTTGCCAAAGTCACAAACATGCAAAGGTGGTAATTCAAGCTTCTGTTTCAGGTGTTTGCGCTGGGATGTCTCTATTGACAAATAGAGTTACAGCTTTCTCGCTACATACATTTTCATACAAAACTTGATTTTCCTCTTTTTTAAGAAAGGAACAACAGTAGCAGCCAACGTTTAATCACCTAACTGGCAAGGAATGTGGGCCAGTACTGATGGTTTACACTAGTAGTGCCCAGAGCTACTCTCCTGCAACTTTTAGATGCATCACTTCCCCAACACATCTGAATCAAATCACTGAATTTCCTCATCAGCATATCATTCAGCATAGCGAGCCATTCATTTCACTCAGGGGTGTTAGAACATGGATGAATCTAGTATTTGCAGGATAGCAGCTCTAAAGGACTGGAATTGGGCACCCCTCAATTACAGCAGTGTAGAAATTCTTGTGTGTTTTTTAACAAATAAATTCCAATAATTCAGATGTATATTTTTTATTTTATACGAGATTGGAATAAACTCTTAAGTTCATCTTAGTAACATGACCATATTTCCAAAACTTTCTATCTCTGATCTGAGGGAGACTGTTTGCCTAATATTTAACCAAAGCTACTCTTTCCTCAGATTCACAACTGAAAATAATTTTCAATAATCCCTTCATACTTGACCATGAAATCTCTTAAATGTATTTTTCATGCAGGTGTCGTGTTATTTCTGTGATTCATGTTTGGAAATGTATGTCCTGTATCTTTGCCTACCAGAAGAAAAAAACAAAACAAAAAAACAAGTTGCTGGCCATCCTATTGGCTGTCCGGTACGCACAGACACGCAGAAGCTGTGCGACAGTAACCAGTCTCTTAAATCCTCTGGTTCAGAAGTCCCGTCAGGCAGCTTAATAACAGCTGACCTGTGATTACTGCTTCCTTCCCAGATGTTAACTTTCCTTATTTAACCTCCTATGATTACTGTCAGCGGATAGGGAGCTTATTATAGGATTGGACATGTGTGTCTCCAACTTACACTATCCCATGAGTGTAGGTTCACTACATGGAAATACAGCCTCGGTTGGAAAAAACATTTGTAAGCATTGCGTCCTATGATGAGATTACTTCTAAAGCTGCAGTTTCAGATGTAAGCGGTGAAGCAAACATTCATTAGGACTGAAGTACGCATCACTCACTGAGGGATCCTCGGCTGCAGAGTTTAATCTGCAGTCCATTTTTTAACATTCAGAATGACGTGTATCAATTCTCCAAATGACAATAATATATTTTCACCAGTTGGATGGCATTTTGTGGTACCTGATGTCTGAACCTGAGAAAGATTTATGAGTGAGATGCTGCAGTAGATGATAGAAACGTCATAATGGTGAAAAAATAGAAAAGAGAAGAGGGCAAAGAATGAGAGTAAATGCAGTTATTACATGAAGTGCAATATTTAGCAACAATATTGTTGTAGTTCTACTACTTCACATTTCATTACTTCTGCTTTCTCTTAATCATGAAAAATTAACAAAGAGCCATGTCTATAGCCGGGTACTTGGACTAATGCATGAACTGGCAGCTTGTTTGTGTTTCCTTTCAGCTTGTTAAATTATTAAAGTCTACATTGTAATTTAAAGTGAACCACTAACAGTGCTGAGTGAATATCTCGTCTGTCTGTGTACTCCAAGTTTCCCTTTTCGTTTCACTGCAACATCATCCATTAAGAATGAATCCTTCTCTACTTAGGAAAACATTAGGTGATAATTGCATGTTTCACACTCACATATTGAAAGGCACATTTTATCAGTACACATTGAGCAATTGAAGTGTCTCTTTCATGTTTTTTGATCCTCCAGCTTGGCACCTTTTCTGCATTTGAAACAAAATTATCAATATTATAATTGATATATACCCATTAGATGAAATGTCTTTAATTGCAGTTGTTTGAGAGCAATGTTTGTCATATCATGAGACTTAAAAGTGTGGCTTACATTTGCATTCAGCCCTCTTTTCCATGCTGCCCATAAATAAAATCCAGAGGAGCTAAGTGTATCCATCCATCCATCCATCCATCCATCCATCCATCCATCCATCCATCCAATGTTTGTCACGCACGTGACAAAGGAGGTGAAAAAGGACATCTGACGAGATGAGACAGATATTGAATGCTTCATCCTACAGAGAACTATTTATTCACAACATACAAATCTCCCCAGTGAAACGTTGTGGTGGCAGCTTCATGCTGCGGGAATGCGTTTCTTCATCAGAGCTGATGGATGATGAGTGGAGGTAAATACATGGCAAACCTGGAACAAAGCTTTGAAAACTCACTGACATACCTGGTTAAAGTTGTCACTGTAATCACAGTGAATGAGATTCTTCAAAATGATTTTATTGTAATGGAATTTGAAAAATTCCCACCTACTTCGCAAATATGGTGAACTCTGTGTTGGTCTTTCAGATGAAATCCCTTAGAAATACGTTGAAGGTGGTAGTTGTAATATGACCAAGTGAAAATATTGTTGCAAGGCAATTTATATGTATGTATTCAACAAGCTAACTGATAATAGATAAGTTGTTTAATCAGTCAGTCTGGAAAGCACATTATCCTTAAAAATAAACAACGGCACCACTTTAGCCATAGACATGTCACAGACAGAATAACATCCCAATATGGAGTCACTGACACCTCCCACTGTCCCACTGATCGTGCCCCAAATGTCTCCCACAGTCAAGCTAACACACCCGAAGTCCCTGACAGTTCTGGCTGAGTGGCATTCCTGGGATACCCCCAGGATCCCTGCTGTGTGACCCCTCTATAAAAGTCAGGTGGGTCCAGGAGAGGTCAGACATGCAGAAGACAGACAGGAAGGGGGGTCAGCCAGGTTGCTCTGTAGATAGAGTGAACTCACAAAGCTTAGCTGAATATCCACTCAAATGCATAATAATCGCATCATTTCTGGCCGCTTTACCCATCCCTGCAGACATCTCTGTTATACATAAATACAGTTTAACATTACGATCTGTATAGGATGAATATATGTTCACAAACGATAGCAGAACCTCGAGTCGGGAGCCTGGCAGAGAGTCAAGTGCTCCACTTATTTCTGTTATGCTCCTAAAGACGTGGTTTGTAATGCAAATGATCTTCAATAGACTTATTAACAACACAGTAGATTAGCTCCGTCGGATGATGATGGGGGTGGAGCATTTTAACCCCTTTCACCCTCTGCAGACGGGGTGGGTCTGCTCACTGACTGTCACATACACACACGCAGAGACAGACATCTAATGTAATCTAAATAAAGATGAAAAAAATGCTACTGAATGTGTTTGATTGTCTTCCAGCATGTGACACTTTTGTTAATAGGTTTCTGCCCTTCTGTTGAAACAAAAACAGCTTGTGCCCATCAGTTTCTGTCAGCGTTAAATAAGAACGGCAGCTGCCTCCAGGCAGTCCTCCTCTAAACATGTTTACAGTCTCCTCAGCGTGGGGGCTTGAGCTGCGCTGCAGTATGAGAAACAATTGAGGATTTTTCTCCCAGACACAAACTGGAGGAAGCCCTGTTCCCCATGGGGATTCCTCCTACTCCATTAGCAAATTTTCTGATCAGCTGCTCACTCTATTATTAATTCATACGTCCTCCCTGCACAGATGTTAAAGGTTGCCTTTAATCATCTGATGTTCCTCCTCTGTCACCGACATCCCCCCCTCCCTCCACTTTGACGTTCTGGCTTAGAAGTGTTAGCTGTGCCGCTTTCAGGAGGTGGAAACAGCAAAATGAGAAAATCTTAAGGATAATCAGCATGTTTGAGAATGATGCCTAATTATTTGAAGTTAGCGGAAGAGCTAGTATTTTTGTGATGTCAAGAAAATTCAATGAGGTTTTGCTTTTTGTAGAACATATAGCTCTCAACCTACTGGAGATCCTAAATCCACTGGGACCTTTGCCCAGATTCCCCTCTTAGCCTAATTCAGCCTGCTTAATTAATCTCACCAGCTACTTGGCACATTTCTGCTCGTTCCACTCTCACATCATTCAGGAGATGCCCTTACCATCCCTCCATTATTCTCCCTGTTTTTGTTTCCAATTTAAAGCATAAACATAAAGCAAAAAAAAAAAAAATTCAATAAAATCTTTTTCTGTATGCCTCTCCAACTCAGAAAAAAATTGTGAGTGTGCTTTCTTAGCTTCTTTTTTAAAAACTGGAAAATTGGGAGTAAAACAAATTTGCAAACCATTTAAAAGAACTGTCCTGTAAATCTTCTTCCTTGTGGTTCTCAGCCTCATTTTGCGAGAGCCTTCCTTATTTAATAGAGATGGTGTGTGGCTCCACACCACCACAATGCACGCATACCTTCCTCTATGCACATCCACACACACTGATGACTTCAAATGCTGATGTGCAGCCATCAGTTTAATGAAGTTTGGTTCATATTTTTGTAAAAGGATCAGATTTCTGTCTCTACAAACTTACTCACATGGAGACAATGAGCTGAATTTCTTTCTCCAATTCATCCTGAAAGCTCTCAATGATTTGTATATGTTTTCTCCCAATTCATGTTGCAAATTTGCCCTGAAGGATGGGCAGGCGCATGTGTTTTCCAATTTTTTTTAAATTCAGTTTGTCCACAATGTTTGATTCGGGATATAGCATATGTTTATTCATCTGACTATAACACGTAAATAGGAGCAATATGAAATGCATCTTCAGTATATATAGAAAAAAAGTCCAACAAACTAAAAGTAGTTTTTAAAATTATTTTTAACTAAGTAAACCCACTCAAAATATACTGATTTTTTTTTTAAAAGCAGCATATGATGCAGTTAAAGTTTAATGAATACTTTCAATCATTTGAATTTCTTAAGTAAAATTATTAATTAAGAAATTAATATTATTTAATTCTTAATGAACTAAGATTAATTAAGAATCCTGATTAATTTCCACGTCTGGAAATTACTGTGCAAATAACGATTCTTCATAAGATCAAGAATATCATGGACAACAATCATGACATTGTAATACAACTACAACTATCTTCAGTCAGAGGCTTTTTCAGAACCACTGTAAAACAGACTGCTACAGGAGATCCTTCCTGCCCGCAGCCACCAGCTTCTACAACAACTCTTAAAAAAGAAAGTAGTTTAATCTGAGTTACATGCAGGGGTGGACAAGTGAGTGTAGATGATGTGTGAATGAATTGTGAGACCAGCAAAAGTAGGCCATCTCTAACAGCAGCACCACTGAGTTCAGGTTACTAGTTGTGCAGTTTATCTTTATCCTTTTAGGAGTTGCTTAAATCAGGTCACAATGGTAGAAAGTGACCCACAAAAACACAAAATCTCTCTATGTTTGGACTTTTATGTTGACTTTTATGAAGCAGAGAGTGTGTAAGGTAAAGGTGAATACAGGCGAGCTGTTTTAATGTGCTGGTAGTTTATTTTAAAGTCTTTAGTATCTGCACGGTGATGTTAATCTGTTTAAAGTATGATTTTTTAATGTAATTTTTCTTGCTCTTTTGAGTGAAACAGTTAAGCTTCTAAAGAGTTTGTAGCTTAAATAACTCAACAATAAAGTGACTCAGATAAATTTGAACTGTTCTCTGAACTGATTGTATGTATGAGATGCAACAGAAACATTAGTTGACCCAATGATTTGTTGCTCAGCTGGCAGCCCACTCTGTGACGTGGGTAACTGTGGCCTAATCTCTCTGGACAGATTTTAATGCCAGTTGTGAATGGTCGCTGTAAGGCTCGTCTACTTACATCCTGATCAGCCATGCTAATGGAGAATCTGTAAAGGGACATGGTCAAAATGTTTCTCTTTGTAACAAATGTTTTGTCTGGGTCTTGCAGTGTGAGTGTCCTCTCTGCAATACAGCTAGCTGCTGTTAAAAGGAAGAAAGTCACATATTAGACTGATTCTATGTGATTGGCTTTTGAAAGTTAAAAATGAGACTCTATCCCTATATAATTTCTTATTTTTGGGTTGCTTTTGATAACCAGTCCTAGAAATATTCTACTTCACCATAAAATATCAACACTGACTTAGTCAGAAGGTGATGTGAGAATTAAATCAATGAATTTCAAATAAATCGTCTTACAAATGGTTAGATCGATTTGCCAAATTTTCATATATTAGTGGGGACGGGAGGGGTGCTGGTGCCTGTCTCCAGCGAGCATTTCGGGTGAGAGGCACCCTGGACAGGTCACCAGTCTGTCGCATCATACATGTTTGTTAGAATTATTTAAGAGATGTTGAGGCGAACAGTCAAAAAGGTTTTGGTTGGTTTGTCTGGGTCAAGAGAAATTGGTTTGCATCCCCCATCACACCGCATGAGTTATATTTTTTAAGATACAATAAATTTAAATTAGATTTAGAAATAATAGAATGGTAAAAATACAGTGTGCATGTAGTTCCAATACATGCACACTGCACACAGAGTTTAAAGCTATTTTTAGCTCTTGTCTCAAGTTGGGCTTTTAAATGACCAAGTAGCTAAGGCTACTTTTAAATGTGTAATAATTTGTAATTTAGGATCAGAAGGCTATGGATCTAGACCTCAAAAAGCCGTGTCCAGAACTGCTGTCAATATTCCCTTTCAGTAGAAAGGAGTGCTCCATGACTGTAACATTTCCTCTCTTCAGTATCAGAAAAAAATAGCACATAAATATCCCTAAAAGATACATTTGAAGCAGATCCTCTGCATCTAAGCACTACAATTAAAATACTTTTCGGAAAACCAGCTGTGTGCACTCAGGCTTCACCCTGCAGCACCCACAGCTGCTGAATGGTGTTCACTAAACAGGGGACACATTCATCACTTCCCTGAATCCACACTGTGATCCAAGAAATTAGCCTGTCATAACTAATTGCTCAAGCATGTCCAACTCAGGTTGAGTTAATTAGCTTTCCTTTGTTGCGGCTCATCTGATCACCTGATACTGTCTGAACTCATGCCATGGCAGGCAGACAGAGATAGAAGGAGAGAGACAAGAATAGAGAGAGAAAGAGCAGTGGCACCTTGTGCAGTGTATGTCCTTAAATATTTAAGTGGCGTTCATTAGAAAATCTCTGAGCTGAATGTCATCATACAAGCCGTGGAAACTCAAGCCCTGAGCTGTGGCATCACGTCTTTCAGGCAGAGTGGTTTCTGTGTCAGAAAGCACGATGGGACGTTTCTGCGAGGCCTGTTGCTGCGGACCGAGTTACTGTTGTCACTGGGTCAGCCTCAGCACTGCTGCTGCACGTGGTCGGTGACACACAGCATCAGAAATCGGTAACGGGGTTCAGCTGAAAGTGAAGTGGCAGCAGTTCATCTTAGTTTTCTTCAATATAGCCATTAAAAACATCTGGTTAGAAAAGACAGAAGTGGAGTCAAATGACGCCCTGTAATTAAACCCAGAGGCAATTGCCTCATTATCAAATGTGCGCTGTACTTTCCAGGGATTATCATGCAAGAAGCGGCTGGTTCACTGTTTTTATAGAATGGTTGGCCTTGCAGCAGCAGCAGCAGGTAATTCAAGTCTCGGGGACTTTAAAACACGAGCTGATACCCGTGCCCCCTTTGTGTCCCAGCTGGCCTTTGTTTGAGATATTTCCGCCTGGGCAACTTCCGAACACGGAGTTAGACGAAGCAGCCTTTGTCCCAACTTAGTGACGGAGCCCCTGAGGATGGAGAGATGAGTGTGGGGGGAAGTTTTGTTTGGACCATCTGTTGCTGTTGCTGAGACAATTTGTCTTGACTTTATACCCTCCTTTCTCAGACTCCTTACACACACACACACACACACCCACATGCATTCAGAGATACAAAGACAGATAGATGGACAAAACCCCAACAAATGCTGCTTAAGTTACTTGAAAATATTTAAATTTATCTTAAATTATTCTGATTAAATATCTTGTTAGAAGCTGCAAAAGACTTAAGATTCAACTGAGATTTAAGATTAGGGTTTAGTTTTGATCAATATTATATGACTTGAACATTTTGAAGTGAAAATCTCTGAAATGCAGCAAAAAAGACTAAAGTTTTCAATAATGTTTAGTGAAAATCTAACACTGCACACACTCATACTGAAGCTTTTCTATTGATGACATTGTTGATAGTACAACAATACAGCCAAAGTACACTGATGTGTTAGAGTGGTCTACTCAAGGTCCAGTCAATCAATTGAAAATCTGTGGCAAGGTTTAAATTGTTCAGATGTTCTGAGCTAGTTTTACAAAGAAAGGTTTGCTAAAGTTTGAGTCTCTTGCTGTGCAAATCTGGTGGCAAAATAACCTAAAAGACTTGAAGCTGTATGTGTAATAAAATGTGGTTCTACGTCACTTTGCGCACCTGACTTTTCTGATATTTTCACCATTATTAATTTCAGTGTGACACAAAAATAAAGGTTGTAGCATAAAAATATGGCAAAATCAAAGGATATTGATTCGTTGCAAGGCACTGAAAGTAAAATTATTTGCACCTTTGTCCTAGTTATTTTCTCAAGAAGACATACCACTCGCAGACTTGACAACTGTTCCTGTCATGAATGAATTTTAAAAGTACTTATGAGATGTAGCAGGCAAAACAAACTCCAGATGAACAGAGAACATCTGGGTCTGTCTCAGCAACTGAGCCGCCTAAAACCCACACATTTTTCCCCCCCAAATGTCTGCATGATTGAAATTTTCTACTGATGCAACACTGGATTTACTGAGCGGGAAATCACAAATCCATGAGCCATCCCAAAGCTTTCCAAGTTACTACTTGCCCATGGTTGTTGCCTGCTTGTCTTGTAATATTTAGTGTTACAACATATTTTCATCTTTTGCCTCTTTGTCATCTTTGTAACCAGAATAATTGACACAAAGAACCTGAGCAGGATGGAAAGTTAAACAATTTAAGGCTTGGCTTAAACTCTACTCTCCACAGTTATATAACAGCAAAAGATTTACTTCAAATCCTCACAGGGAGCTCGATTAATCGCCTCACTTGTCTCACATGAAGCAGCTTTTAAAGGTTCCAGCCTTGCACAGTGAGATGGTACCAGGCCGACACTGTCGCCCCCCGATGTGGAGCTCACTAATCATGTAATGAAAAAACTGAACTTCTGTGTCAGTGTGAGGCCACGTGTTGCGGAGCACCTCCATTACACATGTGTTTGTCTCCTTTTCAACACAATAGGAGGTGGGACATTATCAGCTGCCCACACCCTTCCTTCCCCCACCTCCTTATCACTTCCCCTCACCTCACCCGCCTCTTAATTTATAGGACCCTCTTCATCCCACTGGCTGCCGTCCCCTGAGGCCTGATGGCCACTTTTAGCTCTGCTTGATTAGCCGGATGTAAGCAAAAAAAAAAAAAAGAAGGCTTGATGGAAGAGGGCTGCTTGAAAACATCAGTGCTTTGTCTAAATAGCAGAACTAAATTTGAAGAGTCAAAAAACGATGCAAGACCAAACTTTTATTTCAACTGTTAAGGAAATGCATTTATTGGATTTTGTAACAGAATAACTCCACAAGCAGCAATTGTTCCTAAAGCATCAAATCATATCATGCAGAACCGTCCTGGTAGTTCCTCTCATACACTCCATGGATGAGAGTGTATGCTGCCATAGCAGCCTGTTGTTAATTGTTAATGAGGATTGATGTCTGGAAGTTGTGACCTCGTCTAAGGTTTCCTAGTGGAATCCATGCATATTGATCTTTTCAGTTTTTATGCTCTGTTGGACACACAATTCATTTACGCTCCACGCACCCCCGACCGCCTCATCGGCAGCACTTCTGATGATTGATGGTTGGTTAGAGACAAGCTTTTTGTGAGGGGGTCTGACTCTGACATAGGTGTTCAGCTAAAACCGTTCTCATTTTTTTTTTTTTTTTTTTTGCTCAGGTCCCTCTTGAAAATGAGATCTAGATCTCAACGGGGTTTACCTGATTAAATAAAGGAATATAAAATGATACTACATTCTGCAAGGAGTGAGGGTGTAACTCACTCTAACTCCAAGGAGTCTTACTTTCAGGTGATCTACTAAATCTGACTTGAGCAACATATTTTCAGGATTTATGGAAGTTTTGGGTTTTAGACTTTGAATGCTGATTTTTCTCTCACATTCTGTCAATTCCTTGACCAGTTGGAAAAAACATTTTACTATGGATTTTTTTGGTTCTTTGTTTCCAAAATGTTTATTGTTTTTATAAAGGCATATATAGGGTCATATAAAAAGAAGAGTTTTACGGTGTGTCTGAACCAGCTTTCCACATCTAGACACAAGACTTTCAATTTCTTCTCTGTAAAATGGAACAAGCTAAATCCAAACTGACAATGTCCATAGACATTAACTCTTAAGTTTGTTTCAAGTTTATACTTTGATCATCATCATCATCATGAAGTTTATTTGTATAGCACATTTCAGCAAAAAGGTAATTAAATGTTTTTTACAAGATAAAAACATAAACAAAGAAAAAATATTACACTGCAGTGGAAAATTAAGAGAAGTAATGAAACATTAAAATCCAGCACAGACAGGTTAACAAGCAAGTCAAGTCTGTGATGGTGAGAATCTGGTTGTCCAGTGGAAAGTTTCATCTGGGAAATATTGAAAAAGCTTGAGTGCAGGTAAAACCCTGAAAAATGAGATAGAGTGCTGGAAAAAGTTTAAAAGCAGGATTTCATTTCTGTCTGTTTCTAAGACAATTCACGGGAACCACAAATCAAGATGGATTCAAATTCAACTAATTTGTTTTGTTCATTTTTGTCAATTAATTCATTTATTCACAATAAAGTAAATAATAGCTAGAATTACTTTAATACACTAGCAAAAATCTGTAGTTTAATGTTCAAAATGTTCTTACAGGAAAGAATTGAGATACATTTCATCTTCATTGGTTAATACTAATATAGCTGCTTCAGGGCTTGTAATCTTATATCTTCTAAACCAACCGTAAGTCAAAGGTTTAAACTTTAAAGCTTTTTTGACTATAGTTTGGATGAATCAAAGCCGTTGCTTAGAAGTTGTAGTAAAATGTCTGACGTGACCTAAAGTTGAAGACCTTTTCCAAGTAAATTTTTCTTTAAACACACTTCGATGTGTCAGATATGTCTTGTACGTGTAAGTGTGGGAATAGAAAAAGTACAATCAGAAGGTATTATTCTTAGCATAATTTTATGCAAATCCCTAAAACTTTAAGGTCAGACGCTGTGTGTCTGACCTTCTTAATGTTATTTATTTAGCACTGGTTCACAAGAAGTATATTATGTTGTTTCTTGTGTTTCAGGGAGCCCGTGTCTGGCTGAGACATAAGGAGCAGCTCCTTCCCTCCACTGTCAGCTCTTGTGATGACTTGTCCCTGGTTCTCACATCTGACTACGGAAAGGTGAATTTTTTTTCCCCCCTTCATATCTTGCTGCTTAATGACCTGGTCCACTTGCAACATGACTTGCAAGAAGTTATTTCAAGTCCACCATAAAGCAAAAATGCAGCTTAACGACCAAGCTGCAGCTTCAATGCATTGTGTGAATGAAGCTTTTCCGCTCAGTTTTATTATAATGTAAGGAGGAAATTACCCATTGTGCATGCGTGCTTACTGTACTGATTGTTTTACTGTATGTGTTTCATTTGATGGTTCTACAGTGCGATCAGCACCTTTTGTAAGTAAATACGTAAGAATGACAGGAATGAAGTCCCACTGACAAGTCATTGAGCTGAGCTAATCTGCCTGGCAGTGTGCAGTAGTCTTTGTGTCTGGAGGAAATCCTGTTTAAGACGAAGACTCATAGAGAGAAGTCTGCATGTCAGATGCTGCAAATCAGAAGAATGCAATAACAAGTTTGCAGAGTTTTCTTTGTGCAAAGTGCCTTTAAATGCCCGGGTCCCTCTTGAAAATGAGATCTAGATCTCAACGGTCTAAAAGTCATTAACAACTTTGTGTCTCACTAAACAGACTGGAATGTGTCATTCAGGAAGTTCAGTGTCCACTTTTTGCCAGCATCCAGAAGGCAAACATCTAAATAAAGAAAATAATTAAATAAATACATAAATAAATAAAAAATGCATAATAGTCTATGAGTTTTTGGACTCAGGTTAAAATGACTTCTGTTCACAGGATTTAGACTTACAGGAGTACCATATGGCCATCATGCTAATAATTGTTCTAGGCTGACTGTGATTCCCTCTCTCACTATTTCTAAAATGATAGAAAAAGTAAAATGAAAGATGGTGGGAAAGTTTGAAGTATTAAGAAACAATGTGTGAAAATACAACTATGGGCATAGGTATTCTTGCAGTAATGGGTTCACTTTAGTCCAGTTAATGTTATTTATATAGCACTGGTTCACAAGAAAGGCATCCCTCTCCACCCGCTAGCTAAAAAAAAAATTCAGATCAGTAAAATTTGTTCATGCCATGACAAATTTGCGGAAAATTATCGTCACTTTTATCCATTTTCAGTGGAGCTTCAGATAAAAAGAAATACTTAGAAGATAGGATGAATAAGTTGGCAAACTCACCATAACAGCTGTATTCAACCAACTCTAAATGATTGCATTTAGAGTTGGTTGAATACAGCTGAGAAAAGAAAGAAAAAAATGAAATAAAAAGAAGACTTGTCTATGTCATAATGCATTATATTTAATAGCTACATTTGTTTTCATGCCCTATGATCACCAATATATGGTGAACACAGAGCCTTTTTAGAGAGCTGTGGCTCCAAATGCTGCTTTTATATGCTATTTAAGTATAATAGAAGTACTAGAAACTAAGTTAAACAGGAATATTGTGACCACATATCACAATTAACAGCTGACATTCTTTAGTATATTTTGAAGTACTGATTTGAGCTTCAAAATGGGGTCTTACTCCTAACTTTGGGAAGTACATTGCTGATTTTTGGGGGGGATATTTAGCAAAGAAATTCACAGATTATATGCACCACACAATACTTTTCCTCTAGCACATTAATATGCAGCCTGTCACTGACCCAGACTGTTGCCTCAACATGCTATTAAACATTAACCTTCATGCCATGCCAGGGAATTGTGGTGTGTTGAGCTTCAACAACTTGAATTGTGGTGTGTTGAGCTTCAACAACTTGTCATCCAATACTGACAAAATGTCTGATTATCTTCCACATTTTGACCCATCTCTGTTTGTTCAGTGCGTTGATATTACTTCAAAGAAAAAAAAAAAACACAACATTTTGCTTTAATAACCATGTGGGAGTTTTGTTTATTCAGTCCAAGATGTTTGCCTTCTGGGCGCTGGCAACAATTGGACACTGAACTTCCTGAATAACACATTCCAGTCTGTTTAGTGAGACACAAACAAAGTTGTTAATGATTTTTAGACCGCCATCGAGCCTGTGGATGACATCCCGGTGTGGGGGCTAATCCTGGACAACAATAGATCAGTACTATAAAGAGGAAGGTTTGTTTATCTGGCCCGGAAACAGGAACAGGAATTTCACTCTCAATGCACAGATCACAGACGAGTGGATCTCAGGAAACATCAATTCTATATACTATATACTCCCAACTATATCTTTGGTTATTTCATAGCTCCGAGACAACTTAGATCTGGTTACAGAACTGGCACATTCTGCACCAGCTCATTGCTTTATGGCTACTGAAAGCTTCTGTACCCAAAAACAGGGCTTTGGTAGCACCATTTTCCAGAACACATAACATCTTTTGTCCAAGACTGGAGTAGAAGAAGTTTTCATGAACTTGATGATTAACTGTGTTTAGAATAACCTCAGTAGAGGTGTGAAGTACTCTACCACAGAACACATGGCTGCAGACTTTCTTCTACACATGCATTGGCAGAGAGAAAATGTGGATAGCATTGTGAGCTACTTACCTTATTCAGTGCATTCATTTTTGACAGCATGCCAAAATCACAGCACCACATAGTGCCCAGGCATGACAACTACAGGGGATTCAGGGTTTCTAGGTGGGCTCATCTAAACAGTTGATGCAATAAATATCTGAAAATCCCAGAAGTTTCCAGACATAGGTCTTGTATAGCCTACCTTCAACAATCAATCAATCAATCAAATTTTATTTGTATAGCACATTTCAGCAGCAAGACATTTCAAAGTGCTTTACATCATTACAAACACAGAAACACAATGCAATATAGAATCAATAATCAAAACAAAGCATTAAGTCAAGTTCCATCCATAAATTTGTAATTGATTACATTTCAAATACAATTTTGTCACGGAATTTAAGCGCCTGTTCTCGCAGGACTCCGTCGTCCAACACTAGCTCTGGTCCATCACTGCCTCTTTTTCAATGGAAAAAAACTATACCTGGAGACCCAATTTGCATACTAATAACATTATCATCCAACACTTATAACCCAGTTTACATTTGTTTTGTTCTTCCCTAATGTTCTTGATCACATAACCTGTAGCTTACAATGCCTGAATATCTAAAACAGCTGCTCTCATTCACATATGGTAAAGTTTTTTTAGTCAGAAGGCAAAAGTGGTTCATTTGGAACACATGTTTAATTGCAGTCACTTGTAAAACACTATAACTCTGTATTTCCTGTGGTTTTGTTCAGACAAATGAGCTGACGATCTTTAACAATGTAAATAAGAGACACCATCTGTGCCTTTTTTCTGGCCATAATAAGTGATACTTAACATGATGTATTGTAAACAAAAAACATATTACCAAGCACATTTTTTTCTCCCAACATACTCGCTCTCTCTCTCTGTTGTGCACTTTAAATTCAATACTGAAATCTCTTGCTGCGAGATGCTTTGAGTGAACATTAGTTGTGGAGAATATCTGAACAAGACGCTATTATTTTATTCTTATGAGGCAACCCATTGATCCCAAGTGGCTCAAATTGTCACTCATCTGTACACAAACAAATTATCTGTGTTCATCACTCTGCTGGTAAAAACTGAAGCATGCATGCTTGGAAGCTCATTAGTCATGTACTGTAAATACGTTATTGCACAGTAGTTGTGGTAATGTGCTGCATTCTGAGCCTAGGGTGGCCAGTCAGTTTCGAATATAAAATGATCAGTGAGCAAACGCATTTATCCATGCGGCATTCTGGGATGCTTTATGATGTGGTAAGTGGTGAAAATATCTGGAGTGTGAGTGGACACAGTGGAAAAGAATTTCAAAACCCTGAATTAGGACCCCTAAACTCTAACAGTGGGTTAATGTTGATGTTTCTGTGACAGGAAATGGGGGATGGGGGGACTTTTGAATCTGACCTGATACTGGAATGTCCCATATGATTGCAACATCTGAGCGGAGCATTTTGGTTATCAGGCCAAACATATGGGCTCCTCTGCTGCTTCGAAGTAAAAAGATTCTGTAGCGAGAATGAGAGGAATGCAAGACTGAATAACAGCTCGTCTCCATCTTCAGGATCCTCCACTGACCTCATGTGATCCTCTGTTCCTTATGTGGCATTTATCAGAGCTTTATCAGCACTTTGGGAACCAAACAGAGTTCTATAGAACCAATGTTCTCAGTAAAGTCCTGACATCGTGTACTGTATGTCCAGATGTTCATGAGGAACTTCTTTGAACCATGTCAGAATTGTTGGGGGGGTTTTTGTAAAAGTTTTAACTCAAATGGGTTTGTGAACGTAAAGATAGAGGCCTGTGCCTTTAGAAACAGACCTAACCCCTTTCAGTTACCATGCATGTCTTGTGAGGCCAGATGGCACTATGACTCTTACCCAGCTGGACTAACAGTGTGTGCATTATTCTCAAAGTAGAGTGCATTAAGAAAAGAAAAATCGGATGAGTCAACTAAAAAGCTATTGTTGGTGATGTCTTTTTTATCCCTTTTAAAGGCTTTTTCATAAAAGTTACGTCATTTGATTACAGCTAAATAATAATAATAATTGTTTTTTATGTGTAAAAACAGTATATAATTTTAATTCTATGTTATTTACATAATATTTGGTATCAGTTAAAGATGTTTGGATGCTTTCATTTTTCATTTTCATTTTACGTCAATTTTTTTTCCCATAGTCCTCTAAGGCACAGCTGGTGTGGTTAAAATGGATCATTGAAGGCCCCTTCCCTTAATCACTCCGAGTCTTTATGTCCATTCATGACTAAACCAACAGACGTATTTCTTGCATCTGTCTTTCTAAATTTGTTGGTAAAATTTAAACAAAATGTTTTCCGTGGCAGTTTTTATTGTATTTTTACCGTCATTATTTCTTTCTTACACACTCCCTCCATCTTTTCATTTTCCTACGGGGCCTGGGTGGGATCCCCTTTGCAGCAGATGGATTCACTGTAAGACAGAGAAACACTTTTAAAAATCAAAAAGGAAGACAAACAAAGAACGACTGTGTTTGTCTGTTAGTGTTTGTGTCTGTCCACGTGTCCCTCCTAAAGGGCTGCATTTATAGGAAGCATGTCTGAGCAGAAGAGCCTGACTCCACCTACAGTATGTGTGAATATTAAGTGGGGCTGGGTGAACAAAGCAGCAGCAGCAGCAGGGCGGGGCTTCAGAGAAGAGCGAACAAAAGGACAAAAACATCATCGTCTCCAAAAAAGTTTAAGTGCACTAGAAGCTCCTACTTATAAGAATTTTGTTTCTATTGAGGCGCAGCTGTAGATTTTTGCAGTTTATTACATTTTAACTGGTTCTGGAAATGTATGTAGGAAAAAATCAAACCAATAACAACGAACATGCATACATTTTCTAATTACCTCTAGTTACCTGTAGTGCTATAGCTTAAAATGTTGTACTTATTTACTGCTTATCAAAAACAAAAAAAAGATGACTAAACTGCTAAATGTTGTTAATGCACATCAAATATTAATTTCAGATATTAAGCACAAGATGCTGAAGGTAATAGAAAATAGAGGAAATAAATAAACATAAATGTGCTAATTTATCTATAAATAAATGTATTTACCATATATTTATAAATAAATATATATACAGTTCATAAATTATTAGATGCTGAATTTTTCTCAATTTTTACATAATTGTTTCTTTGTTGGCTGTGCCATATTGGTTTTTGAATGTTCAAATCATAATTTTGATCAACACAAACCAACCCCGAGTCTGTTAGTTTCACCTAACTTCACAAACATGTCATTTTCTGTCATGTGTGCAGCCACGTGCTCTGCAGCGGAGGTTTCCAGCTTTCCAGTGTCAACACAGTTTGGAAAGAATCGAACAGTGCAATAAACAACTTCACCACTCAATCCTAAATCACATGTAGTTGTAAATGGCCTGAAGTAATCTCTGGCTGCTACTATATCAACTCTGACTTCAAACGTTCGTCTAACTTGTGGCACGTGGGTAGTTCTCGAACAGCCAATTTTTATTTTTATTTTTTTACAGTTGGATTTGGGTTGCTCATGTATTTGCTTGTAAATTGCTGGTAGAACTAGTTATTATGGTTCTAACTAAACATTATTGCATCATAAGCTTGTAGAAAATTACAATTAAAAAAATGTGACATTCAAAAATGTGATATTTATTCAATAAATGTAATATTTTCAGTGAACTGTATTAAGATGAAGAAGAACTATTAACAATCTACAGTAACTGAGCTCTGCAACCCATTTCACTGTGGTATAACCCACAGTGAAACTAAGACCCCTTTAAGGCAAAACAGGGAAAAATGAAACCCTTTTGATGTTGGAAATTCCAGCTCAGCTTTCCATGAACGTTGTCCCTGATGTTTTGGACATGTAACAATCCCTGCGGGGTCACATTGTGAAATCTGAACAGTGAGGTTTTTTAGGGTTTTAGGGTAGGTTTTTTTGCACTGTGGTCTACAGACATTTTCACACACAATGCGCACTGTCTCTTATAAAAGCTGGTTATAAAGTATTCTACTTTAACTACAAACATTAACCTGACATCTTTCTTGTAAAGAAGTCAAGCTAGAAATCAAATGTTTTATTACTAAAACATTTGAATGTCTTGAACCTTGTTTTACATTTTATCGCATGTCCACTGCCGCTGTCAATGTATTTTATTAGGATTTTATGTGAACTACTATCACAAAGCAACACATAAACTTGGAAAGAAATAGATATTTTAAAAAATTATTACTGATAAAAATCTGAAAAGTGTGGTGTGCATTTGCATTCATCCCTCAGGAGTCAATGATTTTGTCTTTTGAGGTTTGTCTCTACCAGCTTTGCACATCTTTCTGTTCATTCTTGTTTTTGAAATTACTCAAACTCAGTCAGATTAGATCAGCAGCTTCTGAGAATATCAGTCCACAAGTTGTACCACTGGCTTTACGAAATATATAACTTCTGAAGGCAATTAGATGCCCTGGACTTTATCTAAAGGCATCATAGTAAAGGGCACTGACATATATGTGCCACACTTTTCAGATTTTAATTTAAAAAGAAATTAAAGCAGTGTGTCGTTTTCCTTCAACTCCACAATTAAGCACCTCTTTGTCTTGGAATATTGCATACAAATCTATTAAAATGTCAGTGTTGTTTTTTTTTAATGGAGAAACTGTGAACAAGTTCATGGGGTGAGTATACTTTAACAAGCTGTTGTTCCTCCCTTATAAGTGCCATGAAAGAGTAGACAAAATATTCCAGAGCTTCATGGTTGTTTTCTGTTAATTTGTCTTCCTGTCAGCCAGTTTTATGAGGCAATAAGCTTAATATATAAGCAAAGTTGTTGTGAGTGTAGAGAAATATTCAGGAGTCATCCGAGTCTCTACTACTTATTCCTGAAATTTGAGCTGAAACTAAGAGGAAACTCTTGCCTTTTAGCGTTTTCTATTCTCATCTTTATGCTGGTGACCCTAATGCCACTTTATACTTGAGAACTCTAAGGAATGCTGACAGACAGAGGAAGTATCATGTAGTAACATGTGGTTTGTTTGATACTGTGTTGGGTTAAGAAGAAGCAAATTAAAATCTTAGTTTTGTTGCCATTTCTTCCCACATAAATGGATAAAAACAATGTAATTTAGCTCCCTTTTTATGTTAACAAGGCAGCCCAGGATAATGATGATTAAATCCATTGGCTGACATAATTCTAAAGAAAAGCAGACAGTTTTATGTGTAAACTAGAAAATTCCTGAAGAAATTTAACCGGGGCCTCCCTAAGTGTGCCCGTCGGTTTGGGCCTGGCGTTGTCATGCTAGAAATTAGCATCAATGCTAAAGAACGCTGCAATGTAATCAATAGCATGTGGAGAATCACAAGAATGTTAAGTAAGGTGGACGTGCACCATTCAGTATGATTTAAAATTTTGTCAAGGCTTTTATTTTGAAATTTTTGTTAAACTTCATTTCAAAGTGCCAAACTAAATCCATGTATAACAGTCATTGGATAAAATCAGTTATATAATGCTGAAAAGAGCAATAATGTTGTGTACAAATTGTCAAGGCTTTTATTTTGAAATTTTTTGGTTAGCTTCATTTCAAAGGGCCAAACTAATCCCAGGTATAACAGTCATTGGGTTAAATCAGTTATATAATGCTCAAAAGAGCAATTACCTGATTTAAAAATATTCAAGGCTTTTATTTTGAAATTTTCAGTATGCTTCATTTTAAAGTTCCGAACTAATCCCATGTGTAACAGTTACTGAGTTAAATCAGTTATATACAGCCCATAGCAGCAAGTAGTTCTAAAGGCCAGTTCAGTCCTGATCTGTTTCAACTGAGTCTTCCACTATAGTTAGTGCTAACCAGCAGCCAATAGCCTCCTGAGTTCCGTTGCTATGGTAAATAATTGTCTCAGCCAACTGTGAGCTGTGAGTCAGACATGCTGGGTGAGACTATTCTCTCTTTGAGCCAGCCAGTTTCACCCACAAAAAAGCATTGGGAACAACTCCTTCCCGTTCGGGAACCGTAATACATATTCGAAAACTGTTTGAAGCGTATGAGAGGGCTATGTGTCTTCTGCGATAGTCCCGCGATTCATATCTTTACCTCACTCACAGCATTAACGGCGATGAGAGAAAGAAATGGTTTGCCCAGATCTGAAATGTTTGAGAAATATATGGGAGAGCCTCAGAAAATCCTCTCGCATGACTTTGCTCTGAAGCACCGTGACAGAAAACCGTACGGTCTAGATAAATTTCGAAAACATTTTACCGGAGCAGGCATGCGTATCAATGTCAGGACCGATTTTGATACCAATCGTGCGATATTTGTGGGCGTGATGGCGATTTCAAAAATGATTTGGGGTCAAAAATTCTCTTCATTTCTCACTCTAATCAGTCAGTCACACTCTAATTTTAGGAAAAATCAAAAACTTTGGGTCGCTTAGAGACAAATTGTGGACAAACCGTAATTGGTATCGACGAGCCGTCTTCACTTTCGAAGAGATCACAGACGCATCTACAAAATGAAATTTGAATGGCATTTCTATGTGAATTCGTGACGACACAGAAAATCCTCAAAAATAGGGTATTTGTAGGATTTTTCCCATTGACTTATAATGGGGTTTTTTTCGTAGTTTTTTGCGAATTATGTCGCCATGTTAGCGGTATGAGCCGCATTAACGGTTACGGAAGAAAAATAAAGAATATTAAAGAGACCCTTGTTGGGTGTAGAGTAATAGGTTCCTGCCATTGCTTTGCATGGCAGGCCCCAATTATTTCCATTCTCAAGTAAGGAGTTGAGAGATTTTGGTGAAAGGCTACATTTATGAGCAACAGAAGGATTTATGCATTAAAAGAAACTCATACAGGTTTCTGCAGCTGAACCATTCCCAGTTAATATCTGAATTCAGTTAATGTTAACAGAAAATACATCACTGTCTTTGTTTACCATGTTCTCTGTGCATGTTACTTTTCACTCCAAGTCTCTTTGATTCTATCCAAATTCCTACCTCAACTACCAGGATTTCCTTTTGACTTATTGTTAATTTCTTGGTTGACAGAAAATCATTTTATCTATGAATAAGGTTTGAATAAGTTTAACCTTGGCTACAGATACTCAAATCTCACCTAAATGTGCTGTATTTACTTGTTATTTTATGAACATCTCATGTTTCACAACATTTCCTTTGCTTTAATGAGTTATAATTTATGACTCCAGATCAAACCAAAACATCTCTGAGCACCTGTACCAACTAATAGTTGTTCATTGGAGTCACATAATTCCTTACTCCTTCAGTCTACTCTTAGATTCCTAGTAGACTATAGAACATACCTTTAAATGTAAGAGTAAAATGACCCAGTGGTAGTACAATTTGAGATGTGGTTCATAAGAGACACCCCATAGCAGACAGATCTTTTTGTATGAGTCGGGTTAAAAAGAGACCAAAATTATGAAATGACAAAATATTAAAATGACCAGCACATGCTGTTATACAGTAAATGCTACTTTTAGCTGCAGCAATTGTTCTGTTCAAATTTTGTTGAAAAGATCATTCTTCATCATCAGACTTCAACACTGTGATCCTAATAGTTCATCAATGCCAAGTTATGTAAGAACGTAGGTTTTTATAGCAGCACTTAAGATTTATTTGTCTTATCGGGCTTGGTTTGTAAAAATACAATTAAATCAAAACATGTTTTTGTTTTACAACTGTTCTTCCAGGCATCTGCTTTTATTAGTCACTTGGGTGCTGCTGTGATTATGGGCCATTTTTGAGGGTGTGGAGTTGGATAAGATTGTGGATGGACATGTTTGCTGGAGATTTCTCAGTTTATGCTGGAAGCTGGATAAATGAGATCACTCCCACAGGCCACATTTTTCACCATTTTCTGAACTGTGTTAATAACAAAAACATCGAGCAACTCATGATATTGATGTTGTTGTGATTATTTCTCTTCAGCTCACATCCATTCTCCAATTGATGTATATTTTTTTATTACTTTGAATACCTTTTTTAAAATTCATTAAACAGATCTATATCTTATCATGTAACTATAGCTATAATCTGTTCCTTTAGATGAATAAAAAATATATACTTGGATAATAATTCAACAGGACCAGAAATGGTATAGTGTTGGTAGAAGATTTGACAAATTTACAGAAATATTTAAATACCAAACATATACCGTAAACTGACCTCATTGCTCTAATTCAAAGCATAAAACTAAGAATATTTGCTGATTTTAATGTAACATTCAAATCATTGCAGTTTGAGAGACGTCTCCTTGTAGCAGTTGTATATTGTTTTGGCTTAAAAACTCACTTAGATTTGTCAGTGTTCAGGTGCTTACTACACAGAAACCCTTTGTCATTTTGTTTTTATTGAGTAATACATTAAATAATCAGGTCCAGATGAATAATTAGATGGACTATCTGCTTAAGTAGCCAACTTACAGTCAGCTGCCTTATAGGAGACATGCTGACTGGAATGGGAGTGTCTTTTGCAACTCAGAACATTTACAAAGAGACAAATTTATCTGTTTTGTAAGTGAGAAAAAGGTGAAAAAGTCTTATTTTTTGCCAGTTTTATATCAGTGGACAGCAGCATGCTGGGGAAGAGATGTTGCTGTCTTACAATACTCTTACATTTTTGACCAGCTAATACCAACTAATCTGAATTTGTCAATAAGAAATGCAAAAGAATGTATAAACATAGCATAAAAACTCCTTTTTTCTTGATGTTTGTACCATTTTGATGATTTTATCTGATACCTTTGTTGTTTTAATTGTCTTTTTAAACTCAGTCTTATGTTTCCTACTCCTTAATAAGATTTTAGCACCACTAAGGGGTTATGGGTTTTTTAGTAAACTTAATGTATGGACTTATGTAAACAGTAAACTACAGCTGGACTTTTTTTTTGCCTATTCTGGTCGTGAATGCCAATTAAAAGCGTAAACACAAGTCAAAACCAGACATTTATTGGCTGTCTGGAAATGAGCTGCTCCATGCCTGGTGAATCATATTGATTTTACAAGCCTTGAATTTATTATGTGTGCACTGCCACTTCTTCTTCCCCCTTGTGGTTAAATATGTTTTGATACACGTTGGTGCTAAATTGTGGTCTTCCTGAGTCAAATTCAAACATGATTTATCAATTACAGAATAATCGCTAAAGCCCAGACCTATTCATCTTGTCTTGAGCACATCAACTGACTGAAACCGTCGTAAGCCCTTCAGCAGCCAATCCTTGCTGGCTGACTCAGCAGTTCTATGAAATGCCTCCCCCCAATTGGAAGACACTTGGATATGCCAGTACAGCCTGCAGTAATTCTCTGGGACGCCACAATCCCAGCCTCAAGTCCATCAGTGTCGATCTGGACCCATCTTCCCATCAAGTGGCCAACACAGCCGTGGTCTGTCTGTCCTTTTATCTTATTTCTGGGACATTAGTTCTGTTAGCCACAAAGTCCACAAGACTCTTTGTGGATAGCTGTGGGTTGATGTGAATGTTTCTCTAAATTTGTGGAGAATTCAGTGGCGACAGTAAGAAATCCCTCCGTTCTTCATCCGTCGCACATTAAAAAGTTAATGTCACTGCTCCACCTACTTTGATATGTTACATCAGTCACATGGTGTAAGATTTGCTTAACAGAAACTCAATGGAGAATCTAAAAGGTGAATGAAAGGTGAATTATGTCAGCGGGTACAGACAAGCTATACATGCATTGTCTTTATTTCACCTCAGTCATTCCTGTTTGAGCTTGTGTATCGGCATGTCATCGATATGGGCAAACGAATGTGGAGGTGAAATCAGAAAAATTATTAACTGTTGCAACTTTTTTACCAGCACCAATCTCAAAGATAATGTCTTTGGGTGTATTTCTTCAACTCTGACATAATTTCTCAAAGTTATCCATTGCTTAACAGGGTGTGTAATTTCATATTAGTTTGTAGCCGAACAACGGCGCCTTCTTAAAGCGAAAAGGTTGAATCTCAGTTCACCAGGCCTTTTCTGTGTGTGGAGCCTGCATGTTCTTGCCTGTGTGGGTTTTGTTGGATTTTTAATTTTTCAATCAAAAAACCTCCATTCTATCGAACACCTTAAATATCAGGGTGCATGGTGTTTGAATCTGTGTTGGAGGCTCTTCCACAGCAGAAGTTCATGTTCTACCATGCAGCATGGGCATTGACAGAGGATGCACTTTCTTTGTATTGTGCCAAATTTGTACTATGCAATAATTATTGGAAGGCAGGTTTATCTTTGTATTGTACAGTGTTGCTAGTTTCAGTCACAAAAGCATTGATTGCATAAAAGCCTGTTCATATTCTGCAAGAACTGAACAAATTGTTTGTTCACCTGTGGTGGCTATTAATGACACAATTCTTCATTACTAGTTTTTTCTTCAAGAGAAACTTGCAGATTTATTATTTTTGAGCAGACGTTATGCTGCTCATTACTATCTTTCAGTAGCTCTGTCTTTTGAATCACCTGCTACTGGTTTATACTATGATGAATGTACCAGACAGGTCTGAATTCAACCACATGGAGGCGCTACAAATCATCAACTCAGAGGTCAATCGAGGAAAACAACAAACCCAGAGATGGGGATTAGCTTTTTGTTTTCTCATTTTTCTGAATACACATAAGTAAACTTGCATAGTAGTTTGAAAGAGATGGATGCATAAAAATTTCCTAGTGTTTACTTTGGTTTATATTATATGTTGTCTATGTTTATATTGTATTGTATTTGTTTTGAAGAATTGAAACTAGATTTAAAAATGCTTGTGTATAACATGCTCTTAATGGGATTTTACAGTACAGTTTTGTTACATTTCAGATGTAATTTATGGTCACTTTTTCAGATTACTGAGCATAGCAGGGTTTTTTTTTTTTTATTAGAAGTAGTAAAAAACATTCAATATGTATTTGATTATGTTTCTCTGTATTTTTGGGCAAAATATGTTAATAATTGAGGTTAATGTAAAAAGAATTCAGATCACACAGTTCTGTGTCTTCTTAGGTCTAAAATTAAGATAAATATAGATTAACACTGGAGATGGCTAACATGAAATAGCAGCTTTTGGATCCGCAATGTTTTGAACAATAAACATTGTCAATATGCAGTAGTTTCTTGTTTTTCTGAAGCTAAATGCATTTTTGCTTATGTGCCGATGCAGGTGATCTGTCTACAGAGAGAGGAGCTGAACAGAGATACGGTGAACCCAATGCACCCCAGCAGCATCAATGGAGTGGAGGACATGTCCACACTAGCAGAGCTGCATGAAGCTGCCATCATGCACAACCTCTTCCTGCGCTACCAGAAAGACAACATCTATGTGAGTTTCAACCAGTGAGCCCACTTGTGTTTTTACATCAGGAGGGAAGACATATATGTATGGACTCGAGTCGGGATAAAATGCGCTGGTGGAAGAAGGAGGCCATCTAACTCTGTAAATTAATTCAACATGGAAAAACTGAATTGCACCGATGGAAAGTTACTGCACAAACTTGCTTAATGGACATAAATCATAATTTTTCGGATCTTTGCTGTTCAGCTTTGATCAGGCTTGTAGCTCACAGTAGTTATATAAAAACTCTGGAAGGAAATTATGTCATTGGGGTATTTATAACTGAATTCCTTGTTTGTTTGTCTTATCTGCTCTAAATGTCAGGACTGATTTTACAACCAAACTCTGAGGTTCTGCAGAAACCCTGCAGAGTTTATTAAAAATAATCACGTGGTGCATTTTCATTTTTTGTTGTTTGGAAATCCTATCTTCTAATCTCATCTCAGAGCGTCTACCCCGCATGTCCTGCAGAATGTCAGCATTGTGGCATGATGACCCAGAAACACACTTTGAAGAGGCACTTTCCCCAAAGCGCATTAGAAGAACAGGACCGGTGGATCCTAAAATATTAGCAGCCTAACAAACTAGGCCACAAAGGGTAGCTGAAAAGTCTCCCTGACTTTGGAAGTTGTATCAGAGGAAATGTTACCTGCAGATCTAATGGAGCAAGTTAATGGTACTAAAGCACAACTGTTGACCAAGCATTAGGAGCTGCAAAATTTCTAAATGCTGAGCAGTTTCTCGTACACTATAAGTATTCTGTTGTATTTCAGTAATTAATTTCTTTCTTCTTTCTCCTTTCACCTTCCTGTAGACCAACATAGGTTCAATATTGGCAGCAGTAAATCCTTACCAACGGATAGCAGGTTTGTACGACTCCACTGCGGTCGACTTGTACAGCAAGCACCAGATGGGGGAGCTGCCTCCTCACATCTTTGCTGTGGCTAACGAGTGTTACCGCTGCCTGTGGAAAAGACATGACAGTCAGTGTGTTCTCATCAGGTCAGTGAGGACTACCCTGTGAAATAAGCAACTCATCTGGAGGGCTTTCCATCAAGGCTATGTGTGTGATTATGAAAGATTATGAGTCAAAAACATGTTCTGTCTGCTTATCTTCAGCGGAGAGAGCGGTGCTGGGAAAACAGAGAGCACCAAGCTGCTGTTGAAGTTCCTCTCGGTGATGAGTCAGAACTCGTCTGGTACTCCTCTGTCGGAGCGGACCACCCGGGTGGAGCAGGCACTCGTCCAGAGCAGGTACTGAAGAAACAAATCCCCCGCCCCTAACCTGAAATCTTTGAACTGATATGCACAGATTCACCCTTTAGACCAGAACACAAGAGTCTTCAAAGAAATTAGTGATTAGAATGAACCTTGTAGCAATGTATTTCAAGTTGCTTGCAGTTTTGTGACTGTAACCTTATAGCAAAAAGTTACAAATAGTTACTTTTGTAACCCTATCTTTAAAAGAAAATCATTCTTTGTGTAGCTTCACCTGCTAATATGTTTAGTCCATCTGATTCCTTGTCATAAAAAAATTTATTCTATGAGATTTTTTATAAATCTACTTTTGTTGTATTTAATTGAGCCTAAAGAGGTTTGTAAATATGACGCCACTACGAGCATGTTTTGATTCTTCATCTTTGGAACGGGATCTCATCACAATTATTAAGCAATTATTCCTAAATAAGATGATTGATGGGTTTTAAAATACTGTGGCTCAGTCCAGTTCTTTATAATGTTATATTTCTGATTCCAATTTGCATCATTAAATACTAAACATGAGTCAAGACAAACCTTTAGGAACCCCTATGAATAAGAAAATGACTGTTTTTTAGTAATGATCTTTACACTAGTTCCACATTCACCTATCCGTATTTACAAATTCACTCCTTTACACACAGATTAGGAGGCAACTTGGGGTTTAAATGTTTTGCCCAGGTTCACATTGACAGGTGACACTTAGATAAAATACATGTTCTTGACATTACAGATAAATAGATTGAATTACTTCATCATAAAGCTACGTTGAAACTAGATTTAGATCCATATCGGCAACTACGTCTAGTCAAAGTCTTCGTTATTGAGGAGTACATTCTGTTGGTGAAAATGCACAGCAATGTTTGATCTGCATTATTTTGTGTTTTTCTGTCTGCAGCCCCATCATGGAAGCCTTTGGGAATGCAAAGACCGTTTACAACAACAACTCCAGTCGCTTCGGGAAGTTCATACAGCTCCACTTTTCACAGAACGGGAACATTCAGGGAGGATGCATCATTGATTGTATCCTTGAAAACATGACTAGTACATTCTGAAAAGTTTTCTCTATTTATGCAAATCTTGATAGATTCATTTGATTTTATTCCCCTTGACTTCCAATCGCCAGATTTACTTGAAAAGGTGAGGTTTCAGTGTGTAAAAGTATTTAGGCACACACCGTTTTTGTTACTTCTGTATTATCACAAGCATTAATTAGAATTACTGAAACAAATGAACCTGCATTCTTGTCATCTTTTCTTTATTAGAACCGCGTGGTCCGGCAAAATCCAGGCGAGAGAAATTACCACATCTTCTACGCCCTACTGGCAGGAGCAGACAGAGACCACAGAGGTAGGTTCCTCCTGAATTTAAGTCACATCTAGACAACATCTGAACAACTCTAACTGTACTTTACATTTTTAAAAAGTCTTGGAAAAGGTTTAAAGCTAATGTTTTATTTTATATACATGTTGTGTTTGCACACTTGTGTTGCAGACATGTATCTTTTGTCTGAAGGTCCAGAGTCGTATCACTACCTGAGCCAAGCAGGCTGTGTTCAGGACAGCAGCCTGGATGACAAGCAGCTCTTTAACAGTGTGATGGTGAGTTGTTCACTGCAGTTCTTTATTCCACCCCCAGGGGACGCCATATACCTTGCTGTTAAATAGAAACGCTAACATACAAGAAAACCTGCAAGTACTTCCACGGGTGATTATTCATCAGTATTTCAAAATACAGCCAAAATTAAGTGCTGCAATTCTTCTGAGTTTAGCAGATGTTTTGACAGAGGTACTGTGCCTGAAGAATCTGAACTGTAACATGATGTATTATTTTCAGGAGGCTCTAAAGGTGATGGAATTCAGTGAGGAGGAGATCAGAGATGTGTTCAAGTTGCTGTCTGCTGTCCTCCAGATGGGAAACATTGAATTCATGACTGCCGGCGGAGCTCAGATCACTTCAAACGGAGGTGAAGAATACCACAGAGGCAGCAATATATAAATGCATTTACTACACTGTTACATGCATTATAATATTTATATATGATTATAAAATTTAAAAGCTGTCGTATATTGAACCTACATAAGGAAACTCTGAGTTAACAGATCTGTCTACTCTTTCCTTTTAAATAGCTTCTTACACCTCTGTGTATCCTCCTTTGACTTATTTTTAAGCATTTCCCAGACACTAAAACTAATTTTGAATCTTCTTCCTGTAGTAACAACATCCTCACTGCAAGGTGTTGTGGTCAGAATGACTTAATATCTATTAGCCATGGTGAGACTCCAGATCTGGTTACTGGTCCAGATCAGAATGAAAATAATCTTATTTTGATCACCAGTTTATTTTTAAGTGATTTCTTTTTATAAAAAAATAAATAATAGGCTTTGTTATAAAAGTTAAGCATCTAGCCCTTTGATAGCACTTATGTAAAGCTGTTATGTTATGATAGTTACTCCAAGCCAAAATACCGATAGATAAAATGCCGATCATTCTTTTTGTCTGATACTGATCAGAGTCATTTAAGATAGGAGTTTGTTGATACAAATGACTAATTTGAAACTATTTGCAGTAAAGTTAATGTAGACTTTGGTACGTCTGTGTTTGAAAACTCCGTAGATTTAATTCACTACATGTTTGTTTTGACAATGACAGATATTTTGTCATATTAGAAAGTTCAGGATAGTCTTATGAGTCTGCCCAAGCATGCTACTAAGGGCTAATATTTTTAGACAGATACTCAATTAAAAAGCCTTGACAGGAACACAGGTACTACATTGAGACGTTCCAAAATGATAAATAATATATTTTTCAAAATTTAAATCTAAAAACCAAGTCTGTGGAAATACAGACAAGAAATTTCATACTTTTCCTAAAAAAACAAGTGTGTTTAGGAAAACTATAGTAATGCTGAACCACTGAACCAGTCTTCCCCTGAGTTTGATTGACTTTGCACAGGCAGACAAAGCCCTGAACAGGCTGTAACACGATCTCAGGGCTGCTTTGTTCGCTACGTCTGACCTCTTTTCTGAGGAACCTGTAAATTACAGCAGTGCCATGGCTGCAGAGTAGAGTTTCCTCTGAACTGTGTGGGATCGTAATCCATATCTGTTGTTTAACATCAATGTGTGTGAAGCGCCTGTGTTCTGCACTACTTATTAATTCAACACAATGTACATCTGTGTGTGTTTCAGTGGTCAGTAATGTCAGCGAGCTGCTCGGTCTGGACTCTTTCCAGCTGTCAGAGGTGTTGACCCAACGCTCCATGATCCTGAGAGGAGAGGAGATCTGCTCCCCCCTAACCGTGGAGCAGGTAACGACATGGCTAACCCGCCATCCGTTAAACATCCCTTTAAGGTTGACTTCATCATCGTCCTGTTGGGTGTCTGCTTTCAGGACAGACACCCAAAAATCTGCGTATTTGTCATCCCTCTGCTCACTCCCGACACTCAAACAGTACCACACTGAGTCTTAGTCTGCTGCCCTCTGCACCACATGCCTCTCCAGATCCCTTGCGTGACTCTCAGCCATTTCCTGCTTTTTGTCTGCCAGATTCCCGGGACAATAAAGCCATCGTGATAGTGATCTCAGTCAAAAGCACAATAGACCCAAAAGCTGAGGAGGGGTGAAGTGAGAGCCCTCTCCTCTGGAGGCAGTGCAACCAGGCACCGAAAAGCTGGCACCATAATTCACCCACGTCTTTCTGACGCTTTGAATTTCCACACTGTCGCCTGTAATTAATGCAAACGTATCTCGAGACATCAATTGTGAGTGATGTCCCTTTCACCATATGCCAAAAGAACATTTTGGCCCATGACACTGCCCACGTTTTTTTAATATTTTGGCCAGAGCCGAGCGTCCTCAGCCTACTCACGCTCATAAATGTCAGTAAATATGCAGCACAGACCTTTGTTATTATCACAGGGACACGAAAGCCACAAGACAGCTTTTCATGAGCAGACAAAGAGCTGGTAGTGTCGCCCTGCCGCTGGCCATTGTGCTCGTTGTGCCTGGCCTTTGAAGCTACTTGTCTCCTAAAAGACCTCATTATTCTTGCCCTGGGGTTTTACAAGAAGGACTTCTTCTCACAACCGCCAGAGGTTAACCCCACCCCCCCTCTTCTTCAGTCCCTACCATCATGCACAAACAGCCATTCTTCTCACCCCTGTGACGGAGATCCTGGAGCCACCGGGGCCCTCTCTATACCCATTAGCAGCAAGAAGCTTGATGGATTACTCAGAAGTCCTGGGGCATTTTCGTTCCATGTACAGTACACACCACCACTGTTTTGTTTTTACTTTCAGTTCCAGCACAATACCTGTGCAGGAAGTATAAGTGGGAAGGTCAAGCTTTTTGTTTGTGCATGGATGGAGTTTGACTGAGAGGTTCAATGAACCTGAGGATAATCAGATTTTGGACTGTGGGTTTAATCTAATTTAGGGGTTGTTTTGTTTTTGTCTGCTTTTTGTGCTTTTTTTTTTACATTTTACAATGTTCTCATACAGTTCATATTGTGGTTAGGAAAAAGAAAACAGGAATGGTAGAGGCCTGGTATGGAAAATATGAAAACCTTTTGGGGAGAATTGCTTGCAAGGGCGCTTCCAACTTCTTGTGTTGCTTTAGTGCAAAGAGCATTTCTACCCCTATTACCTTTTAATATTTTGCAACATCACGACTATAATGTATTTTATTTGGAATCTAGGTGAAAGTTTAATGTGAAGTAGTGCATAAATGTGAAATGGAAGGAAATCTATATGTGGCTTTCACATTCCGCTACAAAAACAAACCTGAAAAATGTTGCTTGCTTTTTGTATTCAGCCCTCATTACTGTGCTTCTCCTAAATAAAACTCACCAAAACCATTTATCTTCGGATGATTCATGATTAGGAGAGTCCTGCTTTCATGGTGTACTTTAATCTCAGTTCAAATCCAGCTACTCTGTGAAGGCCTCAAACCTTTGTTCGGAGGCAAAAAGTTCGGTGTTAAAGGGTTAAAGTTGTGAAGGAGTTTAACTTTTGTTAGACTGAAAGAACTGAAGGGAATTATGAAAGCTTACTAATGAATTTCTCTGAATGTCTTAGTTATTTATTGAATAGTAGAACATACCTGCTGTGTGTCACTACTTAGATATGTAGGCAATAAACAGTCTCTGTTGTGACAACAGACATCAGACAAACGCTGCCACAACTCCCCTTTGTCTCCAAACCTTTGTTTGCTCTGTGGCCACAGCACAGAGGCCTCACACATCATCAGTTCAACAAATCACTGTTTTAATCTACTCCACCACCATCTGACAGAACTAATTAAACATCTTCTCCGTGCTGATTTTCATCTTGTTTTGCAACGCTGTCTACAAAGTCTTCTCTTTCCTGTGAAAAATGCATTGTGTGGCGTTCATTGTATCTGTTATCGCTTTGTGTTATCATCTACAGGCGGTGGACTCGCGGGACTCTGTCGCCATGGCTCTTTATTCTCAGTGTTTCTCCTGGATCATAATGAGGATCAACCAGAAGATCAAAGGGAAAGACAACTTCAAATCCATCGGCATCCTAGATATCTTTGGCTTTGAGAACTTTGAGGTGAGGTGATTTGTGAAGTGCCTAGAGGTTTGTTAGAGAACATTGATGAACAAACAGCTGAATGAAGACCAGATAGGTCAGGAAGAAGGTTTTGGAGAAGTCTGATGCAGGGTTAGATTAAACAACAAGATAACTATTAGCCCTGAACTCCTGGAATCTTACCTTCATGGAAGAGTAACATTAGGAAAGCCATTTTTGAAAGAACATCATAAGAAATTCTGCTTCCAATTTCCGAGAAGTCAAACATGTGAAAGTGGTCAGATGTCTGTAAAATTGCCAGCAAAATTAACATTGTTTTTTTTTTTCATTCTATGAACTACTGACAACATGTCTCTGAAATTCCAAGCAAAAATTTTGTATTTTGACAAATGGTGAAAATAACGAAAAAGATTCAAGTGCTTTCAGACCTCAAGCAAGTTCATATTCGTTTATAAACAACAATACTAATGTTTTCACTCAGGAAGAGTTCAGAAATCAATATTTGGCCCAGTCAAAGTCCACGTTAGGGTGAACTATCAGATGTTTGACCAGAGCGTATTTGTGGTAAGACTTGAAAAGCAGTGTTAAAAAACACTGAAGTGCTTTTGTAGATAAGAATGGACACAGATTTTAATCTTTTAACGTCAGAGGATTGAATACAAATACACATTTGAAAATTGTTGTTGTACTACTTCTTCTCCCTTTCATACCTGCAGTTGGTCTATCAACATAAAAGCACAATAAAATACATAAAGGTTTTGGTTGTAATATTTAGGTTTAATTTGAATCTGAACTGATTTGCTTTAAATGAGATTTTTCTGACCGGCAGGTGAACCGATTCGAGCAGTTTAACATCAACTACGCCAACGAGAAACTCCAGGAGTATTTCAACAAGCACATCTTCTCACTGGAGCAGCTGGAGTACAACAGGTCAAAACATAGCGCACAGATACACATCATTTGAACATAAAACAAGAGCAAGACAGAGCCGTTAGTTAAACTGAAGGTGGGTGTCGTCAGGGTGAACGACCAGGCTTTTGGAACAGACTCAGTTTCTTCCTCAGCCAGTTGTTTTCTAGTATAAAAGACCAGCAGCTCATTTCACCACATGTGATGCTGGATAACACAGCCTTTATGTCCTTTTGCTTTTGTTTTTTTTTTTGTATATATACATGGTATGTGTGTGTGTGTGTTTTCTGACAGGGAGGGGATCCAGTGGGAAGCCATAGACTGGATGGATAATGCCGAGTGTCTGGATCTCATAGAGAAGGTAAAGCAGTTTGAACGTGAGAAAGCACAGTCACCGTGGGGACCGACCGCTAACCGCCCGCCATGGCGGTGCGGGCCGACCCAGACGCCACTCTGTGCTTACATACACTGACTCCCTTCTCACAGTCTATCATTATGGAGTCTCAGTTTGCATGTTGTTTTTACAGTAATACACACCAGTCGGTGGTTGGAGGTAGGGTTGATGTAAAACACGACAACAATTGTTATTTTACCACCAGAGATAGAAATTATGCTGAAACTGAGTGTTTGCAAAGGCTGGGAACAATGTAGCTATTTTATTTCTGCGCATTCCTCACATTTGTGTTGCTTCATTTATATTATTTCTGTGGTATTAGTGAGATTTTGTGCACATAAAAATATAAATCAAACCATTGAAGAAGAAAAAGAACAGTTTCCTTCTGGTATTGCTATAATGTAAGTTGCCAGATGCTAGGATTACAACTAGTTTGATCATGACTGTCTTTCTTATGTCTGTGTCTGCTTTAGAAACTGGGCATGTTGGCTCTTATCAACGAGGAGAGCCGCTTCCCCAAAGGCACGGACTACACCCTTCTGGAGAAATTGCACAGCCGACATGCAGTAAGTCCACACAGCTAAGATCAGAGTTTATCTCTGAACTCAAACAGCTGAAGAGCAAAAGGATCTACCTGGTTCTGTCCACGGAAGCTGAAGGGAGTTCATTTGGCGTCCTGAAGGGGTTAAACCTCCATCCTGGCCAGTGATTCGCCTGCTGAGCTGAAAAGTCTTTGTTGTACCTTGTGCAAACCCCTCCCTACACGCTTTTACACACAACAATGCTGAAATCTGATCAGCCATTCTCCAGCTCTGATGAGCTTTGTGTGCAGGGAGAGAAAAGGCCTTTCTCAGAACATTTTTGTGACTAAATGGAAAGAACTGTAAGGACCCACTGAGCTCTCCCTGAGGTCTCAGCCCTGTGTCGGTGTTTTAATTTTGTTAGACTTTTTAAAATTTCCTCTCACTCAAGGAGAAAAACATTTAAAATGCGAGATTATTGTATGATACAATCCTGGTCGGAGGTTTAAACACAAACATAACAGGGACGAACTTAATTTATCCTGGGGCTTCAATGATTCATTTTAAAATGTCATTTTCAAGGTGGAGTAATTACACAACATACAGCTTCAGCCATTTTTTAAAATCAAAAATTGTGTGAACAACTTTGAATTTATTATGTGTTCACACAATAACCCATATTTTTTAGTTTGTTGTCACACTTTATCGACAAGGACCTGAGATAATTGTGGCTGGATAGGTTTTGTGATCAGAGAAGAAAAAAGACTGGACCTATTTTATAATAATGGCAATAAGAATATTTAGAGGAGTGTATGTAAACTTCTGACCAGCACTTTAAATCAGCCAGCCCATATTTAACCACTGTAAACTTAAAGAAATCCAAAACCTAAAAAAAAATGAACAAACTTTGTATAAGAGAACAAAACTCTTAGTTTCTAAAGCTTGAGAAATCAAGCTATGATGGGAAAAAATTCGCTGTAAAAGATTATTAAAAAAATAGTTAATAGAAAATACAGTGAAACAGTTGTGTTGGCTGCATCCTTCTGGGTCATTAAAATGTCTGCTGAACTCTTGGAGGACCCAGAGTTCTGTCTCTCCTAATCAGCTCGTTAGACAGACATGGACTTAATGGATAAAAGAAATCTTGTCTTCTTGTCTTTTCTTCCCAGACAAACCCATACTATGTGAAGCCCAGAGTGACTGACCACCAGTTTGGCATCAAGCACTATGCAGGAGAGGTGATTAACGACTCTTGCACCAACACACAAAGACACACATCACTGTCTTTTTCTTTGTGGATTCAACGTTTAGTGGAAGTGAGGTAATTGCTGGATGAACAGAGCGGGTTTCTTTGCCAAAATCTTCTCCAGGATGTCGGTGTCTCACTCCTCCTCTGCTGTCTTTTTTTTTTTTTTTTCCTGATTCAGGATAAAAACTTTCACCGTCATCATCTTCTTCCTGGGCTGGCATTAATACAGGCAATGCCCCTGGTGAAAGTGAAGAAAGGAGGAGTAAGAGGAGAATGATCAGGAACAAAAGGGAGCAAATGCAGAGATTAGATAGGATTGTGCTTTTTAAAGACTGGTTTTATGACTCCTGCCTCAGACAGCATCTCTTCAGCGCAAAACGATCAGTAGCCAGGCATGGGCAGGCTTAGTTGAGATACAAAAGGCCAGACCAGGCTGGTGTTTCCAGTGTTTTTATCAAGATAGAGGCAAAAATGTAAGAAAAATTACACATGGAACGTTTGGTGTACATCTGAATTCAAGTAACTTAATTCCGATGGCCTTAAATACCATCCAGGGAAATCAATTAGCTGCAAAATTGACCTTATTTCTAAAAGGTTGAGTCAATGGAGGCGCTTAAGAGATCCACATTTATGCACCAACTGTATCAAATAATAATTATTGACTATAACTCCACATATCTGCCTTTTATTGCAAAAAATAAAGAAGAAAAGCATTAAAAGTAAACAATAAGATGTCTTGTTTTCAGTTGACCTCTACTGCAGTGGCTCAACAAACATATGTATGAAGGTGTTCTGGTCAGATAAGATCAGAGCAAATTCAATGGCCAACATGCAAAATGTTTTGTTTGCCAAATAACTAACACCTCCACATCACCCAGAACAGATCATCCACAAAATGAAACTGTAAGTTTGCTTTTGCTCGGCATATTAAATGTTACAAGAGACTAATGTTTGGGTTGACCTTTCACCAGGACAGCAATACTTTAAACATGTAGCCAAAGCAACAGTAGGATAGCAAGATCAAAACATTAAATGTCATAAGATGGTCCAGTCAAAGTCTAACCATGAACTTCTTTTCAGAGATGCTCTCCAGGCAATTCCATTGATCTTTTTGCAAAATGAGTCAAAGTTGCAGTTTCTCTATATGCAAAACTGGTAGACATACACCAGTTGACACTCAACTATAATTTTTATCATTCTTGTTGAGCAAGTAAAAAAAATCCCATAAAATATATAAATGTTTGTGGTTGCAATGTGGCAGAATTTGAACAAGTACAATCAGTGTTAATGCTTTAGTAAAACACCAAAACTGCATCTTTGAAAATACTTTTCTGCAAATAAACATGTAAATGTATTTTTGTAAAGGCTCTAGTAGTTACTGCAGCCATGGTTATTTCACTAAAATGTGCTTTACTTTCAGTGAACTGGTTTTATAGTAAAATTCTGATTTTGTGCCAGAGAACATATTGGAACTGACACAAAACATAAATCTATTAGTGTTTCCCTTTTAAACAGCAGTGTATATTAAATAAATTAGTGCCTCTGTGATTTATGTGTACACGTTTCATCATGTTTGGATCTGCTAGACCCTCCAGGCTTGCAAATGCGCTTCCCTCCCCCCAAAGAAAACTAACATGAAGAGAAATGAGGCATGTATAATATGCAAATAACCCACATTTTTTGCATATAATATGAGACTTGCGCCTTTATTTTCAGTAAACAAACAGAGTATCTAGAGAGCTCATACTAAGTGTGTTGGTGTGGAGAAAGGTGAGTGTAGGAACGTCTTGATGAAAGTTAAAATGACTCAAACCGTGACAAGTTGCACAGCACTCCATTAGGCCTTGAGGTGAATCACAACTCAAACCATTTGTGTTTGCATGCTAGACTGAGGTTACATGTGAATCCTCTTCTAAAAAACAGATGTACTTTATGCATTTTTATGACAACAGTAGAAAAACTCTAACTTCTCAGTGCTTTAGTTATTGGTCAGAAAAGGTAATTCTGCATGAAAGCAGTTATCATCACAAGGTGTGTCAGAGTTGCCCTGAACATTATGCAAACTCTATGCAAGCTCCCTCCACATTGTGATGCCAAGTAGTTTTATTATTATAATTTTAAAAGCTTTATGGTTTTATGTATATTCAGCTTAGTTACTGACTTTATAATTTTCTGTTGCAAAATTTGTCTGCACCAGGACAAATCTGGTGTTTCTGGTGGTTATTATCATTATTATATTTTTAAGTTGCTTCTGTCACTATTCCTACCATCTTTTGTTATGTCATTGTGAAGGTGCTGTATGATGTGCGGGGAATCTTGGAGAAGAATAGAGACACTTTCAGAGATGACATTTTGTTCATCCTCAAAGACAGCAGGTAAGCACATGTCCTCGTTTGTATCCTGCATACTGGTACACCAATGCAATCAGCTGGCATGAACGAGTTTCTTTGACTGCCGGTCGTCTTCTGCTGCGCCTTCAGGCTCGACTTCATCTATGACCTCTTTGAACGAGTTGGCAGCAGAAGTGGAGACGAGACTCTGAAGATGGGGACAGCTCGTCGGAAACCCACCGTCAGCTCTCAGTTCAGGGTGAGACAGCTGGATAAGGCACTGGATAACTTTTTCATATCTGTGGTATTTTCTCAGCACATTGACAAGAAACATGTTGTAATGATGCACCAAGAATTTGGGGACTGGGACTAATTCATGTTCATTTTGGCTGGACCTAATCACAGATCTGCTGAACAGAAACAAAACTTAAATTATAATTTTGGACCCAAAGAGGAAGGATCCAGAGTCAGCACGCAGTTTCAGTAATTACAGCTAGAAACTAGTGACCAGGTCTGAAATCCACATGTAGTGATGGACTCAGACCTGAAGCTTCAGAATCACACAAAGACAGTTACAAAGTCAGTCTTCTATATCCTACTAGAAGAACATTTTTGGCAATAAAGGACTATTGTTGCAGCAAGATCTAGAGAAACTCATCCAAGCATTTATCTTTAGTTGCATCGATTCCTGCAACAGTGTCTTCACAGGTCTGCCGAAAAAATCAAACAGCTGCAGCTGAACAAAACGCTGCTACTCATGTTTTCACTAAAACTACGAGGATAAAGCACATCACCCCTGTTATAAAGTCCTTACACTGGCTGCCTTTAGCTCACAGAGAAGACTTACAGAACTGTTGTTATTGAATCAACCTTCCAAACCACTACAGTCTTCTGGTTCTGGTCTGCTCTGCATCCCAAGAATCAGAAGTAAAAATGGAAAAACAGCATTTAGCTTCTAAATCTGGAACAAACTTCCAGAAAACTGCAAAACAGCCGAAATCAAGGTTTAAAATCCACGTTTAGAGTGGCCTTTGGTTTGCAGTACCTGGAAAACTGATCAACATATTTGATGTGTTTTTGCTTGATTATTTTGATGATGGCATTTGACAAAATGCCATCATCAAAAATGACAAAACGTAACGGTTATTGCTTGTTTCATCATTGATGACTGTATGATGTTTTTATGAGGTAAAGCACTTTGAACTGCCTTGTCGCTGAAATGTACTATACAAATAAACTCGACTTGACTTGACCAGAACACCCTAACCACAACAATCTTTGATGTGGAAGTTGTTGCTGAGCAAAAAAGACTCAAAGTTACTTCCACTGGGGTGTTTAAACACAAAGTCATAGCATGCCCAAATAAGAAATTAAAAACGAAGTTGTAAATACTATGTGAGCATTTCAGTTTATTCTAGCTGCTACATTTCACTCCACAACCATTTCATACTTCTCTAGTGTTCGCTTTTTTTTTCTTTACTTTTGAATGATTAGTTTTTCAAAAATAAGTACCCATTTTGGCAATGTCTCTTTGAAATTACTTTTTCAGATGTTGCTGTGTATAGTTTATTCGGCAGAAGGAGAAAATTATCCTTTCAAAAAAGCTTTTAGTAAAACTTAGTTGATGGATATGAAAAAGGAGGCAAATGCTGTTTCACAATATAGGCTAGAAAACATGTTTTTAATTCTGTAATTTAAGGGTTTTACAGAAACATTTAACTCAGTTAAAATTTTTACTGGCATGTCAAGACATAAAATGGGCCAGAAAACTCTGATGGTCATATATTTCTTTATCATTGTACAATAAGGAGAAGTAAAACACACAGAGGGGGAGGAGAAGGGTATCTGTTTAGTATCAACTGAGGATGATGGATGATGAATTGGAGGGAAAACTGGAGCTGTAAGCTGTTGATGTGTGGAGGAGGGGATGCTACAGAGGACTCCGTTTAAACACGTCCTAACTACAGCGAGCAAGCAAGGATTTGGCAGGTCGCCCTGGCATACAGGTCCAAAAATCCAGGGGATTAGGTTTGACGGCTGGGCAGAGAGGGGCCAACCAGGGGCCAGTCACACTCAGCTGCTGGAGACCCAGTGTCTGCCGTACTGAGAAAAGTCTGGGTGGTTCAAGGCTCCTCAGAGTGTGTATTTGTCCATGTTTCTCTCATAAAAAAGTAAATTTAGATATACATAGGTGAAATAAAAATGCTATTATCTTTTCATTTCTTGCATATACTTAGATTTCTATATCCTTCACATTAAAATAGCAGGAACAAGGAAACAGGTTGAAGGAAACAGAGATGCAAAAGACTGACACTTTGAGGGACACATATACTGGTTTTCGAGAAGCTGTCAGTACTTCTTTTAAAACTGACTCGCATGAAGGCAGTACATTTAAGGTTTTACTGTACTTTTAATTTGAATACATTGGTAAAACAATTTAATAATTCCCAGGTGATTTGTAACTAAAATTGTGTATAGAATGTAGAAACAGAAGAAAAATTTCAACTTTACCCTGAGTTTTTTTTTTATTGACCTACAAGTACAAGTTTTGTTTTTTACTGTCTTTGCGCCAATGTCTTTCAGGACTCTCTCCATTCCCTGATGGCCACATTGAGTGCCTCTAATCCTTTTTTTGTACGCTGCATCAAACCAAACATGGACAAGGTAAGTCATGCAAATTTCATTGGACAGGAAAAAAAAAGTTTGAATCTCTGCCAGGTCTTGTCAAGGTCGCATGTGAAGTTAAACCTCCTTGGTGCTATTCATAGCTCCCCCTGCACCCAGAGCTCATATTTGTGCTTCAGCCTCTGTGCTCTGATGGCTACGACCACAAATAAGATTTTCTCACTCAAAAGTAGAGTTACTGTTTAGCTGTAGATATTCGCTACTAACATACGACTTCTTCTTTGGTGCAAATACTCATTTCTCCCACTGTATCTTTTTATCCAGAAGTCAGAGGTGACGGCTGTAGTTGATGTTCTGCTGATTGGCCTGCATATCGTTCTGCATGTTCTCTTCCTGTTTTGTCTCGTCCTTTTTCAGTGTCCACCTCTCTGCTCTCTGAAACACACCTCCTTGTCATTGTCCCTGCCTCATGTTGCTTTATCTTGCTCTGGGTGGTCAAGATGAAGCAGGCAGTTAATTTGTTAATCCTGCCCTGCGACAGAATGACAAGCATGCAAATTTATGTAGACCCACAAATGGAAAGTGCGCGTTTGTGTGATTTACATGCTGGAAAAAAACGTTGTCGCAACGGCTCGTTTTTTATGCTTTCAAATCAACATGACGTTCTTCTTTCAGCTCCCTCAATCCTCCACAGAGAAGTTAAGAAATCAAAGGGCGACAATGAGGACCTTAATCCGTTTATTCTCAATATTTTCCTGCAAAATAAGAACATGCATTTCCATCCTTGGCCCTTCCTAACACATGATATTTATGAATTATTACATTTTATGTTGGTTATGTTAGTGAAAATGTAGACTTTATACTCAGCAACAATTGTCGGTGGGAAACTGCATAGTCTGAATAACACAAATATGGCCTATTTATACATGTAAAGAAATAAGAAAAATCATGACATGCATAGCCTATTATAACAAAGAATGGCTACAAGAGTGTTCAGAAATATTTTAGATACATAAAGATTCAAACAATTGTTCTAGAGCTTCCAGAAGTTAGAAGAAATGTCTGGCAACAATTGTTGCCGGTGGGATTAAATGGGTTAAGATGCAAATTTCCATGCTAACAAGTGTTGGTCTGTAATTAGACTGACATGTAGAAGAATTGTGTGGGCCCTCTGTGTGATATATGGCCTTCATGTGGACACAAGTGATCTGCCGGCCTCCAAAGAGAGGCAGCAGATATGGCAGATCTTCAGCGATAAGCAGGCCTGAGGATTATTGGTAACAACGCTGTTGAGGATTCCAGGAAGAAAAAAGGCCCCCCAGGCTCCAAGGTCTTGCCTAACAGAGCTCAGGTTTCCCATCTGGCGATGTTTGTGTTTCTTTTCAGTAACCCGACTGTTAATGTTAAATGATAGAGCTCTTTGTGGTCATTTACTTTCTAGTTCAAGTTAAGCTTGACTCACCAGAGAGGTTGTTTGAGTGGGTGTTGCCTGCAGTGTTTAGCTGTGTCATAACTTTCTTTAGCTGCACTCAGAGATGAAGGTTATATTTAAAAGATGACATGTCTGCATGCTTAAACACCAGCTGTGCATTTGCTCTTCACCCCTTTTCTATTAAAATGACATCATAAAACAGAGTTATTGGTGCTCCAATCACTGGACATGAATTAAAAAGTCATTCTTCTTGTTTGTTTGTCTCTGGCAGAAGGCTAATCAGTTCGACCCAGATGTCGTGTTGAACCAGCTGCGATATTCTGGGATGCTGGAAACTGTAAAGATTCGAAAGGCTGGATTCCCCGTCCGCAGAACATTTAAAGACTTTTTCAGCAGGTAGGAAAACCAGAAGTAAGCCCCTCTCAGACTGTGCAGCTATATTTGCTAATAGAAATTAAACAAATAGCACAAATGTAAATGTATAAGATTTGCTAAACGCTCCTGTTACTTTAACTGCAACCCTTTTATTTTGTTCAAAACAAACGTGTCAGGTGGGTTTGAGATAAAACAGTATTTGTACTTTATACCAGCTGAAGAATCTGTGATGATGTTGGCCTGTGCCTGATAGAAAGTGCTTTCACTGAGGCTGCCAACAATTATTGTAGTTGAAATTGTACTTTCAAATACAATTTAGACACCATAATATAAAAATTATCTAACTATCAAAGACAGAATAATTATTTTTGCTTTATGCTTCAGATAAGGCTGTAATTTAATTGGGATCATAAATGTAAGGCATCATTTTTTTTTTAGAAAGAATGACTTCTGTTTAACCCTAAAAAGTTTCCATCAAATTTTGTTTAAAATGTATCTAATTTTTACTACATTGTGTCACTTTGTCATTGTTTTTACTTACTCTGATCTTATTGTATAGTTATACCATTGAAAAAGGATATAGATTTTATTTTAAAATAAAGGCAATCAAAAATATTTTCTTCATGTTTTTGTGTTTTCACAGGTACAAAATGATCCACAAAAACAAAACCCTCTCGGCAGAAGAGAAGTCTTGCTGTTTGGAAATACTCAACCTTCATGATAACACCAAGAAAGAGTGGCAGCTGGGGAAGACAAAGGTGCAGCTCCTATACACACACTTATAAAAACATGCCATGACTTGTTGTTTTTTTCTCTCTTTTTTTGTCAATTTGGAGTGACTTGTAGTAGATTCATGCCCTGGGTACTTCTAGTAACCACAAACAACACCGCAGCTCAATGTTTCAAATTATTTTCTCTTTAGCCAAGAAAGAAAATATCAACTTTCTAGGTTTTTGGTTTCTCAAATATGGATGGGAAAGTTTAACTGGATAGGCTCAGGGAGATGTTAGAAAGTCAGTTTATGTTTTTCTTTAAGACCACAGAAGGCCACAGAATACTATTCGGTTAGCAACTCACTTGACAAACACCTTGTTAGAGAGCTTTTTTATACACCGAGTGCATAAACAAGCCACGTTTTGCCAAAAAAAGAAAAATCAAGAATGTTTGAGTTTGCAAACCTTTGAGACCAAGCTGAGCTTTCTGTCACTCCTAAACTGTTAATGGGCACCACGGTCTCTGACTCGTGTCCCAAAGATTTGTCTGAGTCTTGGTGACAACTTCCTCCTCCTAAAAGAAAAATCCTGAGTCAGACAAGGACTTACTGTAATCACGAGACAATCCTGCAGGAGCTGCGATGTTTTCCCCTTGACACACTCACCGAGCTGTGCATTAAACAAACAACTGTCCGTGTGAGTAATATCGAGGCAGACTTACAGTCACGACATGCTTCGTGCCCTTGTTTTTGAAGAGTTTTAATAGCTCTGCATTGCAATCTGAAGCTCATTCGCCTCTTTATTTCAAAGAAAGATCGCCTTTAACTAACTCGTTCAATCAGGCTGCACAAAGTCAAGAGAAGTTATGAAGAAAACAGCTTTTATGGAGTTCTTTTGAAATCAGCTAAACCCGCATCTGACCCCCAGTTCCTTCCTGCCCTCAGTTGTGGTTCCTGCGTGGCTGAGACTTTTCAGATTTGCCGTTTCCCTTTTGGACACTTTTCTTGTAATATCTCATTTGGCTAGCATGCTGTGAACAGTGTCAGCCTGCACACATGGCAGGCCGAAACACATGGTGAGACATGAAAAATGATGCGAGCCATATGTACAGCTCGCTTTGAATACATAACTGATGCTTGACCGCTAATGTGCAGATGCCAGTGTAAATTAAATCACACACACTCACCCAGAGGAGGTGGCTGAACCCTAAGGTAACATTGCCTCACTAAGGTATTCATACTACTTGAACTCATTCATTCCAAACACAACCAACAGTGTGTTTTATTAGGATGTATTGTCATAAACCAGGCCCAAATGGCTCTTTGGACCTTCCAAGATGACTCTTAATAACTTTGGCTAAAAGTTACTAAGAACCAGGCAGCTGTGGTTTCTAAATTTAAATATAACAAACTCAGGTTTTATTAACAGGTCTTATGACATTTCTGGCTCTAATTATGTTTTATTTGACAGGCCTGAGAGTAAAAATGGGTCTTCAGGCTGTAAAGGTTGCAGACCTTTGTCAGAGAGTAACACCAAGTACTACATAACTGTAATTTGGACAACTAATACTTCACAGAAACACATGATAAGTCAGATTGAGCTAAATAATGGTTAATCCTGGAAGAAACCTGTTAGAGGCTGCAAAAGCCTTGAAACTGGGGCGGAGCTTCATCTTTGAGTCGGGGAATGATAGATACAGTCAGACCTACTGCAGAAGGTTTAGTAATTTCAACTACAAGACTTTGACTGAGAAAAAGGCTTAAAACTATGTATATCTTCCTTAAATGTTATGTCTCATTGCAATACATTAAGGTTTTTTGTTGTAAAAACTGTGAAAGGGCTCAAGAGAGCTCAATACCTTTGCAAGTCACTGTATGACACAACGTTGCTAAGCTCATGAGTTCGTGTTTCTGGTGGCAGTATGTTATTCCTGGTTTCTGGGTAATGTTGTGTGGCTTGTGGGAACGAGGCACAGGGTCTATGTTTCCTTCTGGTGGAACCAGCTGTGTGTAATTATGTACGCACTGATTGTGTCCAGGGGAAAGCTGTGTGCCCCGAATTAGGAGACTAGCGTTGATATTTGCTGGCTCGAGCATGTGTTTGAGAGCCGTTTGTTTTACAGACGGGGGAAGGATGTGGATGAAGGGGAAGCTTCCTCCTCTCACAAACTTTCACAGAGTTGGGCAGAGCTGCAGCTGTGGGATCCTTTGATAAGTGGAACATCTGGGAAACAAACACACAAACACTTGAATGTCTCCACCCGAACCTCTTCTTCTGGGGAATAAAGTGGCCACATAAGCTCTGTTTTAGCTCAGACAAAGTTACAGGGTTTCCAATCTCTTACACCAAAAGTGAAAATGTTGAAAAAAAAAGTTTCCAGGAGTGAGGGAAGGGTTAACTCAAACTCTTTCTCCTTCCCTCATGAGACCAAGGAGAGGTGTGGCTTTCTATCTGGACAGCAGCCACCATCCCTCCCCCTCATATCCCTTCATCCCTCCCTCTCCCCTCCCCGTTTGCTATGCCTTTCTGCCTGCATACGTCAGTCTAGCTACCAAGGCAGCGGTAGCAGCAGAAGAGGAAAGCTCAGGAAGGACGCCCGAACACAATGAGGCTCTGCAGCAGCAGAAACACTGCAGTCTGTCAGTCAGTTTTCCTGCCTGTTCTGCTCTGCAGTCAGGAAGACCAGCTTGCATGATAGCTACAGCTGCACCACAGCTTCCTCCTGCAGAGACCAACAGAAAACAGGGGCCCTTCACATGTCTGTGGGCCCCTGTCCCTTTTTTTTTTATTATTTACAAGCTTATCAAGCGTAGGAACTAACCCATCCTCTTTGTCATCCCTCCCGCCCCATCTTGCCTCTCTGTCACCCCCACGTCGGCCGTGGCGCTGCCCGTCCTGCAGGTGTTCTTGAAGGAGGCGCTGGAGCAGAGGCTGGAGAAGGAGAGGGAAGAGGTGCGGCGCAGGGCTGGCATGGTAATCCGCGCCCACATCCTCAGCTATGTGGCAAGGTGAGTGATTGGACGGGGGGTTGAATTGCTGAGTGGCAGCGGCAGTTGTCAGTGTTTGTTTTGTGGTGGAGGTATGCAGCTTATGTGTTTGCGTGCATGTGTGTGTGTGTACACATGGGGGAGGTGGAGGGTGGATTAGGTGCTTTCATACATGGCTTTGGCAGAGTTATCTCTTCCCTGTATGTACATGCGTGCTATGTGGACTTGCTGAGCAGTACATGGCCCAGTTACTGGACAGCCAGTCATTGTTGCAGAACATCTGGGTTTTTTTTTTCTCTCTCAAGAGCCTTCATTTGGGATCTTTTTAGTTACAATTAAATTATAAAGTTAGAGGGAATGGAGCTTTAAGAGCCTGGTGACATAACATGGTTGTTGGTGTTCTTTATTCTATTAGCATACACCATAGCTAAAGCACTTAATTTTATACAATGTAGTAAAAAATGTTTAACTTTACTGTCCCAGGGAGCAAAAGGAGAGAAATTGATTTGAAATGCTTCTTATTTAGAATAATCACATAATCATACTTGCTAAAATGCATCCTGGAGCTAAACGTTTTGTTGATAACAAAAAAATAAGTTGTTACCTATAAACATTGCCCTGCGAAAGTATTCATAACACTGCAACTCATCCTGATCACAACATACATAATGTCCTGGCATGGTGGTGGCAACATCATGCTGCCTGGATGCGTTTGTTCACGGAGGCCGGTCAGAGTTGATAGGTAGATGGAAATCCTGGAAGTAAACCTGATAGAGGCTGGAAAAGGCTTGGGACTGTAAGCAGAACATTAAAAAATACGGAGCAACATCTACAGTGGAACGGCTTAATTCTTACTGTGCTAGAGTGACCCAGTCAAAGTCCAGACTCAAATCCAAATGAGAATCTGGGAGAAGAATTGAAAATACACTTCTGGTCTCCATTCAACTTTTCTGAGCTATTTGTCAAAGAATGGATAAAAGGACCAAACTTCTGCATAAATGCACAGTAACCATCTATCCAATCTATCTATAGTAACCAGTAACCATCTATCTATCCAAAGTTTGGATGAAATATTTGGTACCCTATGATATTTCTAGTTCCAGTTATGAAAATTCTGCATGTGAATGAAATATTTGGCTTGTTGGATGGACTTTTTTTGGTCTTGTTTCCCATGATAGATGCATTTTTCAGGGGCTGAGATGCTATTTCATCTCAGCCTTTAGCAGAAAGTGATGAGACTTTCTGATAATGCGAACAAAGGAAGCAACCAGGAAATTGTAGGAGTATGATGATTAATATCAGCTTAGTAATATTCAGCAATGGTATCACAATTATATGTTTTCTTCATTTTGTGCAGCTCTGGAGTTTTGGAATTTAATTAATTTTTTTTTTTATTAGGATGGTGCACATTAATCAACATCACCACAATTTATGGCAGGATCGCCATCTAGGAATTAGCACAATAGCTAAATTACATTCTCTGTCCAAGACAAGTAAGGGAAAAAACTAAATACCTCACATACATATAGTTATATTAAAAAAAGTTTTAAAAAATAATAATAACATCAACAAAAGAAAACATTTACACAAGAAATAACTAGCCAACAGACAAACAGTATAAAGACAAGTATAAGCAGTGGAAGACATTATGAATGGATACATAACTGACTTGCTTTCAACTGATGCTTGGATATCTTTTTAAAAGTTATGTAGTTTTCACTGGTAAAAATAAGTGCAACTGACAACCTGACCTACTTTCTGATTTATTATCTGATCACTTTGGAGAAAGAAGTACTATAACCTATAACTTAACACTATACAACAATGTGAATTTATTGACCCACCAGTATTCATGCACTGTACAGAATGGAGGTGCAGCAGAAGTGACATGTATATTTTATAGACTTGATGTATCATACTTTTTGCATACCCAGAGAACTTGCATTTTTCAATATGTTAACCTCCATGGTAAAAGAGGAAAAGTGTGATGACAGCTTAAATGCTGTAAAACCTCTTAGTTCTTCAACAAACTCTCAGATTTCTTTAGCTCACATCAACATATTTATAAATTCCTCTAGTCTTTAGAATTTTATAATGGATTTTAACATGGTGAAAATCAAAGGGAAACAGAAATGCTTTTTGAGCAGAAACTGAAAAGAATCTAACCAAAACTTGACTAATTGCATAGCCCGACTCTCTTCTATTCACAATGCTTGTTAAACATCTGCATATGCAGACGCCCCTTAGGCATTTAATCTAACTGTACTCCACCTGCATGCAGACATATATAAGGTTACATACAGTACTGCGAAAAGCTCTGCTGGGAGAATATAATGGGGCTGATGACTGCATTCAGGTTATGGGTTTCCTTCCTCTCTGACTTGTTCTTGCTGAAGCCAGAGCCTTGGGAAGTTCCCTAAAGACACAAGTACAGGCTTTGTGTTATTACACGTAACATTATATCAGTACAGAGGCCATCCTGACACCAGAGGAAGCACATGCTGTGATAAAAGTGGACGATAGGTCAGACTGGGGGTCACAGAGTCAGAGCAGAGTGCGTGTGTGGTCCCCAGAAAGTTATGTGCTGTTTGGACGTGTCCATGTTTATATGCATCTAATGCACGTGTGCTGTGTGTGGGTGTTGGGGCTGAGTCACAATGCTAAACACAACGGTCCACAGAGGATTGGCACAGCCATACAGGCCTTTTTCTTTCCAGGGAGTTTATTTAAACAGAGAAGCAGAAATAAAGATGCACCAATCAGAATTGTGTGTTTTTGTACAGCTTTGACCTGCCAAAACAGATTTTTTTTTTATCCTAAAACCTGTTCCTTTTAAAGAACAATAAAACAGGAAGTTTCAAAAACAGCCTTTAAGCTATTTATACACTAGCCGTCCTTCTGTGAGGGGTCATTAATTAGTTGTAATAGGAGCAGAGGTGACGTCATGCACACGTGAGTGCCGTTGCTGTAAAAATGGAAAACAAATTATTAGCATCTTTAGCATGTTATGATAGCATTTAGTTCTACTTGGAGGTTTGAGCTCCTTGAACAAAGGCTTCAGACTTGACTGAGAAACATGGTCCAGGAATTGAGTTGTTAATGACGTCATTGATCAAGACAAACTAAAAAACCCCTTTGTTTGATACATTCAGTACATTTATATTTCAAATCAGACAAATATCACACTTTATGACGTTCCAGAAAAATACAAATCAACACAGTTTATATACATGCTTCAAAAAGTTAAAAAAAAAAAAAGGTACGTGCTTATTTATTAAATTAAGGGCAAATGGTATCAGAATTGAATTCTGCTTGCATAAATGCAGCATTATTAGCAAACTAGTTGAGAAAGTGTTTGCTTAAGTCAATAGAGACTTGAGACTTGATGTGTACTTGTCTTCTTGAAACTTGACTTGGACTTGTCTGTCAGAGATGTTAGATGTAACTTACCTTAACTCTGACATTTTCAAAAGGCTGCCAGCACTTTCAAAGCACGCAAAAACTGAAATATTGTCAAACTTAAACAGAGTTACTTTCAGTTACTCAATTCAGCCTTTATGTTTGCTGAAAGTACTGCTCTTTTGTAGCTAGACAGAATAACAGAAATGTATTGTTTGAGGTCAACATCAGTTCTTTTGGACTTTTTTTTAAAATATATATATCTGTTTATAGGAAACAATACAAGAGGGTCCTGTACAGCGTTGTTACCATCCAGAAGAACTACCGTGCTCACTTTTGGAGACGCGCTTTCCTGCGCCTGCGCTTGGCTGCCGTTGTCCTGCAAAAACACCGCAGGGGACAACTCGCTCGGTCCGTCTGCCACAAACTTAGGGAGGAAAAGCGGAGGCGGGAGGAAGAGGAGAAGAAAAGGAGAGAAGAGGAAGAGGAGAGGAGGCGTTTAGAGGAGGAGAGGAAAAGGATGGAGGAGGAAGAGAGACAGAAAGAAGAGGAGAGACGAAAGGAGGAAGAGGAGAGCAAAAGGAGGGCAGAGGAGGAGGAGCAGAGACTGATGAAGGAGAAAGAACAGCAGAAATTGGCAGCTAAAGGGGATACAACAAGGTAGAATGTAGTTTTTGTGTTTGTTGTGTAACTTTGTTTACTTTATGCTCTAATTATAATATCAATATTTTTTCTGTAGGAACTCCCTGAACGGTGCTTGCCCTAAGGTAACTCAATTTCATCTTCTGCTTCTAAAATAATAACTAAACATGATGTGTGAGCACATGTTTGAATTTTCTGAACCATTCTGGTCAACAGCAGGATCTCACCCAGACTCCGTCCTACAACCACACCTCTGAGGAGGAGAGCCGCCAGATGGAGGAGATCCTGCGTCTTGAGAGGGAGATCGAGCGTCTGCAGAAGCAGCAGGAGGATGGCGTGTCGCTCCTCGGGGACGTTTCCCACGAGGAACTGCGTCAGATGAGGGACGCTGAGATCTACAGGCTGGAGAAGGAGGCGTCTCGCGTGGCAACAGAGTTCCTGGAGCTGCTGGACTTTGGAGGGCTAGAGCCATCGCTCTCAAGTGAGGAAAATCTCCACGAAGTGAATGAATCGGCAGCTCCTTTGGCTGAGGAGGAAGTGGACGAGGGTTTCCCCACGGAGGACGAATGTGTTCCTTTGCCGGACTTTCCTCCCCCAGCTGCAGTTCCTCTTGATACGGACGTGTTTCAGAGTATTCCTCCTCCTCCCCCTGCCTTTGCAGAAGGACTCATGGTGTCCTCATCCTCAGGTCCTCACTCTGCACCAGAAAAACTCCCCCCTACCCCCTCTAATGGACTTAATCATACCCCCATTGTTACAGTCTCACAAACCCGTCCCCCTCCTCCTTGTCCTCTTATAGTGACTAATGGAGAAAAGCAGCCATGCCAGAGAACTACCAGGAATTTGGATTTTGTGCCTTTGAACAATGTGCCATCGCAGTCAAACCTGCCAGACGCAGAGTCAGACTATGATCAGGAGGAGTTTGAGGAGGTCCACGGGAGCTCAGGTGCTAGTATCAACGATGGCCATATCACCGACGAGGAGGTGTTACGAGAATCCTCCTGCACCCAAAACAGTCTGGATTCTTTCAGAGGCAGCTCAGACTCAGTAAGTTCTGCTTCTGCTGAATATTTATCTATCAAACCTTTCTTGCCACATTGTACCCCCACACCTCTGTGTATTTAATTTTATGTGATAGACCAACAACCTGGAGTAGGATTGTTGTCCATCTAAAAGGTGAACCTCTGTCACGGACTTTTGTAGCCTCTCAACTATGGCTGGAAAATAAATAAATAACAATAGTGATAGGCACGTGACCAATATTAATAAATTATATGTTCTATACAATGCTGAATAGTCTCACTAAACTCTGATCCAGCATTCTGGTGGCTGTAGGCAGAGGAAAGGCTTTAGCTACTCCAACAGCAGGCTTAAACGTTTGGTGGCATCAACTAATTCACTCACTCTTTGGTTACCTAGCAACAAACTGTTGCTAGGTAACAGTTTGTGACTTGTACAGCAGCAGTTTCAGGTTTCTCCACCGTGCCTCATAACTGCTTAACAATAAAAACAGTGGCATGGAGTGGAAGAAGAAAATGAGTACAACAGCTTGAGGGGAAATGGTGGATAAAAAGGTCACTTTGTTAGCTTGGCCGTATTTTCTGTATTTAAAGGAAGAAAATGAATCAATAATTATCTATATCGACTGATATGAAACGTTATATTGTGATACATTTCACTAAATTATCCAGCCCCACTCTCAACAGGTTTGCTCTGTTTTTCACTCCATCCATCCTCCCATCAACTTTCACCAGCTTCCCTTATATTTCCACATCATAATTCTGCCACTACCAGGTTTCCTTCTGGGATATGCAGTGTAGGTTTTCCCCCCAATGTAGGCTTAAAGGTTCAGTTCTGGTTTCCTCAGATTAGCCTACCTCGATCTTCATGTTTGCTGTGTTTCCTTCATGACTTGTAGCAAACTTTAAACAGGACTTCTTATGGATTGTCTTCCTCCCTCACCTGAAGGCTAGATTTGTGGTGTGTGCAACTAAAAGTTATCCTAGCTTGAGATTCTCCCACCTCAACTATGGAAGCTCCTCCAGACTGACCATCGGCTTATTGGATGCTTCTCTTCGCCTGACATTTTAAGTTGTTTGGAGATGTGCCATATGGTCACCATTTTGAGATGTGTTTTTGATCAGGGCTATGTGAGCTGTTCAAAGGTTTTGATATTGGGTAATAACCAAACCCTGCTTCTAGCTTCTTTACAGCTTTAGCCCTGATGTGCCTGATGTGTTCCTTGGATATTATTTGGTAGCATGAGAGAAGAAAATGCTTTAAACAGTTATACTCTACATTGTTCTGGTCAAATACATAAAATCAGAATAAAATACATAAAAGTTTGTAGTTCTGACGTGACCGAATGTGTTCAAGAGATTTGAAAACTCTTGTAAGTCACTATGTTGTAATCCAAATCACAGAAAGTAACATCTGAAGCAAGTAGACATAAAAATCCAAAAGAGCAAAATCCTTTGTGAGAAAACTCAAAATATGCATTATTAAAGTTGAACCTAAACAAGAGCTCACTGAGGTTGCTCTTACATGCACTAAAACACCAAGAATGTCTGGTGTTTATTATTTTGCTTTAACATATGACTTCTCCACACATGATCCTTTGCTGTGTTGCCTGCTGCTGTCACCACAAGGCCCAGCTCACATGGAAACAACAATGAAGCTGAGTTGAAATCATTTGTTTTGGCTCCGCAGATGTGGCTGCATTTGAGCCTAAATGCAAGGTACTGCAGGCTTAGCAGAGCCTTCAGTCTGAACTTTGTGGCATCAGCAGAATGTCAGAGGAAAAGAAAAATGTTGTATGTGTTGGCATGCAGAAACGTGCATCTGTGTCGGTGTGAAGGGATGGCTTTTAAAGATTTCTGTAAGCGAGTTCAGACAGAATGTCAGAAGTGAAATTACAGAATTGTGCAGATCTAAAGGAAGTGGTCATTAATTATATTTGCAGCTCAAGGATTTTTTACCTTATGCATGTTGAGCAAAGCATTTCTGTGAATTTCACATCCACCCAGAGTGAAGCAACATCACAGTGCTGCTGTGTTTCAGTTCATTGACAGTGACGAGGAGAATGACGGCTACGTGGACACAGATGAGGAGATTTCTAATGGGAGAGTGAGTTTGCTGAATGGCAGTGGGCCTCCATATTTCCATGGCTACCTCTACATGAAGGGTGAGTACCGAGCCACTGCGCATGAGGCATGCAAACGATTAATGCACAGCTAAGCACAGCTTCAATATGTCGACATTGGGTCTTTCAGACTGGTACATATCCTTGCATTTTAGTCACTGGAAGCAACATTGTTTTAAGTGCAATATCTCGTCACATTTTAAAATTATACAATAAACATTTCAGGTGGACTCATGATCCCATGGCGTCGCCGCTGGTGTGTCCTCAAAGACGAGACCTTCATGTGGTTCCGGGCCAAACAAGATTCCCTCAAATCTGGCTGGCTTTACAAAAAAGGCGGAGGGATGTCCACTTTGTCTCGGCGCAACTGGAAGATGCGATGGTTTGTCCTGCGTGAGGCAAAACTCATGTACTTCGAGAACGACAGCGAAGAGAAGCTGAAAGGAACGATAGACATCCGTGCAGCCAAGTAAGAAACCTTAAATAAATGTCATACAGTGTCAAGTATTTTAAAGTAGTTTTATTTCCATCTTGTCACAATACAACCACATATATTAACATTTTCAAGTGGAAAGAAGATGATAAACGGGCCTCAAAATCACTTACAAGTCTGAAAAATGCATTGTGCTTTTACATTCAGACCCCCTAATATCCTAATACCTTTAGATAAATTCAAATGCATCAAATTCCCTTCAGAAAACAACCTTGTAGGAAACAATCTGTAAAAATGACAACTGTCGTTATTTTTTCAAAAAATCTGCCCTCGAGTTGTAGTAAACTACAAGCCATCTCAGTGGAAACATTAAACATGTGGGAGGAGGTGTCTCAGTCAGATAAAACCAAAACTGAACTTTTTTGGACTAAAATCCCAAAAAACTAACACTGCACAGGACCCTGGCCTCAACACACCATGATGGCCATAAAATTAAAATGCGGTGGCAGCAGCATCATTCTGTTGGGATATTGACTCTATAAAGCATTAGCTAAAGGAAGCTGAATTCAAACACTGATTTTTATTTATTTTGAAACTTCTTTGACCATCATTGCTTGCTGCTTTAAGTTGGTTTGTTGCATAAAATCCCAATTTGATTCATTGAAATTTGTGTCCATAGCAGGACAAATGTTAAAAGGTTTAAAGGGTATAAATAATTTTTGCAAGGTACTGTAGTAATCATGTTATCATTGTCAAAAATTACTCTGCGTGTCTTTTAAAGGGAGATTGTGGACAACCATGAGAAGGAAAATGCTCTGAATATTGTCACGGAGGAGAGGACTTATCAGATCTATGCCGAGTCCCCCGAAGATGCCAGGTAAATTATATTCCCATTATTTCCATTCATCTTGCTCTCTGCCAAGTGCTGCTTTTTTTAATTGTCTCAACCTACAAGTATAGAAATGAAGTTCCCCCTTGTGGTTGCCCGATGGAAGTTCACCGTTTAATTTGCAATTATGTGTTTGCTGACTTTGTGCTTTCTGAACTCCCTCTGACCCACTCAGTGGTTGGTTCAATGTGCTGAGTCGGGTCCACAGCGCCAGCCCGGAGCAGCTCCTGGAGATGCACCACGAACAGGCCAACCCAAAGAATGCTGTGGTGAGTGCCTCGGCTCCAGCCTCAGTTATTATTTTTTTTATTTATTGTACAATGAGAAGTGAATAAACATGTAACTGATTCCACTAAAGTCTGAAGGTCCAGTCCAGTTTTGAGGTTAAATTATAACTTTGGTTTTACTTGAAGAATTTGAAACTGAAGCTCTCTGATCCATAGCAAGGTTAATTTATCTGACCTACAACTTCTCTTTTGCAGCCATTAACAGGACCCGATGTCTACAGAAAATATTTTGGATTTAAAAAGCAAAGCTTTTCATTCACACCACCTTTTTTCTTCCTAGGGTACATTAGATGTGGGTTTGATTGATTCTGTTTGTGCATCAGACAACCCAGACAGGTGAGTTTCTTAATGTTATTTCACCTATTAGGATCTTTAAACATCTTTAAGTTCTTTGTGAGTTGCTTCTATGCAATCAGACTGTCTTTAAACATTTAATTTGGTCTTGATCAACAGTTTTGATTTGGCTTTTGACTGCTCTCTCTCCCTTTTTATCATGTTCTGGTATCTCTCTATGATTGCAATGTGGTTGGCTGACCCATTGCAAAAGAAGAAAGTATACAAAGAGAAGGCAAAGGAACAATTATAGTGGATAAACAGTCTCTGAAAGCAAGGCTGTCTTCATCTGGACTATTTTTTTTTAAAGATGCCATTCCTTTATGGAAAGGCATTTGCCAAGGACTCATTAGAATCCATGCCACTTTTGTGCAGCACGCATTACATTTTAATTAATGTTATTTTGTACCTTTGTCCACTCAATTTCCAATTTTGTTTACAAGTCTGCAACACTTACCTATTTTATTGACAGAACAAATATTTTATTGAAGTGAGTGTTACTGCACTAAAAGTTAAATTTTCTGATAGTCTCCTAATTAAGGAAAATGTATCTGAATACAGACAAACAGGATGCTGAAACCGATTCAGTGACATTATTGTCAAGGGTCGCTAGCTAGGGATAATCCAGACAGATCAACAAACCAGCATTTATGACATGGTATTCCAAAAAATATGCTCAAAATAGGTCTGTGATCTTTAAAAAACTGGCCATTTAAAATGTGGTTGCATTATTTGCTGGTGTTGCGACAATATGTCAATGTGAACAGACCAACAACAGACATCACAATCTTTGTTTGGTCTGGCACCCTAAGACCAATCATTTAAAAATGCCTTCATCTAAAACAAAACAAATTGCCTGAAAGCAAGATATTTTTATGCCCAAATAATTTATAGGTAACACAATTTCTCCAAGTAAATTCACAGCAACTTGATAAAAAGCCAAAATCCCCCAAAAAGTGTAAAAAGCTTTTTTATGAGACCAATTTCAAATATCTGGAGGTCTGGCTGCTTGGAAGGAGAATATGCAAATCTAAGATGTGGTTTAACACTTTTTTTTTTAAAGAACATTTTTCAAAGTGATATTTTCTCTCTCTAGACCAAACTCCTTTGTGATCATCACGGCCAACAGAGTCATCCACTGCAACACAGACACGCCTGAAGAGATGCACCACTGGATTGGTCTGCTGCAAAAATCTAAGGGAGATACAAAAGTCGATGGGCAGGAGTTCCTAGTCAGAGGTCAGCCTGGATCTGGATTCATATGCATGTGTAGTGATAGATTTTCATACAGAAGATTAAATTTAAGTAATCAATATTCTAAGTAGCAATCCAGGACAACATGTTGGTTTTAATTCTCAGGCTGGCTGCATAAAGAAATGAAGTCAGGAGCAAAGAGTACCTCTCTGAAGCTGAAGAAGCGCTGGTTTGTTCTCACCACAAACTCCCTTGACTATTACAAGTCATCAGAGCGCAACACAACTAAACTGGGAACACTGGTCTTGAACAGCCTCTGTTCTGTGGTGCAACCAGATGAGAAAGTCTTCAAGGACTCTGGTAGGTTTAACATCAGTTAGCACCATCATTTCTGACCTTTTTTTGCATATATTGACATCACTCACACATATATCCCGTGTCTCTTTTCTCCACTCCTCCCAGGTTACTGGAATATCATTGTTTATGGGCGTAAACACTCTTACCGACTTTATACTAAAATGCTGAATGAAGCCATGCGGTGGGCAAACGCCATACAGGGAGTGATAGATAACAAAGTTCCCATCGAAACACCAACTCAGCAACTCATCAGGGACATCAAGGTGATAAACTTTTTAGTTTGACTTTTTGTTGTGATGCAGCCCTGATTCACTGATAACTGACGACTTTAAGGATTGATGATTTATCTCAGAACTGACCATTTCAAATATTTCAGTAAAATGACAAACATTCTTTCTAGCTTAGCAAACCTTTGGCAGGGACACACACGGTTGCAAAGTGAGGTACTTGAACTGTGTGCTGTGCTGTTCATGTGGTTTTGCTTTTCCAGAACATCACCACTTTCTCCCTACCATACATTCAGACTTTGTGACATTAAACTCTGTAATCATTCTTTCAGTTCTATCTTAGCATAAATTTATTTGTATTAGGCCTAATTTATACAAGATTGAGACCATATTTTCAATACTTAAGATTACTTTGAACTTGGAAGGTCTCCATAGGTTCTTGGTGAAGTCTTCTTGTTCTTATTACGAATGCAGTTCACTCTCCTTTCTGTGTGCTAGCATTTGGTTTGTTTTGAGCATGCACAAATCTCCCATGCAGAGGTTGTATTGGTTTGTTATGGGAGCAGCAGCATCTCAGGGTAGTGTGTGTGTGTTTGGGGGGCAGGGGGGTGATATAGTGGCAGCAATTATCTGGTGTGGATTAATTATCAGAAAATTTAAAGCAGGCCTCACTCCAAGGCTACAACCTCATCACACCCACACTGGGCTGGAGGTACTCCACGGAAATTAATGTAACACTCTTGGCACCGTGGCTGCTATGTACTGCAGTGTGTAATGTCATCAGCAACAAATGCTGCTCTACACTTGAACTCCTTGTACATCATAGAAATTGGTATGCACTGGCCTCGTCCAGTGCGCATATATTCAAACTGTCCAGATTTGGCTGTGCTGGTTGCTGGGAAACTGAATACAGTGTTTTCGGGGTGACTTCAAATGAAAAACAGTTTTCATGCTTTCAAAGTTATAACATTATTTTCATTATTAGCCATAAAAAGCGATGAAAAGATAGGAGGAAAACGTTAAGTCACAAGGTTTTATGATATAATTTTGCAATAGTCAAACAATGACTTATAGTTCAACTTCATTCTATTTTGCCTTGATTTATGTTTGGCTTACTATAATCAGTGACAAATACAAAGACGTTTTATTTTTTATCATCTGCATGAGTCTTCCAGATAGCATGGTGGTTAAAATTATTGCATAATCTTCAGCAAGAATGAAACATGAGTGCAGAAAACCGTAAAAGAAAGGTCAATGTATCAGATGGCAGAAGTGTTGAGAAACATCCTCATTCAGATACGATCCCTCAGCTGTGTCATTGTGGTAGGATGAGTATCACAGGGAATTTATTTGGCAGTTGCTAAGAACATAGTAGCCTTATGAAATGCCCTCACAATGAAATACAATTTTTATTCATTCCAGCTGTGTTTGAGAAATCCTGAAGACTTTAGAGCAATCTTAATTTGGTGAGAAGCATTCTTTGTGAGTCAGTTAATAAGGCAGAAAATAACAAATTTGTGATTTGTTGTTACAGGAGAGTAGTTTAAATGTGGAGGCTGTGGAGCAGACGTACTGGCGGAACCCCATCCTGAGATATACCCAGCATCCTTTGCACTCCCCCCTTCTACCTCTACCTTATGGAGATGTCAGCGTCCACTGTGAGTGTTCATTCATGCAGTTTTCAAAGTTGTTTTTTACTTTTTTTATTTGTATTGGCCAATTGTGCACTCAGAAAAATCTTTTTAAGAACATTATAGAGGGCATCCAAAGATTAGTGTCAGCTATAAGATGATCCACCTGATGTAATCATTTTTATGTCATAAGTTTTCTGTTTTTCTTTCTGCATTCTGTCCTGTTAACTAGTCTTTTTAGTATATTTTTATGGTTTAGTTTGAAGTATTCAATGAGTGTGATTAAAAGAAAATTATTTTCTCTGGCTAAGCAAACTGTTCTCCCCTCTGTGTCTCTTAGTGCAAAAGGAAAAAGGTTACACGAGCCTGCAGGACGAAGCCGTGAAGATTTTTAACTCACTGCAGGAGATGGAGGCCGTGTCAGACCCGGTGCCAATCATTCAGGGAATCCTGCAAACCTGCCAAGACTTGAGGCCGTTACGAGATGAAGTTTACTGTCAGCTGATCAAACAGACCAATCACGTCCCGCACCCCAACAGTCCCGCCAACCGAGCCCACTGGCATCTCCTGACCTGCATGAGCTGCACCTTCCTGCCCAGCCGAGGAATCTTGCGCTACCTCAAGTTTCACCTGAAAAGGTGAAGCTCTGCTTGGACTAAGCAATGAAAAGTTTGAGTTGTGGTCTGAACGTTTGTTTTTGCACCTCTGCATTTTCTTCAGGATTAAGGAGTTGTTTCCTGGGACAGAAATTGAAATGTTTGCCCATTTTATCGGGGAGTCTCTGAAGAAGACAAAGGCGAGAGAGTTTGTTCCATCCCAGGAGGAGATCGTGGCACTTCTTACCAGGCAGGAAATGACCACCACAGTCTACTGCCATGGAGGAGGCTCCTGCAAGATCTCCATCAACTCTCACACCACCGCTGGAGAGGTACGTAGACCACAATCACTGCTCATTGATTAGTTTTCTTTGTGTCGAAACAAATCCCACTTTAAAAAGTCATTTTTAGAAGATTGTTAATACATAACACAGCTGGGCAGTACTTAATCTTCTCCTGAAACTCAGTGCACAAGGTTGGAACGTACAATTGAGGAATTCTTGACCACTCCTCTTTTTATTATGTCTGTAGTGTCCAGACTCCTAGGTTCTCTTTTCATTTTCTCTCTCAAGCTCTGCCCAAAGGTTTCTAAAAGGATAAGGTCTGGGGACTGAGGAGGAGGTTAATTTTGTGTTTGTTAGACTACTCCTGTGTTGATTTAACCATATATTTTGAATCATTATCCTCATAAAAACCCAATGATGAGTTGTGGTTGTTTCCTGCTAGAAGTCACCAGATGTTTATTCACATGTTGCTGGTATTTCACAAAGTCAATAGACTCTATAACACCATCAATCCAAAAATAAAAACTAAACCACATGTCCCCTTTATGGATTATTTTAAGGCCCTGTGTCTCATCATATTTATACACAAGGAAAGTACGATTCTATAGATTACTAAAGTAAAGTTCCTGGACTCTGAACTGCTTAAGTTGAAAAAAATTAATTAATCACCAGCAATTGTGTTACATTTTATATCTTAAAATGTGATTTTTCCTACTTTAAACAAATGTAGTAAATGTAGAAAAAATAATTTGCACATCTTTACAAGTGGTGACACTAAGAGTGAAAGCTGCTTTGTTAAACATATGACTCTATTTCTTCTCTTTGTCAGGTGGTGGAGAAGCTGATCAGAGGTCTGGCTATGGAGGACAGCAGAAACATGTTTGCACTCTTTGAGCACAACAATACTGTGGACAAAGCTGTGGAAAGCAGGGTGCTCGTGGCTGATGTTCTGGCTAAATTTGAAAGGTATGCTTGAACCTTTTTCCCCAGACATTATCTTCAATCAGAGACACAGAAATCGGTGTCCTGGGAATGTCAGTGATATGAAGACGAGGCAATAAAATTGTATAAAACCAGATGTGGGAGTGACAGATTTACGGCTTTCTCTCCCCAGACTGGCTGGCAGTGAGGAAGCTCGGGATGAGGGCCAGTGGAGGCTGTATTTTAAGCTCTACTGTTTCTTGGATGTCGAAAGCATGCCAAAGGAAGGAGTGGAGTTTGCGTTCATGTTTGAGCAGGTTTGTTTTTCTGATTTCAATTAAATTTTAATAAAATTACTAAAAAATAAAAAATACATTCATGTTAATGACAATATGTTTTTCTTTGTTTTTGCCAGGCCCATGAGAGTTTGACTCGTGGCCACTTTCCTGCTCGTGAAGAGACACTGCAACACCTCGCTGCTCTGCGCCTGCAGTTCCTGTTCGGAGACAAAACCCGGATCGCATGGAACCTGGAGAACGTTTACCCTGTGGGTCGCCTGCGCAACCGCATCCTGCAGTTCACCAAGGCGGGTGGAGCCTCCGGGTCGGGCCAGACTCTGGAGCGAAGGAGGACCAGCTTCCTGGACGGCACGCTGCGGCGTGGACTGAAGACGGGCTCCATGAAGAAGCAACGCCTGGAGGAGGAGCAGATGCTGGAGATGTGGATAAAGGAGGAGATGTCTGCCACCAGGGCAAGCATTGTGGAGAAGTGGTCCCACATCAAGGGTCTGGATCAGCACCAGGCCATGCTCAAATACATGAGCATAATAAAGGAATGGCCGGGATATGGATCCACACTGTTTGATGTGGAGGTAATTTTTGATGTACAAGAAAGTAGATGACTTCTGGAAAGATTGGGACAGGTTTATATCAGTCTTTGTGATTCTGCTTATGTTTGGGTCTTCACAGTGTAAAGAAGGAGGATTCCCACATGACCTCTGGTTGAGTGTGAGCGCCGAGAATGTGTCCGTCTACAAGAGAGGCGAGCCAAAGCCTCTGGAGACGTTCCCGTACGAGCACATTGTCTTCTTTGGGGCTCCACAGCCCTGCACCTACAAGATCACTGTGGATGAGAGGGAAATGTTTTTCGAGACACCAGAGGTACGATTTTTATTGGAACTTCTTATTGGCTTGTAGAATCCTTTGTGCCCTAACTTTTTCAAATGTTGTCACATTGCAAACACAAACTTTTCTGTATTGGATTTGATTGATTATTCTAAAAAAAAGTTTAAAATGTTCACATTTATTTTTGAATAAAACCTGAAAAGCGGGACATGGTTTTATATTGTCTTTTGGAGTATGTTCCTGACCTTTCACATAAATTTCTGCTGATTCCTCTTAGAAAATAACTCAAACTCACGTAGTTTGGTTATATCAATCTTTAAACAGTAATTCTTAAGTCTTGCTACAGATTCCCAATTGAGTCCAGGGCCATTTTAACATTATAATATCCTTTGATCTAAATCATTCCCTTGTCGTTCCAGCTATATCTTTACTATTGTCTAATTGCAAGATGAACCTTTGCTCCTTTTGCAGTCACTAATTTGTTTTTCTTCAGAAGTTTCCCATATTTAGTTACATCTTAAAATGTAACTAAATACGGAAATATAATTGATTCCCGTATTTATTTCAAGGGATATAATTGATTTTGCAAGACATTGGACATTCCAGATGCAGTTTTGTTTCTTTATTTTTTAACCATTCATAGCTGTTGACTCCCCTTTAATTTGCTGCATTTCTGCCAGGTCGGAGAGATCACGAAGATCATGAAAGCATACATAAACATGATCGTGAAGAAGCGCTGCAGTGTCAAATCTGTGTCCAGTTATGGAACCAACTGGATCCGGTGATCTACTGGAGACCGACACCATACCCACTCAGCTGCCTAAATGGCACAGAGAAAAGGTCGAGATGAGAGAAGAGGAACCACCTGCGATTTTGCTACAAAGATTTTGAGTTGACATCAACACACTCCATTTAGAAATTCCCCCAATAATACCCAAACATGATACTTCTCCTACCTTTTTGGGCAGAGATTCTGAATGTTTATCCCGATGGACCTTCAAGATCTTCCATGTAATCTCCAAAGAGTTACACTGGTCATTTCACTTTTTTTTATTTTTTAAACTGAAATCAGGCATATTCGTCATGGATTTTATTTAAACATTTTGAACTCTTTGAGTATAATTTGAAACACCTCCACATCTAAATTACCAAATCAAAACATTTCACACAACTTATGTGGCATATGCACACTGACAGAGTTAGCACCTTTATTTATTAGATTGGTGTTTTATTTTTCAAGAGTTCTTGGCCCCTTTTCTAATGAATGTTCTCCAGAATGGAGATCCCCTCAGGGTATTTATTAAGTCCCCTCATTCTGCCTTACTTAACAGCATAAATGTGGCCTTGCAGAAGCAAAATATAAACTGGTTTGTGATTATTTACACATGTGAGGCAAAACCAATATGCTAACAGGTTAAAAAAGAACTAAAACTGATCAAACATGATGTTAGTAGATACACCAATTAAAAGCCTAAAACCCTTTTGTTCTACCAAGACTGAAAATTACAAAGTAGCATAATATGTGTGCTTCTGTTCCAGAAGAACAAATGTGAGCTGAATGTATGTTTAAAAACAGCCAAAATGTGTGTTATAGAATGAAAGCATGACATTTCATTGCATTTGTGAGCATAGTTTGCTTGTGTGTTTTTGCCTTTTGTCAGCAATCAAGTGAGGGTGTGGTATTTATTTATTGAAAACACTCAATGGATTTGAGAGACAAGAAAGCTAAATGCGCTCGTAATGAATTGTTAGTCTAATTTGTGCTTGTATGGACACGGAAAGTGATGCTGAAATGGACCAGACGAATTGTCTCCATTTTGTTTCTGGGCTTCTCTGACTGTTAAATTTGTATTATTAAGTCAATGCCAACCAATCTGCAGTATAGTTCATGGTTAGAGTAATATAATGTCGACATAATGAGCTTAGTATTTACCTCACATTAGATGACTGTCCTCCATTACACCACGATCATTTTCACCAACAGTGGACACTTTGGTCAGCTGCCGGCAGCCACACCAGAGAGTGAGCCACCTTGCCGTTGATTACGACTGTATTTTTGAGACTTCTGATTGTTTTGATGAGGCAAAAAACCCTGAAAATGTTTTATATAAGAATTTAAAAATGCTTTAATAAATTATTGTATTTGAAATAGTTTTTGTGTTGGTTTCATCCTTTACAATATGATTGAGACGATGTTGGATGTGTCTGAACAGGAAACATCAGAAATGAATAAATTACAGCAAAATACTGAATATTGATTCATCTTTTAGCTTGGAAAACATAAATAACTTTCTTTTTAAACACTTCAAGAAAATATGTTCTGTCTTTAGTGAATGATTTGGAAAATACGAATGTTGTGCTCCAAACCAGCTCTGGTACTGGTCAGTTGTTGGCCACCTCAGTAAAAATTTTCTTGCTCTGCCTCTAGTCCCAAGCAAGTTAAGGACAGGTTGCAACAATAAAAAGAAAACATTTGGATACATGCATATTCAATGTAGTTTATTTATACAGTGCCAAATCACAACGCATGTTATTTAAAAGCACTATACAATAAAAACAAAAAAATCAGTGCAGTTCAATCATACAGGTCCAGTCCATACACTCCAATTGATCCTAGCAACCAAAACCTACAAACAAGTTCAGTTCATAACTAAAATTGGTCAAGAAGTTTTCTATCTAAGGAAACCCGGTAGATTGCATTGAGTCATTGACTCCTCACTCCTTCTGGATGAGCATGTAGCGACTGGACAGTCGATTGCATCGTGCCGTTGACCTTCCCTCACACTGAGAATGCATGTAGCGACAATGGAAAGAAAAAACCCTCTTTCTTGCCACAACCAACTGGACATGTGAGAAGACAGAGCATACACAAAAATGAAAACATAAAAGCACTGATCCAGGAATACTTTCTAAGTTAAAGAAACCATAAGGGGTTAACGGCAGCAAGTTGCTCCTCTGGGAGAGAAACCCAGTTAAACAGATGAGCCAGTAGTTCAATGTTTTAAACACTGATAATTAAGCTGCAGTTAAACTCAGTGCCTCTACAAAAAACATTACAAAATTAGTTGAAACATTCAAATATATTTCTCTAAATGTAAGTAGCTTCTACCTCTTTAGCCATGCTAATATTATTCATGCAAAATCTTGATGAGCCTACAGACAGATATAAAGACAGAATGCCCCTTACAAAAAAATCCCATGAAAATCACATGTGATCACGTGACTTTCACATGTAATTTTCATGGGATTTTTTTTTGTAAGGGTTATGTTATACCATAATCATCTTTAGACAGTTAACTATTTTTACTGAAATTTTACATTATGCTCCAATATTTTGTCTATAAGCAATTAAAACCTGCAAACACAGCAGAATGACTTAATTGGTTTTACAACTGGAATCGTGTGGGTTTTGTCACTACGGTTTACCCGAAATTGGTTCATTATGGTCCCTGTCATTAAAATGGGTAAAGTTCTCATTTTGTGCAATAAAGTTTTTATTAGTTTGAAACCCAGTCAGGAAAATAAACCTAGCGCTAGTTAAAATCCAGACAGTAAGCTTTTTTTTTTTCACCTTATGAAGCATTATTATCTCTCTGCCACTGATTCATGACAGAAGCGTCAGCTGCTCATGACGTCCACCATCGTAAAGCAGACGTCCAGCCTTCACTTTTCACAAACGCCTTTTTTTCCGTCTCCACAGCTTCCCACTGGTGGCACCATGTTCGGGTTTTCCACCTCAACCTCCTCTGCTTTTACTTTATTTTTTAACATCTGTGTCTTTACTGTTTTTGTCGCTGCAGCAGAGGCGCAGACACCGTCCCCGGCTCCGGGTAAGTTTTCTTCAGGCTGTTGTGAATTGTTGTTTTTTTTATGTGCGGTCATTGTGGTCAGGAGGTTGTCACATGACATCAGTAAATTAGATTTATAGTGAGCAAAAACAAAGATCAGCGACGTGGATAATGATTTGGCCCATAAGCTTTCTAAACAGGGCTTTTGTTGCACTCAACAGTGAAACCTCGTGTTTTTCAATCTGAGTTTTAAACTCCAAGTGCCAAGATGGAACACTCACAAACCTCTGTTTTATTGTGCTTCAGTTTTCATACCTCATTTTCTCTGTTTCAGCTCCTTGTAGCCTGAAATCCAACAGTAGTTGTGATGAATGTCTGCAGAATGTGGCAGTAAGTTTTCCACCCCTCAGTTTTTCCACTTTCTTGATGTGTTGCCTTGGTCAGTGCGTTCTTTTGCTATTGTGATTTCTCATCAGAAGTCAGCGATGTTAGATTTGAATTTGTTTGTACTTTTCCCTCTTTTTTTCTTTATAAAATCTTTTTTTTTTTTAATAAAAGATCACCAGCCAAAAATAAGAAAAAAATACATTCGTTACGGATTTTTAAAGATTCCCAGACTTGCGCCTAATTCTGTGCACTGACTGTAGGGGGCGCAGTATCAACGGTACACGTCAAAGGGGTTATCCTTCGTGTTTTTAACCACAAAACAAATATTAATTAACCCAAACGTATGAAATAAACAAATATGTACAAGTTTAATTCGGTTTGACTGAGGTTGAGTTTTTAAAAACAAAATGATTTGAGTTTATTTTTCTGTACCTCTTTGAATAGGGAAAAAATTTGCTTGTATTTAGTTTTATGTGTGTTTTATAACACCAATACCCATTCAAAAATCCATTGAACTCTCATATGTACCAATGAATATCTTTGTGGTTTTTTTGCTGTTGCAGTGTTTGTGGTGCTCTTCCACCCAACAATGCATGGACTACCCAGTGAAGAACATCCTGCCCCCCAGCAGTGTTTGCCCCCTGAATGATGCACGATGGGGGGTGTGTTGGGGTAAGACAGCAACATGGGCTGTGTGTCAGCCTTGTGTATATCTGTTGTGTTTTGACATATATTTTGCGAGTATATGTGATGTTTTTTTAGTTGGAATTATTGAGTAAATATCAGGTATGTGCAGTTTTATTATAGTAATTTTATTTTTATATATGTGTTCATTTTGAAAATTCAAACTCAGGCAAAATTGAAACAAGAAATTACATTAACAAAGAGCATAAAATTAAAAAAAAAAAAGCATCATGTATATCTCAAAAAGGTAAATAAATCGAATTCACCATTTCAAAAAATCAGCAAAGCAAAATCAACCAGTTGCCAACAGTATAGTATTTCTCAAAGGTTAATATTCCATGTTAATAATGTTTAATTTTTATGCAGTTTTTACTGTTTAAATTCTTATTATTTCTATCAGTTTTTTTAGCATCATCTTTGTTTTTGAATGTAAATACAAAAAGTGTCTGCAATTAAATCCTTTAACATTCAACCACTTGTCGAACTTGATCACTTCACAAACCATATTTCATTTTAGATTTAAGTTATTCCCATAAACAATGCATCATATAAAAAAGCAGTTTAGAAGGTATTTCACAAATGTATGTAAAAAGATTAAAGAGAATAATTGGGGTCAATATGTCAGGCATGGATGATCCTGTCTGGGACCCATTTTTAGCCAGGTTACTGACTATATGGGCCCCATGCGTAAATGGAAGCTAGAATTTCAGTCAGCAACCAATTTCCAGAATTGTTTGGCTATTGGTGTAAATCTGAGCCTACCAGACCTTGTCAGCAGTTTTAGAAAAATAAGTTTAAAATGTTGGAACATTGTAAAGAGCTGCTACTATTTTTTCAAACAATTTAAAATCAAACATTTTATCTTTGAGATTAGTGTAGTACAACCTGCTAGTTGATCATAAACCCTCAGGTCAGAGATCACATTGTTACACTGCTGAAAGTTTTTTTTATGGGTGGATTTTATTCATTTCAGTTTTCTTTTAAAATTTACAGTCAACTTCCAGATATTGATCATCACCATGTCAGTACTGGCTGGAGTCATCATCATTGCCATTCTCGTCTGCTGCTTCTGCTGCTGCAAGTGTCAGAGGATTGGGTAAGCTGTGAGTCACATGAAACACACTGGCAGAGGAATCTGGTTTATAACCAAAGGAGGAGGCAGAGTGGTGGTGAGTGGGACACAATGGGTTATTATTCTGTAAGGCTGGGCTGACACCGCTATCTCCAAAGAGCTTTCTCTCACTGTTGCATTTAAGCCTCAGCCTCTTGTAAGAGCTTGGATAATAAAAGAATAACTTCACTCTATTTTGGATATGTGCTTAGTTTTTATTTTCACTTTTTCAATGTCAAAATCAATAAGCCACCTTCTTTTCTGCAGCATTCCTTGATAATTAGTATAATCTTCTCTTTTGTTAGCCAAGAGCACTTATTCAGATGACTCCTCACTAATAAAAGTCTAAAATATGGTGCCTTGAAAAGTATTCAAAACATTTTAACTTTATTACATATTACCACATTGAATAACAAATGTGGGAATTTACACCAAAGCAAAGTAATATATAGATAATTGTAATTTATTTTCACAAATAAAATTTATGTTTGCAGCCTGTTTTATAACCCAACTGCTTTGAACTTCTCCAAAGCTCTGTCGCCGACCTGTCACCTCAGAGGAAAAGGGTTTTTTTTATGCAGCAAGGATATATTAAAAGTGTAAGGGCTGCTCAACAGAGGATACCCAGACCACGTCACATTAACCAAACATATAAAAAATGACATCAATGCTTTGTGTTTTGTCTTTTCGTTCCACAAACAGAGCACTAACCCACAGCTGGAGCTTTCTGCTGTGTTTTATGGTGCTGTTTTGTATTATGTTCTCCAAACCATGAGAATAAATGTTCTGTGACTTTCACAGAACATTTGTATTTATATTGAGATAAATTACACACAGACTGACTCTATTTACTAATTAGAATACTTTGGAAAGCCACTGGTCACATTGGATCTTATTGTGACGGTGTCAGAGTAAGAGAGTCTCAAAGAAATGGAGCCACATGTTCCAGCTTTTTCTTTCAGTCCAATCATTAAGCATTATTTTGTGTGGTCTATTGCTTAAAATCCCATTAATTAAAGTTTTTGGACGTAAGCTGACAAAATATGAACAGGTTCAAAAGACACCGAATCTCATAAGAATTTTACATCTTCTTTAAACCATTTAATACTTTGAACATATAAACAAAGCAGTCATATTTTTTTATTTTTTTATTTTTTAGAAACAAAAGAGAAGATGCGCAGGTGGAGAGACAGACCCGAGCGAGGAAGGCCCGTCAGAAAGCCAGGTGAATGGCTGTTGAGTAGGTGTCTGCTAAGAACCTGATCAATCCCTGTTTTCTAGCTAGATTTTCATGTGGCCAAAATCTAATTTCAAATAATTTTCAACCAATTACATGTTTCTTGTTTCAAATATACTCTACACATTAACTCAGTTGCGTATTAATTTGATGTGAAAATAAACAGATCCAAGCTGTCCGAGTTGTCTGCCGTTCAACAGTTTGTCCTTGATTTTCTCCCCTTTTAGGAAAACAGAGATCCAGCTGAGGCATGATGAAATAAGACAGAAATATGGTGAGACCTACTCTTTTGATGATGGAATTTGGAAATATCAGCTAGGGATTTTAGGATATAGCAAATTGTTAATGTGCTGTTTTTAAAAAAGAAAGAATAGCATAGCAAAATATATTTGATAAGGTAGCTAGAGAAAGTGAAGAATAACAAACGATAATGAAAAGAAGATTACAAAGAAAAATCTATTTTTTTTCAAGTGGTCAATGTTTCCATCTAGTGGATAAAGGCAGAACTACACTTCTCCAGTTACTGAAACTGTTGCTCTTTTGTAAAATCCACATTTGCCATTATTAAACACTAAAAGTAATTAATGCAGTTAGCACAGATTCCTAAATTCAATCTTTGTTCATGTATTTTAATAGGCATAGCGAAGGAAAATCCTTACGCCCGCATGGATGATCATTAGGAGGAATGTCCGTGAAGAGGATCTTTTTGATGCCAATGAAATACAGTCACATGTGTAACTATTGATAAACTGTGATCTTCCAGATTAATTTCAGTGTGACCGAGCTAAAAATAAAAACCTTGTCTTTACTTAACACTTGTTTCACAAACAAAGGCCCCCTAATGTCAGTTTAAAAGGATTGTTCAACTAATATGCTTTTCTGTCCATGTGTAAAACAAGCTGTAAGGCACAGTGTTGTCACCCAAGACAGGCTAAAACATTGATACTGAAGGATTTTACAGATATTGCAGTGTTATAACAGCTATGCTTTCATTCTGCATCAGAACGACTGCGGTCTGATCTAAAGGGCCTCTAACAGGTTTTTATTTTGTCTGATTTCAAACTTTATTAGATTAGTCTTAAAATGTATCAGAGTCTTTTAATGACTTGATTCGTCAGATCTTTGTGCAGGTAATAATAGATTTGAAAATAAAGACAATAAACAATTGTTTGCTCTGCTTTTTTCTACTTATATATTCTATGTTTAAAAAAAGATTATTTTAACCACAAAAAGAATCTTGTGGTTAAATAGTATGTCCATCCACTGAATAGCATGTCCATCCACTGTACAGTATATGCACTTAGTAGTTATTCAGACCTCCTTTCTCACAAATTACTGGATTAATGCAGCGTAGCATGGAGGCGATCAACCTGTTGCACTGCTGAGGTATTAAGGAAGTCCAGGTTTCTTTCATAGCAGCCTGCCTTTGTTGTTGGCTCTGGTTTCTCTCATCCTCTGATATGTCGATACTCCACAGATTTTCTACCTGGCTTAACTGAGATCAAGCACAATGAGGTCATTAAAACATCTATTACTACATTTGGCTGTGTGGATAGGTGTCAAGTCCTATTGAAAAATCAAATCATCATCTCCATAAACTTGTCATCAGAAGGAAGGATGAAATGCTAAAGTTTACTAGTACATGGCTTCACAGACTTTTCCAGCCCTTTTTCAACCCTAATTCCAATCTGAATGCAAATTTTTCAAGTTTGTCCTAAGTTTTGAATTTTGGCCTTACAAAATACCAGAATTTGCACATAACTTTATCATTTTTTTGTCTTTCTGGTGACATCATTGTAAAATATTCAAAATATTGTGCTTACTCAGCATTGCAGTGCAGAGTAATACATTTTACTCTTAAATAATTTCTTGAATGACAAATTTTGACATCCATTTGAATAAAATATATTGAAGAAGTGCTAATACTTTTGCACGAGTACAATTTTTGTGTACACACGCCTAATTATATAGTGGTAGAAAAAAAAGACAAAAATGTAATCATTTTGGAGTGGACATCAGCCATGATGTTGATCCTATTAAAAAAAGAAATGTGAGCAGAGCGAAAAAGTTGTATTCAAGTAAGAAGGCCAACAAACCTGACTCAGCCAGACGCACTAGGGAGAATGAGCCGAGATAAGAAATCCAAATTTGTCAGAGGATACAGATTAAAACTGAGGTCTACTTAATATCCAGGAAATGTGTGTTGTTTTGTAATTTTAAAAAATGCTCCTTGAAAAAGTGGAAACTTAATGTTTCTGGCATTTCGCAAATAGAAACATCCTTGGTAAAGATAACTAACCTAAAACAGACAATGAGAGAAATGGTTTTGTTATTACAGTGTGACTAAACGTTTGGTTTTACCTATATTTTCCTCCAAATAATTTATTTTATTTAAATTACATATTCTTAAGCAAGTATAACATCAAATTAACAGTTGGAGCAGGCTTGCCATACACATTTAAATCAATATTACATATTTGGATTAATGATTCAGTCTCCCTGCTTCTTCTTCTTCTTCTTTCCTTTTTTCATGGCGGTTGCCAAACAACTTATGAGTGCATTACCGCCACCTTCCAGACAGTCTCCCTGCTGCTGGCTGAAGCTAGTTTTATTTCGTTAAGACGGGATACGTCATATCCTACGGTACGGAGCCCTCTAGGGGACATGGGGAATTTATAACCTGCTAACAGGCAGTTAGCCTTAAAAATTCCCCATGTCCCCTAGAGGGCTCCGTAGTGTTCGTAGTCTGAATGGTTTAAAGAGCTGCTTTCAGTGCCGCTCCATCTTAGCCTTAACAGACATAAACATGCAGTAATAAATCGATTTTCAATCAGTGTTTTGCACCAAACAGTTAATAATAATAAACAAGTTTTCACTGAGGCTCTGTAAGAGCCATATGAATGAAATAAGTAATTATTGATATGACAGGAGCAGCGGCTTTGACACTTGTGTGGTGGGTGTGTCGATGTGGGCGTGACGTCACCAGGTATGAATGGGAAGGATACTGGCTTTGTGTGTATTAGGAAGCGGTGAGCGGGGCGGTCAGTCCTTGCAAAGTTTGGAGCCTGATCATCAAAATGGAATAAATCGATAATTGTGACAGAACAAAGAAAAGGTTTGGAGTTGATTGATAAACGGACAGATGAGATTCCCCGAGTTAACCCAGTTCGGCCCTTTACCATCATTAGTTTGTCGTGTTTTTAATAATAAAAACTTGTTAATAGTAAAAACTGTTTGGTGCAAAACACTGATTGAAAATCGATTTATTACTGCTTGTTTATGTCTGTTAAGGCGAAGATGGAGCGGCACTGAAAGCAGCTCTTTAAACCATTCAGACTACGAACACAACATAGACACAATCAAAACTGTCAGATGATTTATTACCCGCGATAATAACTCAGAAATAGTCCAAATTATAATGTATTTTTATTTCTTTCCTACTTACGGAAGGTTTCTGTTTATATCGTAGGTTTGTGGTGCCTTTCTATCCTAAAGAAAGATATAAAACTTCAGATATTTCACAAAAAGATACTAACATTCATGGAAAAACCTCACATAACCTTATATTAAAGCAGAAAGTACGGCGCCCACCGTAAGAAAGGCTGGCAGTGTTCAATTATGCTGCATAACTGACCAGTACAGTATTGCGAGGTAACGCAAAAGTTTTGCGAGGGAACGCAAAAGTTTTGCGAGGGAACGCAAAAGTATTGCGAGGTAACGCAAAAGTTTTGCGAGGGAACGCAAAAGAAAAAAAATTCCCCATGTCCCCTAGAGGGCTCCGTAATATCCGGCCCAGCTCTCTCACGGGAGTGCGCAAAATTTCTGTACGCGTTCACGTATCCGCGGCCCCGTGAAGTTTTGGAACACGTGATGCCGTTTGGTCGAATCAGATTTTAAAGTTCTGTCCTGTGCGCGCTCTTGCTCCAGACGAAATAGCCGGGCCGTAGGAGGTGAGAGCAACCCGCCTCAGCAGCACCGACACCAGGCTCCACGTTTGTTCCAGGCACCGGAGAAAGTAGCAGCATGTCTGAGGAGAAGCCAAAGGTTGGTACCGGGGTTCTGCTGCGGAAAGCCGCCTCTTGGTTCAGTGTTTAATGCTAATAATTACCGCTGTAAGTTTGCGCTTAAGACTGCGGTAACCGTGTTTAAGCGGGCAGACGGGGAAAACAAAGGTTTGCGGATATTCTGGGTCTGTGCGCACATTACGCTTGAATTTAATATTTTTGATAAGTTAACTGTAGTTTTAGATATTGGGCTGCATTTAAAATAATTTATATTCTTAAATACAAGCATGCGGGATGGTTAGGGGGTAAATCATTTGCGTTTTCCCTGAGCGTTTGCGCCATTGTGGCTCTCTGCGCCAGTTTTCAGCATGGGCTAGCATGCTAAGCTAACCCCCTGGATGAACAGAAAGCGGCATGGATGTGTGAAACCTTACCTCGGCGCTGAAATCTGACAAAATTAGCTCTAGCTACTCGCTCCCGGCTAGGCTGCTTCTTGAGTTCGTGATGATGAGGATGAGTAATTTTGTTGCAGGAAGGAGTGAAGACGGAGAACGACCACATCAACCTGAAGGTAGCAGGTCAGGATGGATCAGTGGTCCAGTTCAAGATCAAGAGGCACACTCCGCTCAGCAAACTCATGAAGGCGTACTGCGAAAGACAGGCAAGCTCAGCCCCCTTTACACTGAAATACACCTAGTTTCTTTCCAGGTGAAAAGAAACCAGGGAGTTTTTTTTGTTTTTAATTTCAGACTTTACATCACAACAGCTGGTTTCAGTTTTGATTTTGAGTTGCTTTTTTGTCTTTCACAGGGGCTTTCAATTCGTCAGATAAGGTTTAGGTTTGATGGACAGCCGATCAATGAAACAGATACACCTGCACAGGTTTGTAAAGTACAACATCGCATCTTGTGGTGAAAGCAAGGTTACATTTTTCAGCTTGCGTTTAGTGCTTCCAGATGTTTGAATGCTCTTTAAAGCATACAAAATAACTTTGAGAGTAGGGAAGCTCTGGGTAACATTTTGCCATTCCTTGTCTTGAGGAATGATTTTTATGTTTGCGGAATCCAATTTTGTGAGTCATGTCCTTTGTATGTATTTTAAAATGTACAATGTGGAAATTCCCTACAAATTTATGACGTATGCTTCCAGAAAACGTAAGCTGACGTAAGCTTTTAAAGGAAACATGAAAGGAATTCGGTAAGGGGAGATTTTTAAGGATGCAAACAGGGAAACAATTATTTGAGATATGAGTAATGAGAAAAAGAGGCAAGAAGGGAGAAATGACCCAAAAAATGAGATAAGACACAAATAATAATAGGGATGAAGGATTTAGAAAATGAAAGGACAAAAATAAGGTGAGAAGGACACATTTAGTTTTTCATACTTATGTTTTCTTTATTTTATGTCAATATTTTTCCAAGTCTTGATTACAAATTTCTCAATTTTTCATATTAAAGTAAAACATCTTTAGCATCTTTAATGGTCATGATAAATTTTTATATAAATATGTTTATCTTTAAGTAAACACAACCTGAGCGTCAGTATAATGTTAAAGCGGAGGTTTAGGTAGTTTAATGATGTTGAGCTCTCGGGTGCGTTCCTTTCCAGTCAGCTGGTTGATGTGATGATTAAGCAAAGGAGGGAGAGGGGCTTCTATTGAACTGGAGGCAAAGCATTTGTCAGCAGGAATCTGGAGACCCTTGGAGCGATCAGGGTTGATTGTTATTCATTAACTGCTGGAAATGTAAATGAGCTTTGAACTAAAAACTGCTGGAGATCCCCTGCTGGTTGGTTAATACACACCCTAGGTTTGTGTATCTTCACTGACTTTTTATAGTAATTGAGGCATTTTCTAAACTCAAAATTCTCTGTTTCAGTATTAAATCAAATGAGTAAAATGAGCAACAAGTTATTTTGTTGTACAGCTAATAGCCTACAAACAGAGAAGAAGGCATTTCTCTGTTACATGGATAAAACAAAAGTATATAAACACAATGGGGTGCAATATGAAGTGCACTATGTTGGCAGCATTTTAACACCTTGAGACAGAGAGCTGAGAAGCTGGTGCTTCTCCTTTTGATACTTTGGTATAGTTTTATTCATTCGGTCGGTGTGAGGGGGTCTCTAATGCCGAGGGCCTCATTCCTGCAGTGGAACTGGAGCGGACCCCGTACAGAGGGCCAGAACACTCCAGTGACCCCTCAGGTCCCCTCACTTACTTGACAGTGGCAATGCAGTTCGCTCATCTGCCGTATGTATTGCCTAAAATTTAGTGCCAACTCCTTCTACTCTCCACACCTTTCTGCTCTCCGGCTCAAAAATGGTGTGCAGTCGATGTTCAGCAGTTAATCTTAAATGCCTGATTAAAAAAGGTGAATTGAAGATGAAAGTAGCCATGTAACAATGCTATCATCATTACTGTTTCATCACACTTATCAGTTTTATCACAGCTTGTTGGAATATATGTAAAATATGCTAGATGGATTATTGCAGACTGAATGTAATTTATTAATGGTAAAGCTGACAGCAAACACTTTTTTTTTTATTAAAGTATGCTTGCATTATGTCTACCATGTTAACAGATTTGGCTACTGATATTTAAATGACATTGGAAGACTGCAGCGTAATCCTACAAAGCATTCAGTCTTATTTTAATGAGCACAGTAAATACTGTCAAATGTTTTAATTAGCTTAAATTATTAAAAATGTAGTGAATGTTTGCAATTGTTCATCTGCTATATTGATAATTTTCATAAAGTAGACTTTGTCAAACTGCTTCAATAAAAACAGTCCCGTGCTGTTTGCACTTGTGCCCAGTATAAGCAGACCCTCACTACAAAACTGCTGGTCCATGAAATCAAAATTAAATCGAAGAACCAGACTTTTTAATATTTTAAAATTCAGTTAAAGTTGCTCTGCTTTCATTGATCAAACTTTGAACAAGATTACTGTGAAAACAGTCTAACAGAAATGCACATTTAAAATTAAAGTTGCTTTTGAAACATTATAAATGAAACATTGATAAACATTCTGATGTATAATACTGCCACCAGACAAAATGTTATGTTTCAATGGTTGACTGTGTCTTCTATGATTGTATTTTCTGTGTTTTTATGATGCAAAGTACTTTGAACTGCCTTGTTGCTGAAATGTGCTATACAAATACACTTGATTGATTGACCCTTAAAATAATATGTGAAGCGGCTCCTAATAGAGGAACTGATGCAGCAAAATATTTCACTTCACGGTTGTTTTCAAGTTACATCTTTGAGTTTTTAAAGGAATCAGGTCATCACCCATTTTATTTATTTTTTGAGTAACCTAATTTCTTTTTCTAGTTTTCTGTGGAAACTGGGGGGGGGGGGGGGGGTATGCAATTCTCTTTGTGTTGTACTTTGGAATAAAACACCCACTGTTCTGGATGTGTGTATGAATATTTAAGCTATTCTAAGATTTTTGAACTTTCCTCAAAATTATTAATTTGAACAGATTTGTATGACCTTGTGCATGCTTTGTTTTTATGACTAAATGCTTTTTGTTACAGCTGGAGATGGAAGATGAGGACACTATTGATGTATTTCAGCAACAAACAGGAGGAGTATACTAAGTGGCATTTGGACTATTGGTGTAATGTCAGATTTTGTTCATGTTGTATTGTTTATTTCTACAAGTTAAGTTTTTGTTTTGTTTTTGTTTGTTTTTTTTCCTTTTCTGTGCTTGGCTTAATGCCAGGCTCATGTTTTTGGCAGACATTCAGGGGCTGGGGGTAGGGCAATCCTAAGTCTGAAGTAATTCAGGGGAGCCCTTTTAAAAGTGTTTTATTCTCCTAAATGAACTATTTGTCTGAAGCTGGGGCTTACCTCAGATCGGACATCTTGTAAATGGAGGGATTGTGTGGCAAGATGTGCTCGAAACTCTTGAATCATAAGCCTTATTCTGTCTCAATTTATAAGCATTTAGACTTAAAACGGGTTAAAATATTTTAATTGACGTACTGGTTAAGATATCGTGTGAAATTTTCCTCAACCTGAGGCTGATTCTGATGTCTGGTAACGTTTTTAAAACCATGTAACATATTTAACATAAAAAGGAAAAAATCTTGTGCAACAAAGGGTTAAATATCCATATTATATTTAAAGCCAATCTAAATAGTGTTGTATGGTTTGCAGGACCAAAAATGTGGATCTCTAAGGTTGTAGATGTATAAGTTACTGTACATTGTTGGTTCCTTAGTCGTACGTAGGGAAAACCGTTTCCTTCACTTGTAAATTGACTTTGTCACATGTAACTAAACTTTCAGAGTGGAAAAACAGCTCACCTTTTTGGTCCATTACAGGCGCATTTGTATACATGCAAAGTCATGCAAACTGTCTTGACAATTTTTGAATAGGTTTGTAAAAAGTTCATCACATCTTTTTTTTTTTTTTTTTTTTTTTTTTGTTAGCTGCTTATTGTTTGATTACTGGGATTTTTTTTTTTTTTTTGTGTTACTTTGAGAATGTCGGTGTTCTAAATTTAACTTTTAAGAGCAAGTAGGGACATTGGCTTTTCTTCATCATTTGTACATTATTTGTCCCTGTTCTGTGTACAATAAATATAGTTTGATACCTCTTGAATTGTCTGCTTGACCTTCATTTGTGGGACATTGCTGGGAGGATTGGTATTTTTACATAGTTAAATATTCCTATGTGCAGGTTGTATTGGGGTATAATTTGAGTTACGAAGCCACCACACCGGGAGTCTGTTTAGTTTTACAGTGCGTTTAAGTCTTAAACTTTAAGACATCTGTATACACTGCTGTGAAAATGTATTTGACCCCTTCAAGATTTCCTATTCTATTTTGTCACACTTAAATGCTTCAAATAATTTTTATATCAAAGAAAATATGATTTAGGTCAAAAGGCTGCAAATCATTCCATATATTAAAAGGAAGATCTTGAACAACTTGGTCCTATAAGGAAAAGGTAACCCCCCGCCCCCAACCTAAATGCCATTAATCATTTGTGATGACTAATCATATACAACCATAGGGATTTTTGCCCATTGTTCATTGCAGAAATGTTTAAATCCATCTCCACTGAAGGGTTATATAGCATGTACACCCCATTTAAGGAAATGCCACTGTACATTATTTATTACTAAATACTTTAGTTACAAGGTGAAGTTAGTTAATTCCTTGGGATATTTTTTGTAAAGATAAAAAATGTAGGAGCGCTTTGATTATGGTAAAATATCAGTAATGGTTATTTAGGACCTTAATGAGGGTTATTATTTACTAAATGGATGTAAAATTTAAATGTCCACCATGAAATGGATTTGGCCTTTTTCTGTGTAATACAAACAAGACGCACTAGATGGCGTGATTATGCCTTAGGCTGATTCTTTCACAGCTCATTTCAGACTCAAACTTTTGCAGCCCCAAGATTACAACTACAAAAGCATATCTGTTGCTCCAGACGCAGACGAGGGCTGAAATCTCACGTACCTCCTCCTATTTAAGCAAACTTGATTTCACAGATGTTCTTGAGCAGCAGCTAAGTGAAGTCCCCCCATGAGGTTGCTCACACAAAGGTCTGATTGTGTTGCATTTATTTCTGGCACTTTCTTTGAATGTTATGTTTCCTCAGGCGGGTTTTAGATATCTACTTATTTCCAGAAATGGCTCAGAAACGCAGCTGTCTTATGCCCCCTCCGCCTATACATTTAACCTCCTGCTGATGGCTGAACCAGAATGTTTTTTTATGGACTGATCAGAGCTGGCTGCTGCTTACTTTGTGGAACGTCTCTGCAAAGATAAACTGTGAGACATCTCTGAAATTATGGAAAGAAAACAGTGGCATTGCTTACATAAACTGTGGGAGGTAACTCTAGTGCGCTCATTCAGTTTTATGTCAGTAAAATGACCGTTGGTCGTATCAGGAGCACTCATGACTCATTACACAACCTCATTTGTTTGACAGTGCATTTATGAGAGCTACACTGATTGTTATTGTATTAGTGTTGAGTCAGTGAACAGCTTGTGTCATGTGCTTTTCTGTTGTGACAGTGGTGAAAGGGCTGCTTATTTCTAAGAATAAGTAGTTCACTTACACAGGCACATAAATACACCAAGAAAAACATGTGTGAATGGAGGGTGATTATATTTTATTAAATTTGCATGTCGTATAAAATATAGATTTTACGCTTCCTTAAACTGTTTGCTGTAATTTACGCTAAGGAGGCTTGTTTTAGACAATTTTCAAATGTGAGTAAATAAAAACACCTAAAATAATTTTATTTATAATTTGATATAGTACTTTGTAAAAGTAAAGACAAATCTTTTGGGGATTGCCTCTAACAACTTTGCATGCCTAGAGACTGATTTTGTTTTTGGTTTTTTGCCCATTCTTCTCATCAAAATACCTCAAGCTGAGATTGTATTGAGAGTATAAAATCTCAATCCAAGTATCTGAGTAACATTCCAGTCTTGCCACAGATTATCAATTGGATTTCGGTCTGGACTTTGACTGGACCATTTTAGAACATGAATACATTTTGATCTAAACTGTTACACTGTTTTGTTGGGCTCGTTTACGGGCTTAGGGTTGTTGTCCTGTTGGAAGGTCAACCATGGCCTGTGTTTCAAATTGTTTGCAAACGTTTGTAGTTTTTCTGTCAGGATTATTGCATATTTAACTCCATCCATCTTCCTATCAGTTCTGCCCAGCATTCTTGTCCCTGATTAAAAAAAGGCAAAGATGTAGAATTTTATTGGAAGAACAATTTTATTTATATCTCCCTGAGAAGTTATGACTGCCATATTCCAAAAAAAAAAAAATTACAGGAAATATATACCAGTTTCAATAAATTGTTATTCCTTCAACAACTTTAAGTTTCTTTAACACATTTAAGTTGCAACAGTCCAACTATTTAATAATCTTATAGTCAACAGTTGAAGAAAATGTCATTTAATGAGGTATGTTCTATTATCTTGTTGATTCAGGTTTAATGTTAAATAAAAGCCATTATGTTTTAAAAGACCATAATCTAAGTCAATTAAACCCATTAAACTGACAACCTTAATGGACTTTAAGCATTAGCTGTATAAACTGTTCATCACACAGGGAAGGAACTGCAGCATGTTCTCCATATGGATGGGAGAACATGAAATGATTTCATGAGGTCAGTCAGCAGTGTTTCCCATCCTCAGTCAGCTAAACTCAGATGTGACACCCTCCTCTGTGGAATCAGTCCAGCAGCCTGAATAAAACCACTGTCCCTGTGGAGAACTTCTGGATTATCTCCAGATCTCTCCATGCTGATGTCACTTTCCAGAGCATGAAGCCAGTCCCCGCCCTGAACAACAGATCCGATTTCTTTGTATTGCATGTGAATGATCTTGAAGACAGAAACAAAAGAGGAGTGGCTGTCTTCGGAGTTCCACAGAAAATGCAATCATTACTCTTCATGGATGAAGAGTCACTGTCACTGCCTTGAATAGAGATATGTGCATAAACTGAGGGTTTACTACCCTAAACATTCATATAAAGATAAATGTTGCAATTGGAATAATTACTTTTAACACCGATTAGTGTTTATAAAGCAATATTTTGTTTTGTACCAACACAACACAAAACATTTGTGCTCCAAAACGGATGTGGCTAAATATGAAAACCCAACTTTGAAAAGTGTGCTTAATTTCACAATAAGTTTGTGATTAAATAAAATATGTTTGTAGCAAAGGATACTTTCTATGAAATAGTATTTGTTACAGTACATAAATTAGAATGTTATTGAAAAGTTTATGTATTTCAGTAACTCGAGTCACTAACTGAATCATGTTATATATAGAATAATTAAACAAAAAACCAAACAAACCAAGAAAACAAAAATGATTTTTTGGATTCCAAACTACTTCTGATATTAGGAGTTCTAGTACTTGTGGTTTGTGGTCCATTTGGTGCGTTTTATTGCTTCCTGTATGTAAAAAAGAATCAAATGACGTATATTATTTACACTATAAATTGCTTCCTTTCTAAGAAAGACCTGTGGCGCTAAGGTTGTTTGCTTTTTCAATGAACTCCAACTACCACAATGCAACACCGTACACTATCGTCTCCTTAGCTACGGGTTTGGGAGCTACGCCCCAAGATGAAGTGAGAGGCTTGGCCCCGTCAAAGGGCTCCCTGAGAGCCCCCTCCTTCCTCCTCCTTAACAAGCTGGTCAGCAGCGCAGGGATTAGGAAAGCCAGCTCCGCTCAGGAACTACAGACACACCGGGGATTGAAATAAGCCTGAATCATGCCCGTCGTCATCTGTGTCGGCTGGGAGCGGAGCCGAAATTGTGAAAGATACGGATAATACCAGGAGGAGGAGGAGAGGTGGAAAGAGTCACGCTCCCAGGTCTCTTCCGTGTGGAAAATGCCTCTTCAGGGACTCCGCTGCTGTCGCTCGGACCCGTCGCATTATGCCGCCCACCTCTCGTGTGTCTTATTTTAAACAAGAAGAAGAAGAAGCAGCAGTGACCTGGGTAATAAGCCCGATAAGAGCCGCATAAACAGGCAGAAAACGTAAGGGCGTGTGGGATATACTTCCAATAAATTGCGAGGGATTTTCATCGAGAGTTAACAAGAAAGAAAAAAAGTTGTGCCCGCTTGCTGGTGTTTTACCAAAAAAAAAAAAAAAAAGAGGAGCAAACATGGGAAACGCAGGGAGCATTGACCAGCACACCGACCACCGACACAACATGCCCCTGAAACTGCCCATGCCAGAGCCGGGGGAGCTGGAGGAGAGGTTCGCACACGTTCTGGTAAGAGAAAAAAAAAAAAAAGTTGTGTCCATGTGTCTCCCCTCTTTGTTCTCTCCACGCTTTAGTGTCCTGGTACGGGACAGCTGTGGACCTCTGTTTGTCCAGGACGCCTGATAAAAATCTGTTGGCCATTTGGGGCAAAAAACACATTTTGAACAAAAACAACTCTTTATTTGGTTTAAAAGTGCATGCAACGTATCTGTGTTTAGAAAAACTTTCTGTTTGACTTTTAAATGTTATCAAACATTTCACTGCTGAACTGAATATTTTAGCTTTGCTTTTCAATCAGTCAGTCAAAAATATTTTATTAAACCCTTTTTTTTAATATGACATAGCAATGCAAAGCTCTCCACCACCAAAATAATATATTTATGCTATCTATATATATAAAATTGAACTTGAATCCAGTCATCTACAAATATCAATTTTATTTCCAAGAAGTCTTCAATTTCAAATTGTTTAGGAAAACTTGCCAACACCTTTGGCTGTCATAATTTAAAAGTTTAATTGAGGTAAAAAACTGTTCAGTTTAGGAATGGCACTCTCCAGCTACAGAAGTTTAAAAGAGCAATTTCCAGATAGACAAAGTCATCAATCCTTGGTTTATTGTGGACATTACTCTATCCTCAAAGTGCAAAGTAAGGTAAAGTTTGAGAAAAGTTCTGGATTCTTCCAATAAAGAGATGTCAACTTTAAGATCTTAAGTACTTGAAGATGCTAAGAATATATTCAACTACTATAGGATAGGATTTTTCCCAACATGTCTTTGCATACAAAAATGTACCAGTACTTTGTCCAAGAAGTCAGATTATAAAGTATTCTACAATGTTTTCTTTGCTTTCAATTTGTTACAAAACGCACAGAGTTTAAATAATGTCACTATTGTGAAGTGAAAGTTCCATCCACATAATCCATTTCTCTACTTGATTTGATCTGAAAACAAAACCAAAACACTCTAAATAAAGTCCACTGTTTGGAATGTCGCAACATTTTTTAGGCTGTGCATTTCCTAACTCAAGATGTAGGGCGCACCTGCATCGTTGACATGGAAAGTTATTGGCTTTATTGTCCCATTTTTCTTTCGACTTTGAGTCCAGACGCCAGCTCATTGCTAAAGTCTTAAGTGCCCAGCATGCCAGGTCTTTTGCAAAAACTCTTGTCGCATCATAAAGTTCCAGTTGATCTGTCAACAATTATGTTGCAAGGTTAAATGGACTTTGAAAACTCTTCCAGCTGCTGTGTATGCCCAAGACAAGAACAAGTCTTTGGATTGGCTGCATGTGCTCCTGATGCAGTTGGGATCAAAAGTATTATTTGCAATCTTTTTACAACGCGTAATTAGGTAAGCTACTAATGTAGATAAGTAGTCTCTCTCACTCTGCTGCCCGCTGCTGAATAGACCTGCGTAGAGGAATAGTGAGGTTGAAATCTGAGAGCTGGAAAAATGTGGGTCAGACGTGATTGTTGCCTGGCCTGGTGTTCTCATACATCAGCTGTTTAGAAGAAAGATTTAACTTTAGTAAGCATTTTTTTTTTTTTTACTGCTTTTAGCTTTTTTGATTTTGTTTCAGTTGCAAGGCAAGGTGTACTTCTTTTGTTAACATTGAATTATTGGATAGCATTGCACAGATTACTCATTTTGCAAAAAAAACCCCTCAGAGATGGAAGTGGGATTGTTGTTTGACAGACAAGCCTGTGGTTAGGGTGTGATTGCTGCTCATCGGATATGGATGAGTCCCTTTAATAGCCAGAGGCAGCTTCAGACTTTTTTTGGTTTTTGGTGGGGAGGAAGTATTGGAAAGCTTTGACGTCATGTTCCTTGAAGGATTATTCGTACTGGTCGTTTTGAACGTCACCAACTCATCTTCCTCCTCTAATTAGTGGGTTTAAAATGATTAGGATCCATAAAGTTTACTTTAGATAATCCCTCATTATGCTGCTTTCCAGAAACAAACCTACCTGTCTAAACTGAAGATTTCCTGGACTGACTGGCGGTAAAGCCGATTCTCATATAGCATGTCAGGGAACTCCCCTCCCCTTCGTCTCTCTCTCTTTCTGCTGCCAGCATGATGCCTCATCTCTTGGCAAGATGGAAGCCCTTCGGCATCAGAAGACTTTGGTGCCATTACCAGAGCATTTAGTGTGAGTTACCACCCTTTAAACTCTAATGTGTATCAGCTGTTGCCGATGTTGGGCGGCTCTTTTGAGTGGCTCTGTGTGACTCTGATCCAAGGAGCAGATGATAAGCATGATCCCTCTCAGGCTTTTGTTTCCTAAGAGGTTTTTAGTGTTGATGAGTCAAGATTTGTACTTGGCTCTTGTTCAGTGGCACTCATTAATCACTTCCTGTGTAACACCTCCCCCACTATTAATAATCTATCTGACTAATTTACACTTAGATCAGTCTTGTTGTACGCTAATCTTCATACTTGGGACCTGTTGATCAAAGAGTAGTGCAGGACTGTTTACTCGCCAGTCACAATGGGTCTGATCAACTGGCAAACCCTTGCATCACAGCAGGGAGCTGCTGAGATTAAAGACCTCAGCTCTACGTGACCACATTTAAGCGGTCTGCTGAATTTCTCATTAGGCTACGCTGAATTTGAATTTCCACACTGTGTGATGTGGAAAGCCCTCAGCTCTAATATTAACTCTTCACATCTCTGACTTCTGTAGTCAGAAAGACGGTCACAGGGTTTGGAGGTCGAGTTGAAGGTAAAAAGTCGATACCACTTAAGCTAATAGTTTCCAAGTATCACCACACGAACTATCACCACATGTTTTAAAAACTTTTAAAACATGCATTCAACAGAATATTTATCAGTTTGTGGTGTTTCTTTCTTCTTTTTTTTTTTTACTTTTCATGTGGGGAAAAAAAATGATCAGAACATGGTTTTCATACCCCAAAGTCCAACATGGCTGCCACATGTTTAAAATTAGTGATGGCTGTCTCATTCATCAATTCCCCTCAATTATTCAAGGAGGGCACCCTGCCCAAAGAAGATCACTGGATGTCATAATTTTATGTGTTCACAGTTTATGCTATTACATGCTATGATATTAATCTTATCAGCCTAGCTAAACAATGACAGATAACGTCATGAGCTATTTCTGTCCTACATCATTGCTCCTCTACTTTTAGTTCTTTTTTTTATGAAACACCAAACTTGACAAAGGCTAGATGAAAACACCCCCTTTGTACTGTTTCACAGAGTCTTGTGCACTTGTACTGTACAGAAAAACATGTCACAAAAACCAGCAGAGCAGGTAAGGATATCTGTACTTTTTAAATGAGCTGAATTTGTTTTGATGGCAGCACATACTCTCCTGTGAGTAGCAGCAGGAGTATGCAAAATAACCTAAGTTCTTCATGCCCTGCCCCTGACACACAGAAAAAAACCCAGTCATCACTGAATAAAAGGTTTTGACCTGACTTGCCTGTCAGTGAAGAAATACTCTCTCGGGCTGTATAAGATTGAGCTTGGTAAGGAAATACAAGCATGATAGTTAGAGAGAGAGAGATGCAGTAAATAAAGATGAAAAGGTGAAAAGAGACAGAAACAGATATAATATGAGATCAAGAGACAGACAGACTCACCTAAATGAAGAAACAGATTAAAAAAAAAGATCTAGAGAAGAAAGCCAAATGTGTTTTCTTCTGGAATGTTCTGTTAAATATTTTGAAAATGTTAAATAACCTGCTGAAGTTTTTGTTTGTGAACACACCCTACATGACCAAATCTTTAGAGGAAAATGCTGTCGTATCTCTCACCCACATTACTGTAATCCGTTAAAGAGAAATGCATTGTTGGCTTGAGAAAAGATCAGGAGGATGAAACAGTCACTTTGTTGTAGTCTAAGCCTTCCTGTTATTTTCCAAAGTCTTGCACTCTTTTGTGGCCTTGTGAATAAACAGCCCATATCTCTGTGAAAAATACAGTAAATTTAAAAAAACTTCTTACATCTTTGTGCTTCCTGACTTTATTTTAAACATGTTACAATTCCTAAAAATAACTATCTTCTTCCTTCAGTAACAACTTTTACAATGAAGAGTTGTGTTGCTACCATGACCTACTAGCATTTGGGTATGGTATGATCAATAAGCAGAAAAAAGGCTAAATGTTTTTGTTTCTAACCCAGAACGAGATCTTTTTTAGTTTCCTAACACATATAAAAACCGGTAAGTTCCAGTCCATTTCTGCAAAGCATTTGTATTGCAAAGCTTAAGCAGCAGGTTTAACGCTGCACAAGTTTTTTTTTTTCTTTTTTCCATCAGTTGATTTCTTTAGTACGTTACACCTTCAAGGTAATAAGCCTGACAGGCTGAACAGAGCTGTTTGCCAAGTTTTATTTCCATATTTACACAAATTAAGTCACTTTTGACAATACCAGGGACCAGGAGTTTGTTGTATTTCTTTTTTATTAATGTTGAGTTTAACAATTTCACAATTTATTTAGAAGGCAATTTAAGGATTTACCAGCCTTCATGTGAATGCATTTCCAGATTATGTGGAGTTACAACTTCAAAGGAAAACTACAAAGCTGCAGTAGGTTAAGTTGTAATCCATCCTGTCCTGGATAAGATGATGTTTGAGTCTGCAGATTCCTCCAAATGAAAAGTCTTCCCTTGAATCCAGTCTCACAGATCCCAGGTGTTCTTGCCTGCTGTTTGAAACAGACTAATTGTATTGTAATTCCTCAGCCATGACGTGAGCTTTTGATTCACATGCGACCTTGGCCATGAAGTTAGTACAAGGTTTAACCCAAATAGTGTCTTGTTTAAGTACATGTGGGCATTTTGCAGTTTGCATGGCTCCATTTAAAGCTTCGTTTGCACTAAGAAATCTG